>NC_140948.1:26022836-26502836 GCF_014529385.1 Adiantum capillus-veneris | reverse complement strand
CAACGCAACTCTCTCACGCAGGGACAGATCTATGTTGGTTGTGAGCATGGAGTCAGGAGGTCTCTCTCTCTCTCTCTCTCTCTCTCTCTCTCTCTCTCTCTCTCTACACCTGACGTCACTGCCGTTGGAGGGAGGGTGGTGCAGAAGAGGCGAGGGAATCTTGGTAGGGAATGTTGGAGACTATTGGATTTTATTGGCCTGTTAAAGGTCTTAATATCCATATGAGTGAAAGTCGTTCATCTCTAGTTGTTTGACATGATGTCTTTCAAAGGGGCCTTAAAAGTCTTGAAGAGAAAGATATAATGTCTTTTTAAATATTAATTTTCAAAAGGTGTCCCTCAAAGGGGCCTTAAATTTTAAATACTAATTTTCAAAAGGTGTCCCTCAAAGGGGCCTTAAAAAGTTAAAAGTCTCGAAGAGAAAGACATGATGTCCTTTTTGGACATATGAAAGAGATTTTAGAGAAAGAATAATTAAAGAGTGTATTGATTCATAAGAGTTTGATCCCATGATGTGAAGTATTGGTTCAATGAACTTTTTGGACTACATAAAAACTTTTTGGACATATGAAAGCTACGTTCACTTCTTGGACATATGAAAGAGATTTTAGAGAAAGAATAATTAAAGAGTGTATTGATTCATAAGAGTTTGATCCCATGATGTGAAGTATTGGTTCAATGAACTTTTTGGACTACATAAAAAGTCCTTAGTAAAGCATTGTTTTCAGCTTGCAAGAGAAGGCCTTAGTGAAGGGTCGAAAATATGTTGCAATTCTTGGCTGTTGGTTAAATCTTTGGGATGGAGGCCACATGGTTGTTGGAACACATTTAGATGCTTTCATTTTCGCTACCTGGCATTTTCAAAGCCTGTATATTCTATTGTAGATGCAATGCGTGGACGAGGGAGTTAATGCTTGCAAGTTTTCCATGCTGATTGTGCAAGGGAGTCAGTGCGGTTTTAGTTTTCCGTTTTCAAAGCCTGCGTATTCCGATGTACCTGCAATGCTTGGACGAGTGAGTTAATTTTTGCAAGTTTTTTGTGCTGATTGTGCAGGGGAGTCAGTGCGGTTTTAGTGCGTTAGCAGCAGGCTGCGTTTCGCAGGTTGTGAAGATGACACACTAGAAGTTGTTGCACATCATGGACGACATCGTGGTAGTTGTTGTAGGGCAGCAGGCCGATGGTGAAGTGCGATACTGGAGATAGTGTTTGTGAAAAGCACATTACTGTGGCCAGCAATCATGGTCAAGGTCGTAAGAATTGCTGCTTCAAGGCATGCGTTAAGCTCCTTATTGCCAGCAATGTAGATCAGATGCCTTGATTGAACCATCAGACACCCTATGCATAGAAAACATTGGGGTCTCTCTTTCTAAACAGCTATATGTGCACTTGTTCCTATCTGTATTTGAGTCAGTTAATTTTGCATTAATCAAGCTCGTTTTCCACACCACGCTTGTGCATTATCTGTTGAATATGTAGGGTGCAGTGTGGCCTTATCTGATCCGGCTTTGTCCACACTCCGCATTGTCTTGCCTGGTTAAATTGTCCACACTCCCCACTGTCTTGCCTAGTTAAATTGTCCCTTAGGCTTCTGCAAGAGTTGTATTTGTCTCGCACTTCTTAACTTAGCAATGTTTGCAAGGATAAAGGTTCAAGCTTTTACAATTTTGGCCCACTAACAGGTGCTCTGTCCATCACTTATGTCGATCGCTTCCTCTCTCGCTGCCAGTTCTCGGTATATCTACTGAATGATACGGATAAATGAAATGCTTTATCTTGTCAAGTTTGATTGGGCAAGCTTTAATCATATATAATTTCAAGATGGGGAAATCTTGGATGATTCAACTTCTATATGTTGCATGTCCTCTGACTACCAAAATGGAAGAAGTAGACGTCCCGATAACTCTTGAACTTTGGGTATCATTTCAATCTTATATTTTTGCTGCTTTATTTCCAGGCGTCATCATTATGGGTTTATTAGTCATTTAGTACCTTGGTTGCCCCCGCTTTTTAATTTTTTGCAAATTGAGTGTTGAGAGTACCTTTATGTGCATTTGTGCAGCTATAATCATGCTTGCACAAGTGAATATAGGACAGTTATACTCATAGTGGTAGCATGCTCTTCGAGCATTTCTAAAGATTCAGCAATTTTTCAATCTTTTGATATCTCTACATGTCTGGTATATATCTCATGCCAGTTGCACCTAATTGTCTCTTTAAACTTGAGACCATGCAGAGGATGGAATTACTAGTACTTAGCACACTTGAAGGGCGTGTGAGCTTTGTAACGCCATTTTTTTATGTGGATTACTTTCTTTGCAAGTGCAGACTTTTAAGAAATTGCACCGGTCAGGTTATTCCAGTTTGTATCATTGATTTGATTCTCTCTGCAATGCAAGGTGAGTGAACGACGTGTTGTATGCATCATTCTATCTTTTTAGGCATTGGCTTTTAAGGCTTCTCTATTTGGTGAAAATATGAGGTTTCTTGCCTACCAGTCTTCATCTATTGTTGTTGTAGATTTTCTTTGTGCAGGCAAGGAGACACTTCCTTCACAGCTTGAAGAGTTGAAGAGAATGATTTTCTCTACGCTACCACCGTACTTAAAAGTAAGACAAAAACGTAACGACAATCTCACGCATACAATTTTAGATGATGCTTGTTCAAAAGCTAAACTAGGTTTTCCTAATTGAAACATGATTTATTAGTTGAATGTTTCAGCCTGATGGTGGGTCTGTTCAATATCTCCACTGGCTTAGTGCTCTTGAAAGCCAAAACTTGTGTCGGCTTAGTTTCTCCAAGTCTCGCAAGGGTGTTGGATGCGCCTTTTAGCTACGATAGCGAAAGGACCTTTAGGTCCAATGATCGCCTCCCAAATTAGATTCTAGAATCTATCTTGCCGATGACACATCAACACCAGTAATTTGAATGCGTACAATCAAACCACTCCAAGTCAACACTCATATGACCTTCCAGATATTATGAAAAGAAGAAAATTTAACAATTTGGGTACAAACAAGAAGGGAAATGTTGGAATTAGGGTTGCAAGAAAACACACACAGCTTGGAGAAGACGAAGGAAGCTCAAGGCACACAACAAAGAGTATATTGTTTAGTGTGCAATGGAAAGATAGATAGCCATAGAATGATGGGCGTATATACAATGCACGGGGGGAAAAATTCCTAGTGAGGGAAAAAATGCCCCGGCGGTCCTAAGTGTGTTCACACACATCACTACCACATGTATATGGTAACAAATCCCCCCTAGAGTGATGCGGTGAATGAGAGCTGGCACATAGAGTAAAGGGAAGTGCCATGCCCTGAGGACATGATCAGTCCACAAAGGAAAGTAAGCCCCAAGCTTTGCAAAAGCTTCAAACTTCTCGCGAGACAATGCCTTTGTGAAAAGATCTGCAAGTTTGTCCTTTGTTGGCACATAATCCAAGCTAAGCTCTCCTTCTAATAGTCTCTCCCTGACATAGGGGTAATGCACCTCAATGTGCTTTTGTGCGAGCATGAAAAACTGGGTTTCTTGCAACTGCCAATGCACTCTGGTTGTAGTGTAGATAGTGTTGGCAGTGTCCTGTCCAACACCCAAATCAACCATAAGGCGTCTGAGCCATACACACTCAACCATAGCTGTGAAGACTGCCCTGTACTCAACCTCACAACTAGAAGTGGCCACAATAGGTTGCTTCTTGCTCAACCATGATATACATGAAAACAAGCCCAATCTAAGTCCAAAAAAGCATGTAAGTCTGGCAGCATTGATCCCCCCTTGGGACAAAACAAGCCAAGATGTAAAGTACAACTCAAGTAGCGGAAAATCCTCTTGACATCCTGCCAATGCTTAGACCCTGGTCTATGCATAATTTTACTGACCTGTGAGACTGCAAACTAAATATCCGGTCTCGTGTTGCATACATAAATGAGGCATCCAATAGCAGTTTGGTAAAGAGTGACATCTGTTGGATCACCAGTATCATGAAGACTCAATTTTAAACTTGTTTCCATAGGAGTGGTGATAGGTTTTCAATCCTCAAGTCCAAACTTACATAGCACTGTCTCTTTGTAACTTTTTTGACGCAAGGAAATACCACCATCACATTGCTTATACTGTATACCCAGGTAATGATACAATAGCCCGAAATCTTTCATCTTGAAAGTAGCATTTAAATAAACCTTAAATTCAGCAATATGTCTCTCATTTGGTCAATTGATCAGCAAATCATTCACATAAAGAACCACAATGAGAAGTACATCACCTCACGCTTTACATACAATGTGCTTTCTATTGGACTATTATGAAAGCCTTGTTTGACCAAATGAGTGTCAGCCTTCTCATACCAAGCACAAAGAGATTGCTTCAAACCATATACAGATTTCTTACATCTGCACACTTTACACTCTTGTCCTTTCTCGACAAAACTGCGAGCCTGCATTACATAAACTTCCTCAAATATGTCACCATTCAAGAAAGAAATAACAATGTCGGATTGATGTACATCCCAACCAAAATGAGTTGCCAATGCACATAGAAAACGTACAGTAGTCATACAACAAGTGGGAGCAAAATTGTTGGAATTAGGGTTGTAGGAAAACACACACAACTTGGAGAAGACAGAAGAAGCTTAAGACACACAACAGAGAGTATTTTCCTTAGTGTGCAATGGAAAGATAGATAGCCCTAGAATGATTGGCATATATACAATGCACAAGGGGAAAAAACCTCCTAGTAAGGAAAAAAATGCCCAGACAGTCCTAAGTGTGTTCACACACATCACTACCACATGTATATGGTAACAAATCCCCCCTAGAGTGATGCGGTGAACGAGAGCTGGCACATAGAGTAAAGGGAAGTGCCATGCCTTGAGGACATGATCAGTCCACAAAGGAAAGTAAGCCCAAAGCTTTGCAAAAAGCTTCAAACTTCTCACGAGACAATTCCTTTGTGAAAAGATCTGCAAGGTTGTCCTTTGTTGGCACATAAGCCAAGCTTATCTCTCCTTCTGAGACTCTCTCCGTGACATAGTGGTAATGCACCTTAATGTGCTTTTATGCAAGCATGAAAAACTGGGTTTCTTGCAACTGCCAATGCACTCTGGCTGTCAGTGTAGATAGTGTTGGTAGTGCCCTGTCCAACACCCAAATTAACCATAAGGCGTCTTAGCCATACACACTCAACCGTAGCTGTGAAGACTACCCTGTACTCAACCTCACAACTAGAAATGGCCACAATAGGTTGCTTTTTGCTCAACCATGATATACATGAACTACGAAGCATGAAATAAAAACCACTTGTGGACACTCTCGTGTCAAAACAACCATCCCAATCTAAGTCCAAAAAAGCATGTAAGTCTGGCGGCAATGATCCCCCTTGGGATAAAACAAGCCAAGATGTAAAGTGCCACTCAAGTAGCGGAACATCCTCTTGACAGCCTGCCAATGCTTAGACCCTGGTCTATGCATAAATTTGTTGACCTGTAAGACTGAAAACTAAATATCCAGCCTCGTGTTGCATACATAAATGAGGCATCCAATAGTAGTTTGGTAAAGAGTGGCATCTGCAGGATCACCAGCATCATGAAGACTCAATTTTAAACCTGTTTCCATGGGAGTGGCGATAGGTTTGCAATACTCAAGTCCAAACTTACATAGCACTTTCTCTAAGTAACTTTTTTGACACAAAGAAATACCACCATCACACCGCTTAAACTGTATACCCACGTAATGATGCAACAACCTCAAATCTTTCATCTTGAAAGTAGCATTCAAATAAACCTTAAATTCAGCAATATGTCTCTCATTTGGTCTAGTGATTAGAAAATAGTCTATGTAGGGATTGATAAAGACTTTTGGGACACACACAAAGCATCCAATTCCCCCAATGTTTGACCGTTGGACACAACCTTTGGATTTTGGAAGTCTTAATGGACTTAACCTTAGGGTCTTTTAAGCCCATTGTTGCACATAGCTCTTTTGCAGATGCCCCCCCCTTTGGATCCCTATTTTCCCTCCTTTGGCTCCCTACTGTGGCCGGTCTGCTAGCTTAACCAATATTCTAGCTTTTTCTCCCCTAGCACTTCCCCATATTAAATGATCAGTTTAACACGAGAAAATCATTTAGGAGAATTAGATATTGATTATTATGACATTTTTTATGATAAAATAAAATATTTTTTTGTTTTAGTTTATGAATTGTCTTTACTTTATTGTTTTTATCTATTTTATAATTTATTTTAAAATACTAATGTGCAATGTGCACCTTTCACCTTATTGTTCAAGTGGGGCCCTTGACAATATATAAACTATGTCTGCTTATGTATGTATAATTGATAATACAGTCTTACATTATGACAACAAAAATGCCAAGTGATTGTGGGCATTTATAGTGAACTTACTTTCCATAACTCTCATTCCTCCCTTTTAACTTAGCATGCCTTACTACTTAGTGTCTTCTCAACTTGTTTTGATTGAGCGAGGTATGTCAATAGTAAGGTGGTGCTCACCTGAGTCTTAGTTTTTGATAATCTGAGCCAACCGTCGTTGATAGCCACGACTTTCACTGGCTTAGTTTTGTGACTATGCCTTTTTAGGCATAGTTTGAAAACTATGCCGATTACCCCCCGCCCTCTCTCTCTTTCTCTCTCTCTCTTGTCTGCGCCTCACACTCTCTCTCACTACCTATTGCTCTCCGTCCATTTCTAAAAAGTCGTACCTGCCTCGCGTCAGATCTGTCAAAGCTTACAGAAAACCAAGCCTCACGAGCATGTCCCAAGTAAAGTATCCCGTCTCACGAGTTGAAATTGTCTCTTTTTGCTGAACGGCAAACCCTTAGCAGTATCTCACACGGGCTTTTTTGGGAGGGGATCAATGGCCAATTTTAAAATGAGCGAGCGGGGGCATCGTGGGCCGTCGATCTTGCCATGCTGCTCGAATTTACTAAACAAACGTGAATTTATTAGGAACATGTCTCCCAACGCTCTCAAGAAACACGCGCTAGCGAAGTGGTTAGGTGATAGGCTCTCAAAGGTGACGCCGTGGGTTTGAGTTGGGGGGAATCCTTACTAATTGACACCTCCTTTTGGGAGGTGGGATCAATGGCTCACGATCACCAGTTGATTGTGATCGTTGGATTGCCTAGGGAATGCAAAAGATTGCCACTTTTTCGGATCCGGGGCTTGAGCCCGCTACTCTCGCCCCCACGGAATTGACTCTAACCACTAGGCTATCACGCGTTCGTTGAAAGGTGTGTGTGTTTATAGATCACGAGGTGGCAGACAAATTTACATTTAGTTCACATCGAGTTCACACCAAACTTGGTGTGGTGTGCAGATTCTCCCCAATTCACACCAAGCTCACACTTTGTTCACGTCGAGTTCACACCAAATTCCGTGTGGTGCACATATCTCCCAAGTTCACTCTTAGTTCACACCTAGTTCAAATGGCAATTAATCCGGCCCAGATTGCACCCACTTCACGATGCCTAATGTGGGCCATTGATTCCACCTCCCTAGGGAGGTGTCAATTAGTGATGAGGGAAAGGGGGCGGGAGGTAAACTGGATTGCGAGCCAATTGTATAGCACTTTGACTATCACAATATAACACAGGCATCTCTTCTTTGATTCCCAAATCTGTTACTAGTCGATTAAGCCAAATTGATTATTTGCATGCCTCTGATGCTGCAACATATTCAGCCTCTGTAGTAGACTGAGTAACACAATCTTGTAATCTAGAACGCCATGATACTGCTCCACCAGCCAATGTAAAGACATACCTTGACGTAGACCTTCGGTTGTCTAAGTCACCTGCATAATCTAAGTCTGTAAAACCCTTTACACTTAGCTC
Organism: Adiantum capillus-veneris; assembly: GCF_014529385.1. Taxonomy (NCBI): domain Eukaryota; kingdom Viridiplantae; phylum Streptophyta; class Polypodiopsida; order Polypodiales; family Pteridaceae; genus Adiantum; species Adiantum capillus-veneris. The sequence goes on along the minus strand of NC_140948.1, from coordinate 26,494,991 downwards.
TTGACTCCCATAGCATATACGCATACTCTTTGTAGCTTTCAGGTATCTCAATATTCCTTTCACTGCCTCCCAATGTTTCTTGCCTGGGTTTGACATGTATCGACTTACTACTCCCACTACAAATGCAATGTCTGGGCGAGTAGCAATCATTGCATACATCAAACTACCCACTGCAGACGCATATGGAATCTTATCCATTTCAGCCTGTTCTTCCTCAGACATAGGACAATCTTGTTTGCTAAGTTTCACATATGGTGGCAGTGGAACACTTAGTGCCTTTCCCTTCTCCATATTGAAACGTTGCAAAACGTTGTCAATATACTCTGTTTGAGATAACCAAATCAACTTCTTTGATCTGTCTCTCTCAATGCGTATACCAAGTATATGACTTGCCTCACCCATGTCTTTCATGTCAAACGATTTTGCCATCTTTGATTTCAAAGCTGAAATTTCTTCCAAGTGCTTGCCAGCAATCAACATGTCATCCACATACAAAATAAGGATCAGCCAGCTGCCATCCTTAGCTTTCTTTGTATATAGACAGTGATCGAACTCACTACGTTTGTAGCCTTGAGAAATCATAAACTTGTGGAATTTATGGTACCATGCCCTCGGTGATTGTTTTAAGCCATAAAGACTCCTTAACAACTGGCATACCCAATCTTCCTTGCCTTTCTCAACAAACCCTTCTGGCTGCTGCATGTAAATTTCCACATCTAAATCACCATGCAAGAACGTTGTCTTGACATCCATTTGATGCAACACCAAATCTAATATGGCAACCAATGCAAGAAAGCATCTCAATGTAGTCATCTTGACCACCGGAGAGAAGACTTCATCAAAGTCAATGCCTTGTTCTTGCTTAAAGCCCTTGGCAACAAGCCTTGCTTTGTACTTTGGCTGACTATCATGAGCGGTGATCTTATACCTGTAAACCCATTTACAAGGTAAAGCCTTTTTGCCCTGTGGTAATTTAACTAGCTTCCATGTCTTGTTTTTATGCAGAGCTGTCATCTCTGACTGCATGGCCAATTGCCAATTCTCGGAGTCCTTCATTTGCACTGCTTCCTTGTAACATGAAGGCTCATTGCAATCAGTCAACATGACATAGTTCATAGATGGAACAAACCTATCAGGAGGTCGCGTGACATGTCCAGATCTACGAACAATAGGTGGCTTAGGCTTAGCCACAACCTGTGGTTCCACTCTATCCTGTCCTTGCTCCTCTTGAGCCCTGACATTTTGTCTTGCACGTGCAGGTCCATCTTCTTGGAAGACAACTCTTCTAATCTCCTCAACCCTCTCTGGTTTAGAATGATATTTGGATTCATTAAAGTGAACATCATTGCTGCGGACAACCTTTCTGGATTCGGGATCCCAAAGTCTGTACCCCATCTCACCAAAATTACCATAGCCTAGAAAGATGCACTTTCTACTCTTTGGCTCAAGTTTGTTTCTAAATTCCTTTGGAACGTGAGTATATGCCTCACAGCCAAAGACTCTGAGATGCTTGTATGAGGGCATTTTGCCTGACCATACCATCTCTGGCACTGAATCCTTCTGCAAAACCTTGCTAGGAGATCTATTTACAAGATGAACAGCTGTTGATACAGCTTCAGCCCAAAACCCATTTGGAAGCTGTGCATTAGACAACATACTTCTGACCTTCTCTTGTATGGTCCTATTCATCCTCTCAGCAATACCATTTTGAGGAGGATTGTAAGGAGCAGTAAGTTCACGTTTTATACCTTTTGACTCACAAAAGTCCTGAAAGGCCTTTGAAACATACTCTCCACCATTGTCAGTGCGTAAGCATTTAAGCTTCTTGCCACTCTGATTCTCCACAAGTGTCACAAACGTTTTGAAAACACTAAACGCTTCATCCTTGTGCTTGAGAAAGTAAACCCATACTTTCCTCGAGTAATCATCTATAAATGTCATAAAGTAAGAAGCTCCCCCTAGAGATAGGTTAGGCATAGGTCCACACAAATCACTATGAACAAGTGCCAATTGTGTATCTCTTCTACTGCTTCTATGCTTATGTGGCTGCTGTGTTTGCTTACCATACAGACAATGTTCACAGAATTCAAAATCATTAAATTAAAATCCAGGCAAATAACCAGAACGAGACAAGATTTCCATTCCCTTCTTGGACATATGTCCTAACCGGCTATGCCACAAAGAAACGTTCGGCTTCTCGCTTACATTGATTACATTTTTAGAGACATTTGATACATAAATCATGTAAAGTCCTCCAGACTTTACTCCATGTGCTATTGTCATAGAACCCTTGGATATCTTCCACATGTTCTGTCCAAAAGTGGTGACGTAGCCAGCATCATCAAGTAAACCTGTGCTGATCAAGCTCTTTGTAATTGCGGGAACATGTCTCACATTCTTCAGCATGAAAGAAGAGCCATTCTGAAACTTCAATTGAACATCTCCAACACCTAAGATCTCACATGTCTGCTCATTGCCTAGCCGAACATGATCTTTAGTGGTCACATAAGAGGTAAACCACTCCTTGTTTGGAGACACATGAAGTGATGCCCCTGAGTCTATAATCCAGCCACTCAGTGCATTTCCATCAGATGCTGTAAGAAGAGCTGAGTCCATTGTATTCTTCAAGAAGTAGATGTCTCCTGACACTAGACTGCCATCCATTGCAACATTGTTTGTCACATTTATTTCTTGAATCTTCACTGAGGAATTGTTCATATCACCATGGTCTTCAGCTTTCTCTTTGCCTTTTTCTGCTTTCCATTCTCTGCAGTCTCTTTTCATGTGACCCTTCTTGCCACAATGGTAGCACTCTATGTCACTCTTGCCTTTAGCACTGCGGGACTTGCTACGAGACTGATTCCTCTTTCCACCTTTGTACTTTTCTTTGGTCCTTCCCCTGACAACTAAGGCTGTTCCTTTGCCTTTGTCCATTGTCTTTCTATTGGTTTCTTCAGTAAGCAGACTTCCTTCTACACCTGCTATGTTCAAACCATCTGGAGGTGCAGAATTACTCAAAGCTGTGCGAAAAGTGTCCCAACTTTCTGGCAATGTGATCAACAGGAACATAGCTCTAACAGGTTCATCAAACTTGACACCTTGAGCTGACAACTGACTATAGATTGTGTTGAATTCATTCAGATGATTAGACATAGGTGTCCCTTCTTTCATCTTCAAGTCAACAAGCTTCTTAAGCCAGTATACCTGTGAAGCTGCACTCTGCTTCTCATAAAGATCACTCAGCTTTAACCATGCTTGATAAGCCGACATCCCGTCTGCTACATTGAAGTAAACGCTTTCTGCCAAAGTCAGCATAATGGTAGAAAGTGCCAATTCATCCATTTCGCTCCATTCATCTTCGTCCATATCTTCTGGTTTTATCCCCTTGAGCTTTATAGGTTTTATCTGCTTCTTTTGTACCAACACGTGCCAAATCTGCTTCTTCCACAATGGGAAATTGGTTCCATCTAGCTTCTTGATATTGTAAAGAGCAGTGTCCTGTGATCCAGCCATAGCTACGCTTCACAATAGTTTACTTTTTTGGGAAAAATTCGGCAGAGTTTCCCCTGTAAACTGACCTCTGAACCAATATCAACCTGTCAAATGAACCAAGAAGGCTTCAGATTCTGCAGAAATTTTGGCAGAGTCTCCTTTGTAAAATGGCTCTGGTGTACTAAAAACAGACCAAAAAACATCTCAAAAAACACTGTCTCTCTGACACTATAAGCTGCGGGTAAACCTGTCCTGCACCTGTACTGTCTCTCACTGTCCTGTCACTGTCCTATAAGCATAGACTGCGACAATGCCTCAACGGCAGTAAAGCAAATATGCAATCCCAACTGCCTAACTCACAGTTCTTGGAGGTGTGTCACATACGACACGGGCGCATCTACACACAGACTGTAGGCGACATCCACTAGTTCATCAGGTAGCTTGTGTTTGCTGCTTGATATTCTAGAGTTCATCCTGACATTGCAGGTACTTCCACATGGGATGTATTGTCAGAGATGATGTATGTTTGTTGAGGGTTTGCTGGCTGTGAGTCACGCAGCAAACAACCATCGCAGCGGTTACAGCATACAGTGGGAAATTTGTGGATGTATGACTTTGTGGGAAGTCTATGTATTGTCAGATTTACTGCAGCCTTTGTTGAGGGTCGAGTGAGGTTTTATTGAGCTGGGGGATTCTCGAATGTTGAGATCCTTTCGGTGATACAGGTCTTGGAGCGATCCCTCGAGCACCCTTAGATAGGCAGCTAGGATGTATTTGATACCAGTTGAAGGAGTACGAGCGGAAGTGCGACGCGAGAGAGAGTGCGAGAAGAAGAGCACGATGATATGGTGAACTCGCTCTACTGTAATGTGTAGAGCATAGTGAGTTCTTATTAGGTTTTTACAAAAGAATATGTGTACATACCTGGCGGCCCGCCCACTTACCTGGGCGACCACATTGGGCTTTATACCCCAACAAGTGTTGTGTTGGGTTAGGGAGACTCCTTTCATTTCACATCCTGACACATGATGGAGACTTACCTTTCATTTCACATCTTTTTTTTTTTAATATAGCAAAACTCACAATTGTGAGTGAATTATATTTATCAACCCAAATAATTACAAGGTCTTGACATGCTCATGTTGAGCCATGACGTCATCCAAGGACCATAATTACATCGGCCATAAGGGCATCCATCCCACCTAACTCGCCCCCTTATCCTTGATACATAGAATCCCTTATCATGTTCTTTTGAGATCTTTTAATTACCGATAGCCAAGATTTTCCCTCGTCCTGGGCATGCCCTCTACTGTCAATAAGGCACAAGTAGTCCTAGACCAATCCTTCGAGTGTTGCTTGCGTCCGAGCGTCCATATTAGCACTTTGCTCTCTTGTATAATTTTTGTGAAGCTTGCCACCTCAAGACCTCCTTCAAACACACGGCGGTTCCTTGTCTAGCATACATAATGTAAGAAGACGTACCTGAAAATTTGAGTGCTGATGAGGATGGCAGTTGCACGTGAATTCTTCCATCCAAGGAAAAGATCAGTCTTGTAAAAACCAATTTTCCATGTTCTTTGGACCCACTTACATATTTTCCCCGCAAGGCCTTTGATAGTTGGGCAATCCATGAAGAGGTGAGCCAGATCTTCACTAACCAACCTGCATCCCAAGCATCGATCTGACCCAATCCCTCTTTCCTGAATCTTCACCCCCGTCGGTAGAGCACCCCAAATTACCTTCCACAAAAATACCTTCATGTGTTGTGGAATCTTTGGCTTCCAGATGTTCTCCAGCACCCACCTTTCCTCCGGCCATTGTTTTTTCCATATCTTGTTAAGGGGGTTAGACCAATTCTTCTTATATATCATTGTCTGGTAAATGTCTTTAGGATGGGGTTTCTAGAAGAGACTGCTTCCGGGCCATTTCCAGGCATTCTAGTCAAACTCCGAATCACAGATAGACATCACTATATTGTCAAGCTCTTTCCTCACTTTGTGGACCAGCAAGACCTCCAAGCTATTCAGTTGGTAATGGGTAACTAGAAGGTCAATGGTTTTCCAACTCTTGTTGTCACTGTCCCAGAAATGCCCCAGCCGATTCAGAACCTTATTATTCAGCTTCCTGGCTGTCTCTATCCAATAGGGAATTTGTGGCGGATCTACAACTTTGGAAAGCCAGGGGGACCAATGCAAAATGGAGTTCTTGAAGTATCTCGTTTTTTCCTCCCACTTTAAGACTCCTGCTGTTCTATTGCATTTTCCTACCAATTCTCTTGTGCTGTCCCCCCGGTCTTAGGGTAGTCCACGTCGGGGCTAACAGCTTGTCATGAACCTCCACCCCTCTCCACTTTCCCCCTTTCGAGCCAAGTTTAGCTGCTTCTATCATATCTTTGATCATGACAGCTCAAACTTGATCCTGTTTAGCCAAGGAAACAAAAAATTTGGCGCAACAAGCTTCTGCATGGTCCACAGGGTTGAGAATTCCGAGGCCTCCTTGATTAACTGGCCGAGCAACTGATTCCCAACGGGCCCATTGCCATGGCCTGGAGGATTTCGTGTTGTTTTTCCATAAAAACCTTTTCACTGGTTTTAAGAACTCTTTCCAGTGACACTTAGCCATCTTGAGAATCGGGCTAGTGAAGGCAATATAAGGAATCATAAAGGCATTTATCACTTTTATCCGACTTGGGAATGGGAGAAGAGCATACTCCCACCTACTCATTTTTGTTTTGATTTTTTCAAGCACCCACTCAAATCTTTGCTTGTGAGTTACGTCCACCCCCAAGGGGGCTCCCAGATGTCTGAATATATTCCCTTTTGTGACAATCTCCCCCGACCAATCAGAAGGGTCAAATGAGTCATTTTTCGATAGGGAGATCAGCCTTGACTTCTCTATATTACACTGGGACCCCGAAGCTACTGAGAATATTGTACAATCTCCAGAGCTTTCCTGATGACGTGGGGGCACGCCTTCAAGAAGAGGAGAGAATTGTCTGCAAAAAGTTTTGCTAGGAGTTGGCTATTTCCTGACAAAGCCAAACCTTGCAACTCCCCTCGTTCCGCACTAGCTTCGAGCTTCGTGATTAGAGGATACCTTTCATTTCACATCTTGATATGTCTTTACTTTTCTTGAATTCTATTGTTTTAGAATGCTAAAGTGAAGCTTCACCTTGCATAAATTTTAGTAAATTTTACACACACACACACACACACACACACATTTTTTTTTCATTCTATTGTTTTAGAATGCTAAAGTGAAGCTTCACTTTGCATAATTCTAATAAATTCTATACACACACATATATATTAATTAGTTTTTTTTATTTCACCTTTCATTTCACAACTTCAACGGCTGCTGATCAAGTTCTTCTTCACAAAGAAGAAAATTAAAAATACTAGCAGAAATTTTTAGATTTGCAAAATTTTTGGACGACTTTCTCACATATTTCATCGGTTTTTCTTCTGTTTACCATGGTTTGCAGTTAACTAGTCTTGATTTTCAATCGGTTCAAGAGTAAGCTGAGGCAATCCTTTTCCAAACGCTGATACCAGTTTAATTCAACTTAACAATTTTATCACTTTCTTATTGTTTTTGAAAGCCGTCGTGACCCTTTCACTTGTTTCAATGGATGTAGAGTGAGGGTTCCTCAAGTGTAGTTTTTTTTCGAGCATTGGACCTGTCACCTAGCCTAGCGCCACCCCGTGCGAGAGGTACGGGCCACCAAGTCGTGACGTAATTACGTAATGATTGTGTCGGCATTTGACTTTACGGCCTCATTGGTCAATGGTCAATGAAAATTGGAGTGCCAATGGCCATGGCCCATGCTCAATCTGTCTACAAGTCTGCTGACGAATTGGAGCTTTGGAGTCGGTGTGGATTATGTGTGTGTGAGAGTGAGAGAGAGAGAGTGCTGCTGTTTTGCAGAACTTTCACGTAAGGCAAATGCCGTGAGTGCTGGCGATTCAGAGTTTGATCCTTGATGATGCAGAATCTTCAAGGGTTGCCGTCCTTTAGGCGAGTTTCATTAAAGTTGTGTGTGTGTTTGTGTGTGTGTGTGTGAGAGAGAGAAAGAGAGAGAGAGAGAGAGAGGTGGTTTTATTCTGTTGCGAGTTTCATCAAAGTTGTGTGTGTGTGTGTGTGTGTGTGTGAGAGAGAGAGAGAGAGAGAGAGAGAGGTGGTTTTATTCTGTTGTCAAGGCAGATCCCGACTCGACCAAGAATTTGATGGCCATCCCGAGCGGCTGCCGAAGCACAAGATTTTCATCAGTCACAGCGGAAAGCAGAAAGACTTTGCAGAGCAGCTTTGCAAAGATCTAGAGGCATGTAACCACTTCCCTTTCTTCGATAAGCGCCCTCACAGCTTGCCCAAAGGCCAAGAGTTTCCGAGTCGCATTTTCAAGGCTGCCAGTGAATGCTTTCTTGCTATCGTCCTCCTCTCGGAAGACTTCCTCAATTCCAAATGGCCATTGTTGGAGCTCGTAGCATTTGTGCGAGCTAAGAAAGCTTCTCAAAATGTGCAAATTCTCCCTGTACTCCTTGGCAGCCTGCAGCCCCATGACCTCAAAGACACAGCAAAATTGTCCAAGCATTGGAAGAAATGGGCAAAGTGCGACACCCGCATACATTGTAGCGAATTGAAAGCTGCTGTTAGGGCCTTAAAAGTAGTGAACATGCTCGCACAAAGCAAGTTTGATGGAGAAGTTGCTCTCAGAAGTGACATTGTCAGCACAGTTCTAAGCATGATACCTCCGGACGTGAGGCCTGATGTTTCACATGTGCAAGGCAAAGAGCATCTATACAAGGTGCATTTAGAATCATGTTTACAATTATCGTGCTCCTGCAAAACGTGTGTGCGCGCGCGTGTGTTTGTCATACATTTGGGCATCCATGGAACTAATAGAAAACGGCCCTTTTTTGGAGAGAGAGAGAGAGAGAGAGAGAGAGAGAGAGAGAGAGAGAGAGAGAGAGAGAGGAGCATGGCGCGAGCGCAGATTATTGCAAGTGAGTCTGGGTGTGTCTCGTTTGTGTGTGTGCGAGCATGCGCGGGCTTGCCTGTTATGCGTGCACGCGTGTGTATGTGGGTGTTTTCCTTTTCTAGTTTGGTTCTGTTTCGGGTTTGTTTGTCTACTTGCAGATCGGTGTCTTTGAGTGTGTGTGTCAGGAATGTATGAACAGTTCTCAAGACTGTCATGGGACATAGTACGAATCAAATCTACAACCAATTAAATTGATGGGTTGGTATGTTTGCCTGCTTTGTCAGGTAGAAGGGGATTGAACTTTGAAGCACGAAAAGTATGTGCGGCTTGGAAAAAGGGGTAGCACTTATCGTTCGTTTTGGAAAACTCTTGTTGTACTGGGGTAAACTTGAAGTTCTCAAAAGTTTTCGATTGGTTCAGTTAGGTTTAGATGGTGTATCTCTAGATGACTCGGAGGGCTGAGGTAGAGTGGATAGAGCCTTGAAAGCTACTTACCATGGAGCTCGGTACCAGTACCTCACCTTGAAAAGGCGGATGTTCATGCACATCTAACCTTATGTGCATGTAAACAAGCTAACTCCTTCTAGGATTTAGGACAACCTAGGAAGTGTTCTTGCACCCTTGTGAGCGTATACGTAGGACATGTTTGCCCAAACACTTTAGATTAGTTGCATACCCTGTGATTGCACATGAGCACTGCCTATGTCTACTAGGGAGGTGTAAGCATAGTCAAGCATCGGTATCCCAGCCTAGGTATTTATGTGCATGTGAAGCACCTCTTATAAGTGAGTTCATTAACTTGCTAATAAGTAACATTTTAGCCAACCAATTCAAATCGTGGGTTTTTTATTGGCATTGCCGGAACCAACTTTAATTCCATATATAAGCGACCCTAGGGGTCACTTCTCAAGCATAAGTCAATACCCTTGGTACAAGCACGAAGTACTTGCAATACCTCAGTATGCTAGAGTTTTCCACATCACCTCCAACAACCTTGGTGTTTTTGCCTAGCATCAACCTACAATACAAGATTTAGCCCACGGTACCAGATTAGCCCTAGTTTTAGCAGTTTCAGCCATTACCTCGTCGTACCGTCACAGATCTAGCAGTCGCGCCATTAAAGCTGTGATCACCTGCACCGACTACTCACACGCACATTGTGGAGCACTTATTCTCAAAAATCAGTCCCAACCTCAATTTTGGGCATCCTCTCTTGGGATGAGCTTCTGGAGAGAGAGTTGACCTGCAGGTTACTCTCCTACTGCTATGTGTCTAGTTTGCTCCTTTTGGTTTAATTCTTAGTACCCATTAACTTATGAAGTTGTGCCAAGGGGTCTAAATGACTTTAACTGAGCCTAGCCACTTCTTTACTGGTTGGATTCCAGTGCCAATCGGCCCAACCGTCTCGTGGTTGCCTAGCCTTGACTCCTGAGGGTGAAACTCTTGGCCAACGGCCGTTTCACACTGGCTATGCAATGTCCGAGCATTTATGATTTTAAGAAGAGAGTCCCAAAAATTAAATAAAAATCAAGGAAAAGAAACCAGCAAATATATATAGTGGTTGTCACAATCTCATCACATACCCCCCTCTTAAAATCGCAAACGTCCTCGATTGCATTGTATATATACATGCCATAGATGATTTAGTGTGGTTAGCACCCTTTTATCATTGCATGTATCCACAAGAAAGACTGTCAAACATGTGTACAAATGACTTAGTGAGACCTTCATACTTTTGTCAAACAATGCAGACTGGTATTGCACTGAATCCTTACGTACATATGAAGTGCTAGCTCTATCATCACCCCTCTTTTGAGCACATGTCAAGCCCGTTGATCTTTGCTCTACTGAAGTGATCTGAGTTGGAACATATATGGGCTGTAAACCAAAAGCTTCAAGGTAAAGTTGCAATACATTCGATGACTCTATCAGTTCTCTTTCTTCCATCCACTTTGCATCCATAGGTGGATAGCTTTTGAACTTCACCAAATAACTTCTTGCAACTTTTCCCTTAACTTTTCTTTCTTTTGGCATGTCCTCCATAAGTTGAGTCTTTAGCCTTCTTTGCATTTCCTGACCCCTAGGAAGCTTCAGTAGTCGCTTTAGCAAAGGACCTCTTTGCTGAAATTTTCTATTGCTGGTCCCCCTTTCACGTTGCCGTGGAATCCACTGTCTTGTCCCTTCAACAAGGCATGAGCAGTGTTGCCAACTTCCGTAAGCTAAGTGAGGGTGGTCACTCTGTTAGGCAGCCCACAACAATACTTCTGTATCTACTCTGCCAATGACACAAATCTATAGGAAGTTACTAAAAGCAACGCTTTACAAGACTTCTGATTGTAGTCCTCTAAGTTTTTGCAAGAAGCCGCATTGAGTTGGTGCCAATCCGCCATGACATCAGCTTTGAAATCGTTTGACAGCCACGCAGATGCAAACATTTTCTTGAAGTAAACCCATGCGGCGGGTGTCTGTCCTTGCATCAACAATGCCCTCCACCATGAACGCGCACTTCCTTTCAAGAAAGTGGCAGCTTGCCTGACCTTGGAGGCCTCTATAAAATTCCCATTTGCATAAGCAGTATCAAACTGTTGGAGGAAAGTAAGAGCCTTCGTCTTGTCCTCAAATCCACTGAACGTATCAAACTTCACAGTTGCACCATCGTCTTTGTATGGTTTTGTCTTTTCCAGTGCTCCCAAATTATCATAGGGAAGTGTTTGCAACATGGATGCAATGGTGGATCATTTGTGCCCCTTGTGAAAGCGCGAAGGAGAGGCTACCAAGAGATGCGCGAGTTGAAAGAGTGCAGGTTTGGGCTGGGTGTAGCCAGGTGTGAGTGCAGGAGAGCTGTAGCGCTGCAAATCGAAAGCAGAGAGAGAGAGAGAGAGAGAGAGAGAGAGAGAGAGAGTACGATTTTGGGAAAAACTCACTTATTGAGTTTTTGGGCTTTCCCACTTTTATTAAAAGTGACTTTAAAAAATGTGTCCAAGTTCAATGTGAATCTGGACAAAGTATAAAATGTACATAAAAGGGGGTTATTTAGGTCTTTAACCCAACAACCTTCCACTTAAAGATATAAATGACGCCTTTAAGCTAACCAACTCTCACCAGTTGTATGCAATGCTCATGCTGAGCCTTAGCAAGACTTCTGGTGAGAACATCTACAGGGTTATCCTGTGTATTGATCTTAGTCAAGGTGATTAGACCATCTTCCAATACCTGTCGTATGAAGTGGTACTGCACATCTATGTGTTTGGTACGCACATGAAACATGGCATTTTTGGCTAAATAGATAGCACTCTGGCTATCACAACCCAACACGGGAGTATGAGCAGGCATGCCAAGTTCTTTTACAAGTTTGCCCAACCAAATGGCTTCCTTTGAAGCCTCTGTGACTGAAATGTATTCAGCCTCAGTAGTACTCAGTGTCATAATTTTCTGCAACCTAGAACACCAAGAGACTGCACCACCAGCAATAGCAAATACATATCCATTGTTTTTCCTGGTATCCATGTCACTTGCCATGTCTACATCACAATATCCCTGCAACTTTAAGTCACTTTTGCCATAACAAATACACTTTGAATGTGTACCTTGTAAATATCTTAGAATGCATCTGATAGCTTCCCAATTAGCTTTACCAGGATTCGACATGTATCGATTAACAACTCCCACTGCATAAGCAATGTCGGGACGAGTGGCAACCATTGCATATATAAGAAAACCACAAGCTGATGCATAAGGGATTCCCTTCATTGCTTTTAATGCCACCTCATCCTTTGGGCAATCTGCTTTGCGAAGCTTGGTGTATGGAGGTAAAGGTACTCCAAGAGGCTTAGCATCAGCCATATTAAATCTGTCAAGTACTTTTGCAATGTACTTTTCTTGAGATAAAAACAACAATTTCAGCTTTCTATCTCTTTTAATACACATGCCCAAAATATGCTCCGCGTCACCTAAATCCTTCATAGCAAATGCTGAATTTAGCTTACGCTTCAGAGCATCGAGGCTAGCCTTATGTTTCCCGGCAAGCAGCATGTTATCAACATAGAGAACAAGTATGATGAGACTACCATCTTCATCCCTTTTCGTATACAAACAATGGTCTGCATGGCTGCGATTAAAGCCTTGAGACAACATAAAAGTGTCAAACTTCTTATACCACTGTCGTGATGATTGTCTCAAACCATACAGAGCCCTTTTCAGTTTGCATACTAGTTCCTTGCGTGTAGGAACCACAAAACCCTCAGGTTGTTTCATGTATATGTCCTCCGCAATATCACCATGCAAAAGCGTTGTCTTTACATCCATTTGATTCAATTCCAAATCAAACACTGCAACGAGAGCAAAAAGAACACGAAACGTTGTAAGCTTTACAACAGGGGAAAAGATTTCTTGAAAATCAATTCCTTCTGTCTGTGCATATCCTTTTGTAACAATCTTGCCTTGTACTTGGGTTTTTCATCCACGATCTTAATCTTGTACACCCATTTGTTAGGAAGAGCTTTTCTCCCTTTAGGCAATGACACAAGATCCCAAGTATCATTTGCATACAAGGATTTCATTTCCTCTTGCATTGCAAGCTCCCACTTACTGCTTGACTCACATGACATAGCCTCTTTATAAGTAAGAGGTTCCCACTCATCTAACAACATTACATGATGCAAAGAGGGATTAAATCTCTGCAGTTGCCTTCTCAAACGAGTTGACCTGCGTACCCAATGATCTACATTCTCAGGCAACGGTTCTACATCATGAGGCAACTCATTTTCAGCTCTATCATGCTGCTGAAAATCATTTTCAACCAATTCAGGTGGCTGTCCATCTTCATTAGGAGCATCAATATCATGTCCTACCTCTTTTGGTTCAAGGTTAACCGGCTGATTATCAATTTCAGCTTGCGGTAATGCATCATGAGGCTCTTTTTCAACATCAATGGGTGGCACAATAGGCTGAAATCTGACTATTTTCTTGTCAGAATCAAATTTTGTAGCATTCTTAAGCAATTTTGCCTCATTGAACACTATATCTCGACTACGAATTACCTTTCTAGATTGTGGTAACCACACTCTATAGCCCGTTTCACCTTCTTTCCCATAACCTAGGAAGACTCCTTAAATGGACTTTATATCAAGCTTCGTCATTGCGTGCATGACCAAAAGCTTAGCAGCCAAACACTCTCTAATGATCATAAGAGGCAGGTTTGCCAAACCAGACTTCTTCTGGAATGTCATCTTTTAGCGTACTATTCGGAGAGCGATTGCAAATATGAACTGCAATTTTTAATGCTTCTCCCCAAAACTCTTGGGAAAGATTAGTGGTGGACAACATGCAATGCACTCTCTCACATAAAGTACGGTTGTACCTCTCAGCCACATCATTATAAGACGGATTATAAGAGGCCGTCAATTCCCTTTTGATCCCATTATCATCACAAAAACGTTGAAATTCAACACACATATTCTCCTCCATTGTCTGACCTGAGACATTTAAGCTTAGCACTCTTTTGAGTAGTGACAAAAGCATGAAACTTCTTAAAAGCATTAAAATTCTCACTCTTGCCTTTCAACAAATGCACCCATCCTTTCCTAGTACAATCATTAATAAATGTAACAAAATACAATAAACCACCAAAAGACTTAACAGACATAGTGCATACATCAGAGTGAATAAGATCAAGAGGATTAGCTTTGCGAGAGACACCAGAGTAATAAGAAGATTTTTTTTGCTTTCCATAAAGACAATTGTTACAAAAATCCAAGTTTTTGTCTTTTACATCAACCCTCTTCAAAGAGAAAAGCGCATCAATACCCCTTTGGATTATATGGCCAAGTCTCTTATGCCACAATTCCGTATGTGAAGCAACTTCAGCAACAACAAGAAACTTGCCAGGCAAAGCTTTGCATCGAAGATAGTACATAGTACCACTTTTAGACCCTTTTGCAACAAGCATAGAGCCCTTAAGCAACTTCCATGAACCCCCAACAAAGATGGTAGTAAAACTATGTGCATCTCACTGGCCAACTGATAGCAAACTTTTCTTAATGCTTGGTACAAACCTGACATCATTCAATAAAAGCTCTTGACCATTGTTAAGAGCCAAGCACATGGTACCCATTCCCTCAATATTGCAAGCAAAATTATCACCAAGGTACACCTTGCCATAATTGCCTGCAACATATGTAGAAAAACACTCCAAAGATGAAGTCACATGGAAAGAAGCACCAGAATCTACTACCCAAGACTGGGATAGGCCATTATTAGCACTAAGCAATGCATCAATGACATCTTTATTTGAGATAAGCATGTCTTGCGCATTAGCTATCACCAAATCTGAGGGGCATGAAGCCATAACCAAGATTTCCTCAACATCTGTCAATGACCACACTAGAGGATACATTTGCATTTTCAGCATCCTTGGAGGAATCACCTGCTGATTTTTTCCCTTTCTTCTCATCTTTTTTCTTCTTCTCTTGCGCTTCCTTCTTCCTATCGTGCTCTTTCTTAAAATACTTGCAATCAGGTTTCTTGTGACCCTTTCTGCCACATTGATAGCAAGTGACATCCTTATCCTTTGACTTGCTCTTACTTCTATTTTGAGTCCTGTAGCCCGCATCACGCTTTTGATTTCTACCTCTTGCATTGTAGGCCGAACTGCCACCTTCCCAATCTCTTCATTGAGAATAGACCCTCTCACATCGTTATACGTGAGGTTGGGACTGTTACTCAAGGAGAGACAATGTCATAAGCAAGAAAATAGCTTTCAGCTTATCATCAAATTCACCAAATGCTCAGAAGCTCAGTTCGAGTCATCAAGCTACATATTCACCAAATTTCGCATCAAATGCACCTGGTTCACAGGCGTGGTGTTCTCATAATTGGACTTTAGCTTTTGCCATATAGCAAAGCAGTGTCCAAACGCTTGATGTCCATCAAAATGTCATCATTGATAGCCATTTTGATGTAGGCCATGGCCTTAGTCAGACAAACCTTGCGGCTTATTCTCTTCCAATGCATCTTCACAATCCTTTAAGAAAAGGATACCTTGCATGCGTTCTTGCCAAAAGTCAAAGCCTTGACCATCAAACCGTTTGATTTCCATCAACCTTTTAGTGTCAGATGCGGAAGAGGTAGCAACCATCTTAACTCAACCACAAGTGTGTATACAAGATAGATGCAATAGGCTGAAAATTTCAGCAGATAGGAGCAACCACAAGACTTTGCATACAAAAGACCACAATTTCTTTACATGAAACTGTCCAAATCTGAATTTTCAACTGAATATGCGAATTAAATCACTTGTACTCAGCTTTTCACTTAAATCCTCTCACTAAACATCAATACATGTGATCCCATAAATTTGGTACACGTGCGTATTGCTGTTATAACCTGTAAATCATTTGTTTTGACCTAAAAATAGCATGTTTTGGGTTGTTTTGGTAGTTTCAATGACCTTCTCTCATCGGTCGCTGTCGAATCTCATCAACATCCTCCATGGTCAGTATTTTGGTTGGGTGTCTTACATGTCGAGCTAGAGTGATCTGTATCTTTTGTTGCAGCCTTCGTCGATGGTGGGAGACCCCTCGAGGTCGTGGACGTCTGGATCGGCCTAGCTCAATGGCTCGGTCAATCAACGTATCTCTAGTGTAGGTAAGCTCTGAGATCTGCTGCGATGATTGCTCCTTTGGCTCTCCCCTGGGTGGTGTAAAGAAATCTGTGATTCGTCTCTGAGACTGTCTCTCCCTGATGTCCTCAGCAAGCTCTCCCTAAGTCTGCGAAGCTCTAGCAGGAACAATCCGAGACATCTCTGATCCTCGTATCTCATTACTCTAGAAAATGGTCCAAAACCCTCTCTGAATAGACAGTGGAAGCGGCCGCATATCTCATAGTACGCGGGGCAATGACATGTGTAGTGTAGCTCTTTCTCTGGCTCTAAGTGGCATAGGTGACACATGTGTAGTGTAGCTCTTTCTTTGGCTCTAAGTGGCATAGGTGACATATCCTGGCCCCTATTGGTACCCCTCGAAATCGGCCAGTCTCGATCTGGAGCTGATGTGAGGATGTGCGTATCTGCCCAATAGCGCATGGTATCCCATGGGATAAGTGCGTATCCATGTATGTAGGCCTAGTCACAAATCCGTCCTCTATGAGTTGGAGGAGATTCTCTCTGTAGAAGGCCATCTTCATGCCCAACTCCTGTGTCGGCTGTATCCATGTGCTCCTGGTATCTAGCTGAATCAGATCCTGGCGTATGAGTCTGGTGATCTCTGTCCGTGTGAAAAGACAGGGAGGGTGCATCCAGGGAGTATATAACGGAGGCAATCTATCCATGCTGAAACCGTGTGACTGAAACCATGCTGTCATTTGTCCATACCAACATGCTGTATCGCCTTGTAGTGCTAGTTGTCGAGATGACTCTAGGGCAAGCCGAGCATATCTGTCCGTGGGGAGGTCCCATAAATTGTGTATAAAGGATACTGATCTAGCCAGTGGCTCAACCACCGGGGGGGGGGGGCTAGCTCGACTCGGATAATCTCTTGCAGCACTGAGGCCTTAGTCCGAATCATCCGAGCGATCATAGAGATCAAAGGCCTCTCCATATATCTCCATCCATCTGTGTTGCCAGATCTCCCATGATGGTCTACTGAGGGTCCCCATACCTGAACTCCGTAGAGCATAGCTGAAGTCACTAAAGTGTCAAAAAGCAAGAGCTTTGTTCGCGGTTCCTGGAACTGAACCTGCGAACACATCCTCTCTAGTCCTCCCAAGGCTGCATATGCTCTCGTCAGTCTAGTTTCTGATGCTCTCCTCATTGAAAACACCGGTCCACCGAAAACTACCCTAAGATAAGTATATGCATCTGTGTATTCCACATTCTCCTAGCCATACGTAAATGTGGGTGCTGACCTCCTGACCCACTGTGGTGTGATGTTGAACACCATAACCTTGGTTTTCCCAAGGTTGACCGACAATCCATTGTTGCTAGCAAATGTATGCAAAGCATCTAAATGACGATGCATCCCCTCTGGAGAGTCATAAATCAACACAATATCATTAGCATATAGTAACAACGGAATCCATGTTCCTGCTAGCTCAGCCCCTCTGTCTCCCTGACGTTCTACATAGTTTGAAAACTCATCTACATACATCCAAAAAATAGTCGGAGACAGGGGATATCCCTGCTTCACTGTAACTGCAAAGAGAGGGTTTTGTGGACGAGGACACCTGCTACAAAACTCTGAGGTTGAATAGTACCTAGCTAGTATACCATCCAACCTCTACCCTCGAAAGACGTCCGTGAAGTATAATGTTGTCCGCTGAAAGGAAATCAAGCTCTATCAAGAATCTTCTCAAGCCAACCGACTCACAAGTCGCACAACCAGCATTTGTAGAAGGTACTGTTGTTGACCGCTCCAAGCGGATGCATCAATATTGAGGGTTAAGGCATAAATTGCGAGTATCCGGATCGTTTCCCAACTCTAAAGCACTCTACCCTCGAGGAAAGACTCGGAAATCTGCACCTCCGGTCATACCAAATGCCAAAATCTCCAAGCTACTACGAGAAGTCCAAGGAATGGGACAACCGAGGCTACCAAGGAATTATATGTCCGATGACAAAGAATCAAAGAATTGCACCAATTATCATATACAATAATGAACTGCAAACTGTATCTGAAGGAACTTCATTGGAATTGAGAGTAGAACTGTAACTGATCTTCCACTGTCTGGAACCTATCTTCAGAGTGAATCGGAAATATACATCCAACAGAAAAGGAGCACACATCAATACTTAGACTGCAACGAACACGACAAGATCTTGTTGTTTGCTGGTATCCCTCTGAATCTACCAGTCTCAATCTCCAGCTGATTTGAGGATGTGCCTATCTGACCAATGGCACACCGCAAACCATGAGACATGTGTGTCCATGTAGCTAGGTCGAATCACAAACCCATCTCCTGTGAGGTGGAGAAGATGCTCTCTATAGAAAGCCATCTTTGTGCCCAACTCCTGTGGCGGCTCTATCCATGTCCTCCTGGTATCTAGCTGGATCAGGTCCTTACGAATGAGTCTAGTATCTCCACCCGTGTAAGAGACATCGAGGGTGCTTGAAGCATAGTTACATGGGACGGCAGATCGGGGTCGGGAACGGGGACAGGATGGCAAAAGTCAGGAAACGGGGACGGGGGTTGGGACTGCAAAAAAAAAAAGAGTTTTTTTGGCATTTTTTGACCTATTCACATGCCACACACATAGAGAATCACTTTGACCACAAATTTACACTAAATAGACCAAAGAACATGAGTCATATAGACGCAAATGTGCTAATAAAACATCGAGAAATGAGGACCCAAAGGGTGGCTTTTATAGCCATTGGGGTGCTTTGAAGTTCAAACATATGGCTATTGGAGAGAAACTAGCCTCTAGAAATGATCAGGTTTTCAAATTTTAAAAAAAGTCCCCTCGCATCCCTTGCCGTCCCCTCCCGTCCCCTCCGTCCCCTGCCGTTCCCTGCCGTCCCCGGGACGTTTTGCCTGCGTTCCCACTTGGCAGCTCTTTTTCCGTCCGTCCCCACCCGTCCCCGTCCCGGAAATGGGCGTCCCCCGTCCCTAGGGTCCGTCCCCTCCGTCCCCTGTTACTATGGCCTGAAGAGAGTACTGGAAAGGGGGCAGCCTGTCCATGGTGAAGCCATGCGTCTGAAACCATGATGTCATCTGTGCATACCAGCATGAAGTGTCCCACTAAAGAGCTAACTGTCTGGAAGACTCAAGGGCCAGTCTAGCATATATGTCCCTAGTAGTATCCCACAAGCTGTGCACAAAGGAGACTGATCTGGTAAGCACCTCAATCTCCAGAGGGGCAGCTAGCTTTGCTCGAATGATAGCGCGGGGTACGGAGGCCTTGGCTTTGATCAGTCGAGAGATCATAGATGCCAAGGGCCTCTCGAGTCTCCATACGTCTCCAATCATCCTGGCCTAGAGAAGGTCCCCATATCTGCACCCCATTCAACATAGCTGAGGCTACTAAAGTATCAAAGAGACATAACTTTTTCCGAGGTTTCTGGAACTGAACTTGCAAACACATCCTCTCCTAGCCTCCCAAGGCCGCAAAAGCTCTAGTCAGTCTAGTCTCTGTTGCTCTCCCCAAAGAAAACCTTGGCCCAGTGAAGACAACCCCAAGGTAAGTGTATGCATCTGTATACTCTACAATCTCCTGACCATATGTAAAAGTCGGTGCTGATCTCCTGATCCACTGTGGTGTGGTGTGGTGTGGTGTTAAACACCATAACCTTGGTTTTACCAAGGTTTACAAACAATCCACTATCCTCTACAAAACTATGTAATGTATCCAACTGTTGCTGCATACCGTGTGGTGAGTCAGAGATCAACACAATATCATCAGCATATAACAACAATGGGATCCACATCCTTGCCAGTTTGGCACCTCTATGAGACCAAACCGGTACAATCCTGATGAATCTCATACAATGTAAGGGTACAAAATAATGAAACCGAAATAAGATAAAGTCTAAATGGCTATTGTCATGAATCTAAGTAGCTCAAGAAACAGTGGGTAGTACAATCTCATTGTATGAACATCAATGTCTGAGGATGTCCGGCATCGGGCACTGTCTGAGGATGTATTGCATCGGTCGTTAGAAGCTCGTCGATGTCCACCATGGTAAGTACTTGTATTGGGCGTCTCGCATGTCGAGCTAAAGTAATCCGTGTCTGTCGATGCTGTGAGGCACCCCTCAATCGCGGGCGTTTAGATCTCCGTAGCTGTGTAGCCCGATCGATCAACGTACCTCTGGTGTGGGTGATATCTGGGCTCTGTTGAGTGGTCTGTCCCTCTGTCTGCCCAGTAGGTGGTCTAAAAAAATCTGTAATCTACCTTTGAGATTGTCTCTCTGCTGGTCTCCGCAACAAGCTTTGTGTGTGTGTGTATCTCGAGTAAAAATAACCCAAGACATCTCTGATCCTGATATCTGTAATCTAACCTCTGAGACTGTCTCTCTTCTGGTCTCCGCAACAAGCTTTCTCTGTGTGTGCGTATCTCGAGTAAAAATAACCTAAGACATCTCTGATCCTGATATCTCATGACTCTAGATAGTGGTCTGAAACCCTCTGAAGAACCAATGAAATCGCCCCCGTATCTCGTAGTACACCGGATAGCGACATATGTAATGCAACTCTATCTCAGGCTCCAAATGGCATAGCTGGCATATCCTAGCCTCTACAAGTATCCCCATAAATCTGCAAGTCTCGACCTCAAGCTGGTGTGAAGAGGTGCATAGCTGACCAATAGCGCACCGTATCCCCCAAGATAAATGTGTATCCATGTAACTAGGTCTAGTCACAAACCTGTCCTCTGTCAGTTGGAGAAGATGCTCTCTATAGAAGGCCATCTTCGTGCCCAACTCTCTTGTCGGCTGAATCCAAGTCCTCCTAGTGTCAAGCTGAGACAGGTCTTGACGGTTGAGCCTAGTGATCTCTGTGCGCATAAATAGATAGAGAGGGTGCATCTAAAGAGTACTTGAAAGGAGGCAATCTATCCATACTGAAACCATGATGTCATCTATCCATACCAGCAAGTAGTATCCCCCCTGCAGTGTTAGCTGTCGAGAAGACTCAAGAGCTAAACGAGCAAATCTGTATCTGTGGAGGTCCCACATAACCCTTGTTTTGCCAAGGTTGACAAACAATCTACTATCATGGGCAAACACATGTAAAGCATCTAAGTAACGTTGCAACCCCTCTGGGGAATCAGAAATCAGCGTAATATCATCAACATATAACAACGAATCCACGTCTCAGCCAACTAAGCTTCTCTGTCACCTTCCATCCACATACACGCCAAAAAGCGTCGGAGATAGCGGGCATCCCTGCTTCACCCCAATAGTGGAGTGAACTACATTAGATGACCCCTCTGGGGCGCGAACCTGTCCTCTCACTAACCTGTAGAGTGCCATAAGCTCTGTGGGTACCCCCATCTCTTGTAATCTACGCATCATTCTGTCTCTAGGAACTGTGTCCATAGCAGCTAAAATACACGTATTTTATTTAGAATACACAACGTCCCGTATTGAAACATACAATATGTCTCATAATGTTTTCTATTCTAATGTTTTTTTTCTCAAAACGTGTGTCTTTTCCTAGTTGATCAATTGTGTTTTAGAGCTTCATGGTGCTTGTTTATGTATGCTATGGTTACATATTGAAAAGTCATTGAGGAGGTCCATGAACCGCTTCATTTGTCCTTATAAAAGTATCATATCTAAAAAAGATGACGTATTTTATTTTTGATTCTCAAAAATACGTCTAGTACGTGTATTGTACACCGCGTATTAAACGTCCCGTCTCGTATCGTACTGCTATGACTGTGTCAAATCCACAAAGCTACAATAAATCCTCCTCCCATGTGATCTATCCTCCTCAATAATAGCTCTAAGCGTCACAATGTGATCAAGAGAAGAAAACCCCTGCCTAAAACCTGCATGTCCCACTGCTCGTATGCTTGCTCTCTCTGACCATTTGCTCAACTGCTGCCTAAGAATGGATGCATACAGCCGTACCAATGCGTGCCCAATCATAATAGTATAGCAGGGTTGTTCTCGTCCGTCGGACGGAACGAGGCGTACGGTGGCGTCCGGTGGCATCCCGTCCGGTCAAGGCGTCCGTTGCGTCCGATGGTTTTTTAGTACGTTTGACCGGTTTTTTAGTCCATTGACTGAGCTTTTTTTTGGGAGGTTTTTGGGTTACCTTTTGGCATAAAATCCCTCCCACCTAGCCTAGGATCCCCCCCCCCCCCCCACCTCCCACATGCCTTGAGCCTCCTTTCTCACTCTCTCTCTCTCACACGAGCTACATGGATACCCACCTGTCTCATGGTTTGAGATGTGCTATTGGTCAGATTTGTACATCCTCACACCATTTGGAAATTGAATTTGGCAGATTTAGGGGAATCCCACCTGAGAGCAGAATTTGCAAGTTATGCGGAATGGAGCCGGAGACAGAATTACACTACATATGCCACTGCACCGTATACTATGAGATACGTGGGCGTTTCCATTGCCTATTTAAAGAAGGCTTTGGACCCCTAGATAGAGTCATGCAATATCAATATTAAAGATGCTTAGGCTTGTACCTACTGGAACTACATCGGCACAGGGATAATCTAATGAGAAGACAAAGAGCACTACAGCCTCAAAGCCAGATCACAGATTTCTTCGGATCGAGAGAAGTAGGAGTGGAAGGAGAAGCAAGAGGCCAGCAGCCAGCACAAAGGAGTACCCACATTCATACCAAAGGCACCCTCATTGACAGGGCGATTGAGCTTAGGAAATCGAGACGACCACGACCGAGATGCACACTTCACCGGAGGAGACTACAACAAAGGATTAGAAGCATTCTAGCTAGACACCCAGAATGCTCCTAAGAAGTTTATTTAATACTTTGTATTTAGTTTTTCACATTTATTTTCACACTTTCACACTTTTCACACTTAGTACTTTAGTACTAAGGTACCCAGACATTGTAACAGATTCACCACTTTTATATCAGTTTGGTCTCATAGGTCATTCTGGCCTTTTGAAGACGTTAATATAACATTTCATTTCATTTCATTTCATCTCTCTCTCTCTCTCTCTCTCTCTCTCTCTCTCTCTCTCTCACACACACACACACACACACACACACACACGCACGCACGCACGCACGCACGCACGCACACACACACACACATTGCTTTCGATTCCATTAGAATCCTCTCTCTCCCTCTCCCTCTCCCTCTCTCTCACTCATTGCCCATTGTGTCTCATTGTCTTGATTCTCAACTCTTGAGTGTTGGCACTTGGCACTTGCAAGTTGCCTTCTTGTCCAATGTGATAATCAATTGTCTAATTGTCCCGAGTCTAAAATCTAGGGTTAAGAATTGCATGTTTTTATTTTTGAACGTACGTAACCATGTCGTACGACATAAAATTTTCTAGTTCGATGAGTACCGTACGTCTTCGTACGTGGACAAAACGTACGTGACTGTACGAGACCACCCTGATAGTACAATAGTTCAGAGACTCCATAGGGTCCCCTGCCTTGAGAATAGGCACTATAGTAGACAAGCTCCAAGTGTCAAGTAGACCCTCACACATTGCACAATTGAACATCATTGCTAGAAGCTCTGCAAGCATATCGTTGGTACATATAAAAATGCTCTGCTACTAAGCCCTCATGATCATAAGCTCTCCCAGTCCTCATCCTCTCAATGGCTTTCCTTACCACCTCTGCAGTAAACAAAGCACAAGTATGTGGGCATGGCTCTAGGGGGTTTGGAAGCGGTGGCTGTCTAGGAACCATGTACAAAGATGTCGCATACTGACCCATACCTCCGTAGAAGTGATTCCAGGAGGAGTTGAGTGCTCATGGAAGAGTCTCCATGCCTCCCCTAAGTCCTGGCTCAAGAACAACGGGAAAGATCGTGCTCTAACTGAGCCAAGAAAGCCCGCTTCTTCCGTCACACTAGGCACCGGAAGGTAATCAATGACTGTCGATAGGTGATCTCACACACACACACACACACACACACACACACACACACACACACAGAGAGAGAGAGAGAGAGAGAGAGAGAGAGAGAGAGAGAGAGAGAGAGAGAGAGAGAGAGAGAGAGAGAGAAATGAAATGTTATATTAACGTCTTCAAAAGGCCAAAGTGACCTATGAGACCAAACTGATACAAAAGTGGTGAATCTGTTACAATGTCTGAAAAGTGTGAAAGTGTGAAAATAAATGCGAAAAACTAAATACAAAGTATTAGATAAACTTCTTAGGAGCATTCTGGGTGTCTGGCTAGAATGCTTCTAATCCTTTGTTGTAGTCTCCTCCGGTGAAGTGTGCTTCTGCATCTCGGTCGTGGTCGTCTCGATTTCCTAAGCTCAATCGCCCTGTCAATGAAGGTGCCTTTGGTCTGAATGTGGATACTCCTTTGTGCTCACTGCTGGCCTCTTGCTTCTCCTTCCATTCCTGCTTCTCTCGATCCGAAGAAATCTGTGATCTGCCTTTGAGGCTGTAGTGCTCTTTGTCTTCTCATCAGATTATCCCTGTGCCGATGTAGTTCCAGTAGGTACAGGCCTAAGCACCTTTGATTCTAGTATTGCATGACTCTATCTAGAGGTCCAAAGCCTTCTTTAAATAGGCAATGGAAACGCCCGCGTATCTCATAGTATACGGTGCAATGACATATGTAGTGTAATTCTGTCTCCGGCTCCATTCCGCATAACTTGCAAATTCTGCTCTCATGTGGGATTCCCCTAAATCTGCCAAATTCAATTTCCAGTTGGTGTGAGGATGTACGAATCTGACCAATAGCACATCTCAAACCATGAGACAGGTGGGTATCCATGTAGCTCGGGCGAATCACAAAACCATCTTCAGATATCTGTAGGAAGTTTTCTTTGTAGTCGGCCATCTTCATGCCCAATTCTTGTGTAGGGTCTACCCATGTCCTCTTAGTGTCCAACTGTATAAGATCCTGGCGGATGATTTTATTAATCTCCGTTCGTGTGATTGCCAGTGATGGAGCCTCAAGAGAGTATTGGAAGTGGGGTAATCTTTCCATACTGAACTCGTGTCTCTGAAACCACGAGGACAGTTGCGCATACCAGCATGATGTATCTCCCTTCGTTGCTAATTGTCGAGAGGATTCGAGGGCCAATCTAGTATATCGGCAATTATTTGTATCCCATAAAGCGTGTATAAAGGACACTGATCTGGTAAGAGCTTCAATTTCTATCGGAGGGGCAGCTGGTTCCGCTCGGGTAATCGCGTGTGGTACGGAGGCCTTGGCTCTAATCATTCGGGAAATCATAGATACCAAAGGTCTCTCCATTGACTTCCAATTATCCTGATCCACAGATGGTCCCCAAATCTGGACCCCATAAAGCATAGCCGAAGCCACCACAGTATCAAAGAGCCAAAGTTTTGTTCGTGGTTCTTGAAACTGCACTTGTGAACACATCCTCTCCAACCCTCCCAAGGCCGCAGAGGCTCTGGACAATCTAGCATCCGCTGCTTTCTTAAGAGTAAACTTCGGTCCTGTAAATACCACACCAAGGTATGTGTATGCATCTTTGTACTCTACTGTATCCTGGCCATATGCAAATGTAGGTGCCGATCTCCTAACCCACTGCGGTGTGGTGTTAAACACCATAACTTTGGTTTTACCCAAATTTACTGACAGTCCGCTGTCTTCCGCGAATTTATGTAATGCATCTAACTGCCTCTGCATTCCATCTGGTGATTCTGCTATCAATACAATATCATCTGCATACAACAACAAAGGGATCCATGACCTGCAAGTTGAGCACCTCTGTCACCCTCTCTATCAATGTAATCTGATACCTCATCTATATACATACCAAATAAAGTAGGGGACAGTGGGCATCCCTGCTTTACTCCAACGGTGGAATGAACAATGTCGGAATCCCCTTCTGGAGTACGTACATAACCAGTTACTGGCCCGTATGAGGCCATGATCCCCCAGATAATCTCTTTGGGGACCCCTAACTCTTGCATTCTGCGCATCAATCTGGCCCTTGGTACTGTATCAAAAGCTTTCCGAAAATCCACAAAGCAACAATACATCCTTCTCCCGCTTGCTCTTCCTTCCTCAATAATGGCTCTGAGCGTAAGAATATGATCTAAAGTGGAATAACCCCTCCTGAATCCAGCTTGTCCTGTTGCCCTTATGCCCTCATTCTCTGCCCATCTACTCAATTTTTGTTCTAGAATGGATGCATACAGTCGGGTCAATGTGTGACCCACCATAATGGTACGGTAGTTCCCGGGTATCATAGGATCCCCCGACTTGAAAATAGGTACGATAGTAGATAATTTCCAAGATTCATGGAATCCTTCACACATGACCCGATTAAACAGACGAGCAAGGACTTCTGAAAGTAGATCCCTTGCATGGATCAGATGTTCTGCTACTAAACCCTCATGATCATATGCTCTTCTTGTCTTCATCTTATCAATGGCTTTTTCCACCATTTCCGTCGTAAAGAAAGTACTAGTAGCAAGGCATGGCTCGAGCGGATCTGGTAATGGAGGCTATCCAGATACCGTATATAATGATGTTACATATTGACCCCAAATATCAGGAGAAGTAATTGTCGGAGGCGATGAATGCTCGTGAAATAAACGCCAGGCCTCATGTGAGTCCTTCAAGAAGAGCTGATATAAATCCTTCTCCAGTTTGGCTAAAAATGCCCTTTTCTTGCGACGTACTATACGAGACTGCTTATATGTGAGAATCCCAAGTGTAAGCTCTTTCTGGGCCTGGGTTCTCGTCTCTCTGCATTCCTCGTCGTACCAACTGTTTTGAGGCATGTTCCCAGATCCTCTCTTCTGATCAGGCTGAGTATGTGGGTATGCCTCTTGTGCTGCTCCATGTAGTATCTCTGTTAGCTGAGAAGTAATCTCCTCTACAGTATATACTGGCTCGGCTGCCCACATCTTGTTATAGATCTTTTCCACATAGACTGAATTAGTCTCTGGCGTGAAAGTATATCTTGTGTGTGTCTTCTTCCTTTGTACTTGAGAGGCATTGTATTGGAAGGAGATTGATAAGGTCAAGAGAGCATGATCCACTGCAATCCCAACCGGTCTGGGTCCCACCTTAAAGTCCTCGATACTAGAAATAAAGCTTGGTGAAGTCATGACATAATCCACCGTACTGGCCCCATG
The DNA here is from genome assembly GCF_014529385.1 of Adiantum capillus-veneris. Lineage (NCBI taxonomy): Eukaryota > Viridiplantae > Streptophyta > Polypodiopsida > Polypodiales > Pteridaceae > Adiantum > Adiantum capillus-veneris. The sequence continues at coordinate 26,467,784 of NC_140948.1, read as the reverse complement.
CCTGTGCGGTAAGCATGTGAATCCCCCAAATAAAGGGAAATTCTCTAGACCATTAAGTATGGCCAAACCATGTGTAGTTGCCATTTCCATGAGATGTCTCCCATATTCAGTGTGTTCTTTATCCTGTGAGTTTCTAGTAAGCCCCTCCTGTGATAAATCCACTTCTCTGAGCATTTCCTCAGAAGTATCATAGAATACTGCTTGAGGGTTGGCCGTTCTGGCATTAAAGTCTCCTAAGAGAACGATGTCTCCATCTCTAGAGAACTCCCATATGTCATTATTCAATATGGAGAAACAGGACTGTCCTTTAGGGTGGAGTAGACTGATGTACTTGGAGGGAAGTAGCATATAGCGATACATAGAAATCTACTTGTCTCGGCTCTCATTCTCACCCACATATACCTTGCTTGTTCATCTTTCCTGATAATCTGTAGTAGTGATTTCAGCTCCTCTTTAAATAAGACTGCTACTCCTCCTGAACCCCGGCTACCTCGCAGAGATCTCTTGTCTGGTCGACCAACTGTTTCCCATAAATACCCCTTCACATGTGGCATAAGCTGTCCCGATATCTGGTGTGTCTCTGAGTAGAAAACTGTGTCTCTGTCCCTAAAGCTGTCTTCAAAGGCACCTACATCTAGTCTATATGATCCATTACAATTCCACACCGCTATCCGGAGTGTCGCCCCATAGGTCTCGCACCGTCATGATGAGCGCTTTTCCAGAACCACTACTTTCCCTCCTCTATAAAAGGCGATTTTCCCCTTTTCTCTTCCTGCCCTGATCTCTGGCATCAACTCTTGCATGTGTGCCACTTGTGCCAATGTAAGGTCATCTCCCAGGAAAATACCGGTTTTCTTAAGAGTTGGCCTCTTCTTTAGAAATTCTTTCCTTATTTCTATATTCGGGAAGCGGAGAATAAGTGCCCTATCCTTTACGTTTCCCTTCTCGTCGATTCCTTTCTTGCCCACTCTGCATGCACTTGTGTGAGTAGGCTCTGTGATGCCCATGCGTTGTAGCAGTTCCCTCACTTCTTCATCTACATTCTCTTTGTCTTTGACTCCTGTGACCCGCACATGCAGAGCCCGATTCTTCCTTTTCTGCTCTTCCTCAATGGTCATATTAATAATGGTGGAGGTAGGTGTGGTCTCAGGCATCTGGGCCTTCCCTTTCTTCGCATCCTCTATCCATTTCTCTGCTTCATCAACCTTTTCTTGTGTCTTAACAAGACGTTCCGCCCATGAAGATGCCGTTTTTTATTTCTGTTCATCTCCTTCTCATAGAGCTTTCATCTGATCCTTCACGTTCTCGAGCTCCTTCTGCACCGAAGGTTGGTCGTCTCCCTTCTCCTTAGTTGCAGATTTGCAAGCCGCAAGTTCTCCTTTTAGCTCCTCGATTATTACATCTTTTTCCCCCATGTGCTTTTCCATATTTGTTCTCCATGCTTCAAAACTTGCTACTGCCTCATCGAGTTTCTTTTGCATAACACATTCTGCTACATTTACTTCGGCCTTGATTAGGTTTCGTAATTCCGTTTTCAGGATCTGAATTTCCTCATTTTGTACCCCCCGGATCTCTCTCCTTAGTTCTCTCATCATGTCTCCATACATGGAGTTCCTGTAGCTCTCAGCGTTCGCGTGCATTTCCTTTCTGATGTCATCCCTCATATAGTTTAGCTCTGATTTGAGCATCACCTGGACCTTCTCCATCAGTAGCTCATCATGTATCCTGGAGGTTTTCCCAACTCGTAAGGATCCTGCATTGTTACCATGATTTGCTCTCAAAATTGTTGGTCAATGATGACATTAGTGAGGATGCCCAGTACTTAGTGAAATAATGCATGATGGAGGTGATAATGATATTTTCTTGTGGATGACTACCATGAGTCTACACTTTCCTTCAGAGGTGAATTTGAGCCTTTTTTAGATTCTTCATCTATATGTAACATCTCTTTAGTGAAAATAGAATGACTGGAAGCTTTTGACAGATTCAATTCATGTGATCTGCAGGAAATCATGACACGCTTTTCTGATATTGGCTTTGGCAAGTCCCATTTGTGTAAAAATGCAAGGATAGTCGGTGTCTATGGCATTGCAGGTGTGGGAAAGAGTACTATGTGTATGGTTCTGGCTCACTTGCTGAATAGGGAATTTCAAGGCAGAGTTTGTCATCTGGCGTTTGGTAGTAGCAATATCGAACTTCAGCTCCACTTAGCTCTGAGGCAGCTCACTGGAGCTAGCCAAGAGTTTGTTCAAAGGCACATTAACAATGCAGCAGAGGTAAATTCCGTGATGTGATTACTGCACAAATCTTGAGACTTGACATGATCGTTTTGGGAGCCCATATATTCATGCACTACAGTACACTGCTTCCATGATTTTTTGTACTCTTACTCATCTTCTGCATGAGGATAGTGATTAGCCTAGCTGTGAACTTACAACCTTGATGTTGTATTCATTCCCTTCAAACTCATCGATTTTAAAGTTCGACTACTTGAAGGTGCCACTTTGTTTGTGGTCAGGGCTGGACTTGTTTGAAGGAACGCATGCCACGACAACGAGTTTTCTTGGCACTGGATAATGAATCAGATAAGCCACAATCTTGGGAGATGGCTAAGAATTTTCTTTATGGGCTCGAGTACCATGTCAATAGCATAGTGTTGGTGACATCACGTAGCAAAGATGTCCTAGAGAAAGTCTTGGGAATTCCTGAAAGCTGCTGTATGCATTGTCCATATGTAACTGCTGAAGATGCTGTCAAGATAGTGCTAGATCACAATGGCCTTCAGAACATTGAAGTATTAACTGAAGAACAGAGGTATATCCTTCATAAAGCTGTTGAGATGTGTGATTTTGGAGGCTTTCACCCCATGGCCCTTAAGGTTCTTGCTACTCAACTAGGAAGGAACCCCTCTTCCTGGAGACTTTCTTCCTTACGTGTTTCGGAAGCTTCGGACAGAGAGCATATGTTGTTTACACAAATGGAAACAATCTTTTTAAGACTTTCTGATGAGATGAGGGATATGTTCATGGACATAGCGCTGTTTACTCCAGAGATTGTCAGCAATGTCAATGAGCTATGCCTTTGGCTAATGAACACCTTGCATCCTGGCTGTGAAAGTCTGGATGAAGTAAGAGAGAAGGTAAAATTTCTCATGTCCGTTATCCGTTAAATGCAGAAAATATTTTGATGTTAGATTCTTTTTTGAGATTGTAGCAGCTGGATGCTTTGAGATTGAAATCACTTTTGGAGGTCTGGAATCTTGATTCTGACAAGGTCTGCATGCATGACCTTCACCGGGAGCTTGCAAAACGACGGGCCAAAGTGGGTGATGCTAGTGGCACAAGAACTGTTAGATTCGTCCATCAGACTGGTGATAAATGTGATTTCTCCATACTTGAACAGGCTGAGAGAGCTTGTTTTGTAGGTATCAGTTGTACAAAGCTAGCCTTCGATGGATGCTCAAAAAAGTTAAAGCTGCTGAGTGCTAGGAGTTGCCTCAGTCTAGTAGAGCTTGAGCTACAAGGGTTGGCAAGGTTGGTTAGTTTGGAGCTAAGTTCATGCCCCATGGAAACTCTAGACTTGAAGGATCTTAAGCAACTGAGCTGGTTGTGTTTGAATTCTTGCAAGTCCTTGACAAAATTGGATACAAGTGGCTGCAAAGCATTGGTCTGTGTGTACATTTCAAAATGTGATGAACTTGAGGCTTTAGACTTCAAAAACTCCAACTTCTTGGAGTCGGTGTCTGTCTCCTATAACGACTACTTGCAGGTTGTCGATTTGGGCGGTGGGAACTGCTTGCGTCGTCTTGCTGTGTGGTTTTGTGAAGCCTTGAGGGAGGTTGAAATGAGTGAGTCTGTTTGTCTGCATGAATTCAGGAAAAGAGGCTGCCCTATGCTGCTGAATTTGCACGGTTTCCAGAAATTGTCCCAGAATGTGAGCTGCTTCATTGTGACTCGCTGGCAAAAAGTTTCTGAGGAGCTCATAACTGCTCTGCAAGCATCAAGATGTCTAACTGTGCTGGATCTTTGGGATTGCCCAGTCAGCAGATTGCCAGACTTGAGAAACTGTTCAGGCCTCAGGGAATTGAAGTTGAGTGACATGGATGTTTTACTGGATTCAGACAATAAAGCATTGCTGCATGAGTACGTCGATATTGTGTGTGCCTCCAGTGATGACCTTGCTCTCCCTATATCCTTACAAGAGATAACCATCGGAGACTGCAGAAACACGGTAGTGAAAGAAGTTTGCTGGAAACTCCGGGGACTAATGAATCTCTTAGTGCTGTCTATGCAAAGAGTTCGTGTGTCTTGGGATTGGGAGTTATACAGGTCAAGTAGCAAGGCATTTTCTCCAAGCTTGTGTCTGGAGAATACACAGTGCAACCTAGAAAGTTTGAGGGATCAGCTGCATCAGAAAATAGGCATAGAGCCTGAGGAGGCCAATGATGCAATTCAACGTTGTAGCGATGATGAGTGGAGTGAGGAGACGAGTGATGCAGAAGATGATGAGTGGGATGAGGAGATAAGTGCTGGCAATGTTGAAATTGCTCGTGACGTAAGCAGATTCCAGCAGACAGCAGAAATCAGTGTCAGAATGCGTAGCGAGGTGAGCAGCTTCGAGCAGATTGCGCATGACAGAGCTGCATTTGCTAGTCATAAATGTGAAGCATAGTGCCTTCATAAAAATGCTGTCCAATGTTATCTACTGGATTTGCGAGTTTTTGAGTGACAAGGGTATCCAGTCTCAGGTCAAAGACATAATCACCAATGCCTGGCAGAAGCAACCTGTGCAGTCACCACTAGGAGAGTATCAAGATATGGCGGAAAGTTGGGGAAGGCTGTTTGTATGTGAGGAGATGAGGAAAGTGCACTACAGGAGTCCTGATTATGTGTTGCTGGAGGTGTTCGACAATTTTGACTCTCTGCAGAAACTGTTTATGAAGAGCTTGTCGAGTAATGTCAATAAAGCAACAAGCAACAGTAAAGATATGCTGGAGGAGTTGAAGAATCAAACTGTAGAACAGTTGAGACAGCAGTTGCATGTTTTGCGTGCGCTTGTTCCGGGTGAGAAGTGTTCATTTGGTTGCAAGCCATGGGAACAGAAAGCCATGGATGAGATCTTTCTTTTTGAGTACATGATTACATCATCTCTAGCGAAAGCTGATAAAGAAGTGATGTGTGAGAAGCTCGCAGGAGATGGGTGCATGTTTAGTCCCTGGAGGTTTAAGGAGCTTGAAGAAACTGTCTATTCTTTGATAAAGCGCAGGCTATGGAAGCAGGACACTGTCCAGTGGAGTCAGGATATTGGTTATTTGGAGCAGTGGAAGCAGGATTGGCTCAAATCGTGCAAAGTCTGTATGGCAATGCAAGTACTGTGCATTATTTTGAACCAGGAAGACCTGCAAGCATTCTCTTTACTTTGCCGATGGTTTAGTGATATGATGCAGGACGTAGACCGCTTGCTCCAAAGTATGATAGCGAAGGTGCTGACTACATCAACTGGTGTTCTGATGGAGGACCTGATGAGAGCTTGGAAAGCACGACAATGGTTACAGAAGTTGGGTCTTTCTCTTTCAAGAAACTGGGTGGAAGAAGAGATGAGGGAAATATTAGCTTCTACTCGAGAAGGAGAATGGGGCTTGCAAGCCAAGCCAACATTCTTTGATGTAGTGAAGCCAAAATTGCCAGGTGAACTTAAGCAAGCACTAGAAATGCTGCATATTAAGCCATGTATAGCTGAGTGGAAGGCAAACAGAATTTGGCTGAACAAGTACAGCGTCATAGAAAATGCAATGAGACAAGAGAGCATAAAATGGGGGTGTTCAAGCCTGCATCCATGCAATGACTGGAAAGAGGCTGCTCTACACGATTTATACGACCAAACAAACATATGTGAGATTGGAAAGAGGCTGCCAATGCGAGGAAGAGGCGGCTTTGAATTTCAGGGTGTATTAGCTAATGCGAGAGAGCTTTTGGAGGCAGCCATGCTACAGAAGCGGGTACACAACATGATTATCAGGCTTCAGCTCAATCCATCAGTGAATAATGTAGACCAAACATATCAGTATTTTGTACAAGAGACCTTGCGCTTGCCATTCAATTCGCTTGTTGACGGCTTGCGAAGTGCCGGCATCAAAAGTCCGAGTCAGGTTCCTTTGAACTTGTTGGCAATAACGTTTCTTGAAGTTGAAATGGCCTACCAGTTGGGATCTACTTTTACACAGGTTTGGAAGCTACGACCAGACGCGAGGGCAGTCAGGGCAGTGAGCGGTCTTGAATTTGAGAAGGCTGTCATCAGTTCTCAAATTGATAACTTGAACTCGGCCCTTCCTATGGGCCTCCAAACTTGGAACAAAGCAGAGGATTTTCCACTGCGAACCACATGGCAGGCCGTTAACAATGAGAAGCCCTTTGTTCTTCCAGTCGGCGCAAAGCTACGCTGCACACACATCACTAGTGAAAGCCTTGAAATCCCCTCGGAATACAAGAGTGAGGAGCAGTATGCCTCCAGAGCTTTCTTTCCAAACAAGCAGGGAACCAGCTCTTCTGATAAAATGGATGTTGCTAGGTAAAAAATAATTTTGTATTGTGTATGCATAGAGTTGCAGAGCGAAGAGAGATTGGACAGTTTCAATGCTTCGACGGACATGTATGCCAAGCATGGTGATTGAGTGAAAGCATAACAAGGACAAGCTTCTGTTCCGAATCTCCCCTCTTAAGAGTGGTATGGTGCTGCCCCTCAAATACATAAGCACAACAACGACCTCTTGGAGTGTATTGATTACAAGATACATCCTGACAGGCACTTATGTGTGTGTGAAGCCATTGCTCAAAATTCCCTTTCGTTTAATTGAGCCTTGCGTGTCGAATTAATCGGCCAATCAAAATTTGCATGTCGTGTGTCGGCATAGCTCTTTGCAATAGCTCTGTAATGAGCTTTTAACCACCTAATTTGGAGGTCATTAGCTCCTAATCCAATATCCCCAAGGTCAAGCTAACTTTAGGTGTGTGTGTGTGTGTGTGTGTAGTTTCCTGCACGATAGAAGTCAAAATCCTTATTTTTGGGGAGCCCATCACAATCAAGCTCATAAGCCTTATTGACTAGCCTAAATTGGATGAGCTAATTCTTGGTCTTTGAGGTCGTGTGTTCAAAGGCACTCCTTATTTCAGCCAAGCTGGGCAGACTCGAATTCGGCATAAAATTTAATTTTTCCGGAGCTGGTCGGGTCCGTAAAGAGCCTACTCCCACGTGCAAAGGAATTTCGGGCCACAGTCGGACGCCAAATCGTATGAAGCATGGTTAGTTGACACTCTTGGGTCGTAGTTTCCTGCACTGTCGCACATTTCTGAGGATACCCACATGTCTCTTGCCTATTAGCCCCACTTCCCACGGGCCTCAAGAGATCCAGTTAAGTAGCCAGTCCCTCGAGCAACTTAAAGCATCCCACCAAGAGAGGTTTCTCGCCTACAGACAGAGCTAAAAAGCACGAAAGAGAAAGCAAAAAAGGCTTCTCAAAAGGAAAAGCTTCGCACTTCAACAAGCGGAGTTTAGAAGGATTTCAAAAGGCTACTCACACAACAGAACACCAACCTTTTTGCAATGTATGATTTTATATCTATCATCAAGGATATGAGCATGTGCTCATGTACGGAGTTTTAGACATTGGCCTTGGAGAGTCTCCAAGTGCAAAGACCGCATGGTTAGTTGACACTCTTGGGTCGTAGTTTCCTGCACTGTCGCACATTTCTGAGGATACCCACATGTCTCTTGCCTATTAGCCCCACTTCCCACGGGCCTCAAGAGATCCAGTTAAGTAGCCAGTCCCTCGAGCAGCTTAAAGCATCCCATCAAGAGAGGTTTCTCGCCTATAGACAGAGCTAAAAAGCACGAAAGAGAAAGCAAAAAAGGCTTCTCAAAAGGAAAAGCTTCGCACTTCAACAAGTGGAGTTTAGAAGGATTTCAAAAGGCTACTCACACAACAGAACACCAACCTTTTTGCAATGTATGATTTTATATCTATCATCAAGGATATGAGCATGTGCTCATGTACGGAGTTTTAGACATTGGCCTTGGAGAGTCTCCAAGTGCAAAGACCGCTCCAAAGCACCATGGGGAAATTCAAAGGTTCTCTTCAAAGGAAGGGAAAACCGGCAACAACATCATTAGCATTCGCATTAGCAATTCTTTTACATCAGTATTTTTGCATTGTATTTGTTTGTTCAATAAAGCCTGATTGCATAACAAAAGTGGGAAAATAAGCACTTGTTCGAGGGGAGGATACGAAGACAAAGACAAAGATCTCTCTCTCTCTCTCTCTCTCTCTCTCTCTCTCGTTTTAATGTTAGCCAAGAGGTCTTGTAGGAATTGTTGTAAGTATTGACTAGTAACCATTGTGATTATAGTAGGCTCAACTTTGCGTGAACTTGAAACTCCATAATGCCATGAAAAAATTGTAAGTCTTTATATTTTGTATGAGCTCCTTGGTTTTTTGTCTTTACGCATTTGTTGGCACTACTTTTAAACAAAAAGGGCAGTTTCTTGATTTGAAATCAACCATTTTTATAAAAAAAAAGCTAGTGATGTGGGCTATTTCAATGAGTGAATTGTCATGGCGAACTTACGCAAGAAAATGCACAAGAGCGACAAACAACCAACAATCAATGATCAATTGTCATATATATTTTGACCGAATCACTTGATTTTTTCTCAGCCAAATGAGTTGAGGATGCTTTGAAACTCAAGGAAATGATAGGCTAGGACTATTAGAATAATTGAACCATTAAAAATTGATTCTGAAGAGTTTGCAAATCGTGGTCTATCGTTTCACATGTCATCGAAACATAAATAAAAATAGTCTAACAACTTTGCTTAAGGTTTAAACTCAACCTCCTATCAAAAGATTAGCATCTAACTTTGAATATATCACTTTAAAAAAAAAAACTCACACAACATTAAAACTAAAATCTTCACCAAACCGATAGTGAATAGACTTAAAAGATAGAGAAAGAGGGAAGAGACACAATGTACTTGACAAAACTTGATTTGCATTACCAGATTGCACCATATATTTCACAAAATAGCTCTACTCACTTTGCTTAGTTTTCATAGTTCTCATGGACATTATACATTCTTAATTCAAATTAAAAATATTCCTAAATGGCTTTAAAAAAAATAAAAAGTATTCCTAATTCAAACATTCGCTCGATAACAACAAAAATGATGCGTTAGTCTATAGCATGTAGCAACGGGCAATGACGAAGCACGTAGAATTGCAATAGTATCAGTTGGACATGAGAAGGACGGATACAACTTTGTGTGTGTGTGTGTGTGTGTGTGTGTGTGTGTGTGTGTGTGTGAGAGAGAGAGAGAGAGAGAGAGAGAGAGGACACTTTCAAGAGAAGAAAACGCTAAAGGGAAAATAAAAGGCAAAGAGAAACACAAATATACAATGTGAAATTGATTACCTCTTTACATGGACACAATAGGTCTTTTGACTTTCCACCTTCATTTGTCTCTTGATTTTCTAAAATGACCCTTCAGTTATGCACTTAATATGTTTTGAAAGACTTTTTATTTTTTTGAGACTTGGGAGACCCGATACATTTATTTCAAAATTAAAATTAAGTGAAAATTTTCCAATTACATCACATTCTGGTGAGCTTTATGTATATTTACAAGTTGAGTAAAAATACCACTACAAAATAAGGACTTCAGATGAAAATTCGCTAAAGGGGGTTTTTCAAGTGATTAAATATCACAAAACTAGTTGGAAACCAAGTGATTGAAATCCACGTTTTTTTGTAGATGACCATAACTTGACCATAGAACAAAATTGAGCATACTTTGAGCAATTTGAATCCAAAATTCACCAATTAAACTAGCCCTATAGACAAGTTGATGGGTGAAAATGAGATTGGGGGTCATGGAATATGATCTATTATTTTTTGTTACACTTACTTTAGAAGAGAGGGCTTGTATCAACATGATTAGTAGATCATGTGGGCATGATCTTTTTGAATTTGGATCAATGGTTTGAATTTTATGTTAGACTTTGCAAATTTTATAGTTTTAAGTTACGAATTGACTTTTAACTAGAGTGTGGGCCTTTTTTGATACTCTAGATGAGGGTTGGGTAGTCAAATTTTGCAAAGGGCTAGAATTATGGACAATGATCCATCTTTTTTTTACATCTGGGACTAAGACTTGTACACTTGATTCTAATACAACTAATCTAAGCCTAGTGGTGAATGTCAATGCAAATTTAGATCAAATGAACACAAAATAGGCCAAATTTTGGCTTTGTCACAATAAATTTTCATTTTTGGCACTATCTCTTGTTTCTTGCCGCTTTTTGTAGGTGAATGACTATCTGTGAATACTTGGTCCTTCAGGCACGTAGCCCCTTGGGTAGATGACCTTGTGATGGTGCTAGTGGTCCAATTCCTCTTGCAAATTGATTCCCTATGCTACTAATTCCGACTCTAGAAATCTGACCAAACTTGAAGCACTTTGTTAGTTCATTTTTAGTTTTTTTTGTTTTTGTTTTGAAGGTTTTATTAGCTCTCTTGCTTGACTAGTCACTGCTTGCGAAGTGTTAGGGATACTTTTCTACTTATGCAAGGGACGATGGATCGTGATCCATCATTTCTGACGTTTTGCATCAAGATTCTTACCACACATTCCCCATGCTATGTGGATCACTTTGGGACTTAATTTCCTAAGTTGGGGTGTTAGGTTAGTTGCAGGTCCAGCTCAGTCAACAGTCAGATCTTTGGTCGTTGCCTTCATCATAGGTATTTCTAGAAAAACACTTATGACATTGTACACAACATCATTAGATGTATCTAATAACCTCTTTTTGTTTTTACCATTGTGTCACCTTGTGGTGTTAATGTTATGTGATTTGGAATCCCAAAAGCTTTATATGCAACATCATGAAAAATGTTGAAAGCCGCCCCCTATCTTGTGATCCGTGGTGATCTTTATGTCCAAATTGAGGGAACTTAGAAAATAGGTTCCAACACTTTGGTGATAAAGATTTCCTCTCTTGTGAACCAAAGTTTAGTACCGTGATACTGAAGAAGCTAGTCAAAATTGACTTCTTTTGACTTGGGGTTGTTTTTTGAGGTATTTGGAATCTATTGGTTTTCTTATGGGAAATTTGTAGTTGGATATCTCCTGTATGGAGGTTGCACATCTTTTTTATCTTTAAAATGCACTTGATCTTACTTGTATTTTTATCCAATTCCCATTCTTTTTTACGAAGAAGTTACTGACCTTGAAGCTTAGGTTTACTCTTGGAAAAACATGGCTTAATCCTATATGTCTCAACTGTTATACTTTTTCCATTGCGCACTTGGATCAAACCTTCTTATTGCTGATGCACTATGTACAGAAATTATGCACAAGAGGGTAGTGATGAGTGTTTCTATACTAGAGTCTAAAACTTGGATGACTAAAGAGAAAAAACCCGGTGGGGAAAAAAATGCCTTTTGTATATGCTCTTATTTGAGTTGAGCACTTGGAATTTAAGTACCTGTTCATGCAAGGTGAGTATATGAAAGGAACAAAACTAATGCAAGTGCCAATTATGAAGCACTCCATATGCATACAAGAAAATTGCTAAGAAAAGCTTGCGGTGCAAAAAATGGAGTTGATAAGTGTTTCAAGGAACAAATGTTACACATGTGACATCAAAATATGTCTCAAAATCTTTCACTTTCCTGAGAAGGATTTTTTATGTAGAATCTTCTTCACTCATATCTCGTTGTTCTTAGTACCTAAGTGTCTTTGGGCCTTTCTCCGTCACTTCACTAGCCTTAAAATACATATTCAACTCTTAAGCTCACGCATGAACAACACAAATTAAATATGATCAACCCTTCCAGCTTGAGCATTACTTGGAATAGCTAAGACTCTTAGACCACACAGAACATTACTGGTAAAGCTTCGGAGCTGATGCCTTGCTCATTTATTGTCTTAGCTTCCCGACTTTGACTATGCCAAAGGACGTTTTTTTTGCATCCTACAAACTTGATTCAAATTTTCTCATATTTAACCCAAACGTGTCATCGGGAACTTGTAAGATTGAATCCTAAAAAAGAGGGTTGTTGAAGGAACAAATTGACAATAGAGGTTTCCTTTGCCATACTTGTTTGACTATTTGTGAATCTACAACTTGCACTGTGATCTTGTCCTTTGATCTTGAAAACTCCATTGTTTGAAGGATTCTTTAATGATAATGTAGATGTTGCTTCATATCCTGTTGGCTTAGCTTATGAGAAGATTTTGGAACACATATCCACGTGTTACCTTGATTGCGCTTCAAGTAGCTTGATGAAAAAAATCCTTTGTTGATGTCTAGCATAAAATCCCATTGACCACAAAGGATATCTAGCATAAGATCCCATTCACCTAGCGTAAATGGATTCCTCCATTTTTTTGTTGCATATGAGACTTTGGAACCTACTTCCATTTCCTGTTGGAAGGTTCTTGGGAGGTTAAAGACTTTTACTGTCCTTATCTTCTTTTAGCTCTGCCCAACTACTTTCCCATCCTTGGTTGATGATTTCTTGATTCCTTAACTATTCTTGGTCTGACGAGAATCTATCCAACCCATGTGTTTGTTTTCCCTTTCTACTTGTGATTCTTCAATCCATACTGGATCATCGACTTGAACATATGTGATTGGAAGAAACACTTTCTCCACTTGTTTTTTCTTCAAAGATCTTATGGAAGGAAATTTTGGCTGATAGACATTTGATTTTATATTTGAAGCTGAATATGATGAGTCATTGTTGATTGGCTCATGTGATTGACCAGCTTTTGGTCACGTTATATTTTTCATAACCACTATCTAAACTATGGATTGTATCGCCTTGTCTTTGACTACAGGTTCTCTCTTTTTGGGGTAAGCACTTCTCTTTGGTTATGGGCCATCAAGGAGGATCATTCTTCATGAAGCCTTCATAAGTGATTTGATCATCCAGTTTAACACGTGTAGCCTCTAGATTTGGAAGATTTATTCATGTGGTTCGTGTGGTTTCACTCTACAACTTGAAAATTTTGAAGCTCTACAGCTTTTGTGCTAGAAATTTGCCAAGAACAAGATCCTCTTGTAGATTTTTAGTCACAATTACATGAAACTCACCTTCCAAAATTTGAGAGAAAGAAGTGAAGACCATTTCTCTACACTCTCCCCAAGTGTCTCTTGACATAGAAATATGTTGTGGAGAACTATGCAACTTTTGTTTATTAGGCAATACCCAAGTCCCATATGACATGAGATTTTGTTCCAGCTCCAAGTCAATCTTTGCTTGCCCGAACAATTCTTCATCATCAAATATACCAAATCTAATACTTGCATGAGGAGTAGACGCACCTTCCTTGGTGGTGGTCTTTGCTTGTTCATCCTTTACTTTGTGTGAGAGTTGTCATTGCAGAAGATTTTTCTCATGTGTTTCACGAATAGCAACTAGTATTGACCATGTCTTTGGCATCCTTGCAAAAGCTACTTGCCTTGATCCCTTTAGTAGTTCTTGAGTCCTTATCCTTAGAACTTGTATGTGGAACTTGATGTGGATTAGTTGGTGCTTTAGCACCCCCCTTCAATTGAAACTTGCTTTGATTTTCCTACTTGCAATTGTTCCATTCTTGAACTCAATAGATATATTGTGCTCTATGGTAAAATCTTCTTCTTTGGTGGTGCCTTTGGCTCTAAACCCGATGAGGCCTTTATTGAGAGCCTTGAACCTATTGTTGCTTGGCCTAATGAGATTTGTGTTGTTTCAATTGATAGATTGTTAGGGTTTTTCCCTTCCTTCCTTTGATCTACAATAGCTTGTCCAACTATTTGTTGTTGGGCGGTAGCAGATGTGGCTCCCCCCTTCTTATAGGGTTCTTCAAGTAAATTCTTTTTTTACCTTCGCCAATTGAAGTGTTTCTTTGGGGGCTTCCTTGTACTCATGTTGCTAGTGTTCCCCCTTCCCAAAGGGTTGCCTCAACAAAAAAAATGGCATTTGTTACCATATACGTGTGGTAGTGATGTGTGTCTTAGGACCGTCGGGGCATTTTTCCCCTCGCTAGGAGGTTTTTTCCCCCGTGCATTGTATATACACCCATCATTCTAGGGCTATCTATCTTTCCATTGCACACTAAGTAAAACACTCTCTGTTGTGTGCCTTGAGCTTCCTTCGTCTTCTCTAAGTTGTGTGTGTGCTTTCCTGCAACCCTAATCATCAGAGCAGGTTGCAACCTCCCGGGGCTTAGTCGCCAGTAGCTCCAGCACACGCCTGCTCACTTTCTTCGATTTTTGTGAGCTTTGGTGAGCGTTCACAGGTTGACAAAAATTTTGGGTGAGCTCAAAGAGCACACTCTGCTCGGATTTCTGATTTGGGCTCATTTTGGTCTCCATTTCCATTACAGGAAGTATTGCGCAGCTATTTCATCATTTTGTACAAAATTTTTGTCAGTGTCGTTTTCTGTATAACAGGTCCTTACAGTCTTCTACGGTTTGTGCTATATAGCACGTGTTGTTCCCGCTTCGTTTCTCCTCTTTTCATGCAGTTTTTACATCAGGTGCAGGCATTCGCCATGGCCGACAACAACAGAGATGTGTTCAAGATGTTTGTTGCTGAGGATATATTGGATGGGGACAATTACCCTATGTGGGTATACATGATGCAACATGTTCTTGTGACAAAGGGTGTCTGGAATATTGTGTAGGACATTGATGTACGTCCGATTCTGATGATGTAGGCGATGTTGAGAATGTTGCAGGTCTTGCTGCAAGGATTACTCCTGTTAGAGTTGTTTTGCCTACAATTGAACAAGCTTTTTGGGATGTAAAAGATGCACAGGCTCATGCCTTGATTGCATTGTATGTGAAGCGTACCATTACTCCTCACATTCGTTCAACAAAATCTGCAAACAGGCTTGGGATATTCTTGCTGGTCCATTGCTACGTAAAGATCTGGAGTCGAAGATTATGCATGAGGAAGATGATATGGACACTTTCCTTGCTGGTATCAAGGATATCAATGAGCAACTTATTTCTGTAGGTGAAGTCATTTCAAACAGTTCCCTTGTGCAGACCATCCTTGATGCCTTGCCAGATTCTTATCAAACTTTTGCTAGTACTTGGAGACTTATGATCCAAGGAAATCTTGAAGTTTTCAAGTTTGATGCATTGTGCACATTGTTGTTACAAGAGCCACTTTCCAAAAAAAAAGGGGACTAGACAGTGTGCAGTTGAACAGGCCTTTATTGTTGCTCAAAGAAAAGGTGGTAACAGTAACGTATCCACTTCTCACGGTTCTTATGCGAGTGGTAAATCACATATTTCTAATGCTTCTGCTGGCAACAGTTCGTTTAAGAATTCTGGTGATAAGGGCAAAAAGAAGATGCGTTGCCATTATTGTAAAGCTAATGATCACTTGATCAAGCAGTGCACTAAGTTGAAGTCCAAAGAGGCTAAGAAGAAAGAGACTGGTTCCACTACTAATGCTGGTTCCAATACAAATGCAGCTATTGTTAAGTCTTCTATGAAAGGAGACTGTGATGCTAATGTTGATGTAGAATAGGCTTTTAGTGTAGAGTGTACCTATAATCCTGTTGTCCATGATGCAGGCATGTCAGTCTACAGATTCACTTCTGTGGTATTTTGACAATGGTGCTACAAACCACATTACCTCACATTGTGATTTTTTCACCTCTCTTGAGTCTATCCCTCACGGGAATTCAGTTACTTATGCCAACAATGCCTCCTATCCGGTTCAGAGAGTTGGAAAGATTGTGCTTACTACTACAAATGGTAGTTCTTTCACACTTGTTGATGCACTTTATGTACATGGGATCAAGAAAAATCTTTTGTCTGTATCTACACTTGCTAGACTTGGTCTTGTAGTCAAATTTGTGGATGACAGATGTACCATACATGATTTCAGTTTTGGTGATAAAATTGTTGCATCTGGTATTTTATGCCATGGACTGTATAAGCTCACTTTGTATTACAAGTGTGAGAAGAATTTTGCGAATGCACTTGTGGATTCAAAGGCTATTTCATATGCAAAACTTTGGCATGGACGTTTTGGTCATCTGAATTTTGCGAGTTTGCTGTGTTTGCAAAAATCTGATATGGTTGTTTCTTTGCCGCCTCTTGAAGCACCTATCAAACATGTTTGGAAGGCTCATTTTAGGTCAGATGCAACGTTCTAAGTTTCCAAAGGATGGTTCAGTTAGGGCCACATGCAGGTTGCAGCTTATGCATAGTGATGTTTGTGGGCCCATGCAAACTCCTTCCTTGGGCAATTATCTTTACTACGTGAATTTCATTGATGATTTCTCCAGGCATGCATGGGTATTTCCGGTTAAAGCAAAGTCCGAAGTATTTATGTGCTTCAAACAATTTCTGGCTATGGCTGAAAATGTCTCGAAATGTACTATGGACACCCTCCCTTTCGATTGACGGGGGGAGTATATGTCTCATGAATTTAATGCATTTCTGGCTAGTCGTGGGATAAAACACCAAATGTACAATCCTTATACGCCTCAGCAAAATGGTGTTGCTGAGAGGAAAAACAGGTCACTTACGGAAATGGCACGATGTATGGTCAAAAGTCAAGCTTTTCCACATTCATTTTCGCTTGAGGCCATCATGTGTGCCACTTATGTACTTAACAGGTGTCCTACGAAAGCTTTGCATTCTATTACTCCATATGAAGCATGGCATGATAAAAAGCCTTCTATTGATCACTTGCGTGTTTTTGGCTATTTGGCATATGCTTTAGTGCCACAAACACAGTGCAAAAAATTGGATGGTAAGGCTGTCAAATGTATTTTTGTTGGTTATAGTGCTGAAAGCAAAGGTTACAAGTTGTATCATCCGCAAACAAATTGTATCTTGGTCTCACAGGATGTTGTGTTTGTGGAAGATTATGTTCAACCCTTGTTGTCATGTACTAGAGATAGTAATGTAAGCTCACAGGACATTTATGACACTTTGTTGCCTCTTTTCAGTGGTGGAAGTTCGAATGTAAATTCCAATGAGGCAAATGTATGCCTCTTTTCAATGGTGGAAGTTCGAATGTAAATTCCAATGAGGCAAATGTACAGGCAATGGGGGTTTTTGAAAATGTTACAGATCAGCCTATAACTGTTGCATATGTACATGATGTACTTGATGAGGAAAGGGCTGAGAATAAGTAGGCTAGAGGTATGCCAAAATGGCTAGTGCATACTTTGCATGATAGTAAATTTGATGCACCTTTGTCTAGTCGTACTCGTTCAGGTTCTCGCCATGCACCTTATGAATCAGATTGATATGCTTTGGCTGTGTCTAGCTTACATGATGTTGAGGAACCTCTATCTTTTGATGAAGCACAAAATTCAAAAAATTGGATGGTTGCTATGCAATCAGAATATGATGCACTTATAAAAAATGACACATGGACTTTATGTGATTTGCCTCTTGGAAAAAAGTTCATTGGTATGAAGTGGGTTTACAAGTTGAAATGCAAGCCGAATAGTGAGATTGATCGTCATAAGGTTCGACTTGTTGCAAAAGGTTATGCACAACAAAAATGCATAGATTATGAAGAGATTGCTCCCACTTGTCGTATGAGAAATTGTGCATTTTCCATGTGCATTGGCAGCTCATTTTGGTTGGGATGTACAGCAATCCGACATTGTTACTGCTTTCTTGAATGGTGACATATTTGAGGAAGTTTATGTAACGTAGCCTCGCGGTTTTGTCAAGAAAGGACAAGAGGATAAAGTGTGCAGATGTAAGAAAGATTTGTATGGGTTGAAGCAATCTCCTCGTGCTTGGTATGAGAAGGCCGAAACTCATTTGGTCAAACGAGGCTTTCATAACAGTCCAACAGAAAGCACATTGTATGTAAAGTGTGAGGGTGATGTACTTCATTTTGGTTCTTTATGTGGACGATTTGCTGATCACTGGACCAAATGAGAGACATATTGTTGAATTTAAGGCCGATTTGAATGCTACTTTCGAGATGAAATATTTGGGGTTGTTGCATCATTACTTGGGTATACAGTTTAAGAAATCTGATGGTGGTATTTCCTTGTGTCAGAAAAGTTACATAGAGACATTGCTATGTAAGTTTGGACGCAATCCTACTGCCACTCCCATGGAAGCAGATTTGAAATTGAGTCCCCATGGTGTTGGTGATCCTGCAGATGTCACTCTTTACCAAACTGCTATTGGTTGCCTCATTTATGTATGCAACACGAGGCCGGATATTCAGTTTGTAGTCTCACAGGTCAGCAGATTTATGCATAGCCTAAAGTATTGGCAGGCTCTCTCTCAAGAGGATTTTTTGCTACTTGAGTGGCACTTTACATCGTGGCTTGTTTTATCCCAAGGGGGGATCATTTCTGCTAGACTTACATGCTTTTTCGTACTTAGATTGGGTTGGTTGTTTTGACACGTGAGTGTCCACAAGTGGTTTTTGTTTCATGCTTGGTAGCTCATGTATATCATGGTTGAGCAAGAAGCAACCTACTGTGGCCACTTCTAGTTGTGAGGCTGAGTACAGGGCACTCTTCATAGCTACAGTTGAGTGTGTATGGCTCAGACGCCTTATGGTTGATTTGGTTGTTGGACAGGACATTGCCAACACTATCTACACTCACAGTCAAAGCGTATTGGCAGTTGCGAGGAACCTAGTTTTTCATGCTCGCACAAAGCACATTGAGGTGCATTACCACTATGTTAGGGAGAGGATCTCAGAAGGAGAGAGCAGCTTGGCTTATGTGCCAACACAGGACAACCTTGCAGATCTTTTCACAAAGGCATTGTCTCATGACAAGTTTGAAGCTTTCCGAAAAGCTTTGGGCTTACTCCCCTTTGTGAACTGATCATGTCCTCAGGGCATGGCACTTCCCTTTACTCTATGTGCCAGCTCTCATTCACCGCATCACTCCCAGGGGGGTATTTGTTACCTTATACATGTGGTAGTGATGTGTGTGAACACACTTAGGACCGCCGGGGCATTTTTTCCCTTGCTAGTAGGTTTTTCCCCCCGTGCATTGTATATACGTCCATCATTCTAGGGCTATATATCTTTCCATTGCACACTAAGTAAAACACTCTCTGTTGTGTGCCTTGAGCTTCCTTCGTCTCTCCAAGATGTGTGTGTTTTCCTGCAACCCTTATTTCAATAGCCGTCCCTCATCAAGATTTCTTTGCAAACATCTATTTTGATGATTGCTCATGACTATGCCAACACTTGGTATTGTTGTGCTTTGATAAGCCAAATTTTTCTTATGCTTATGCCAGATGCTAAAGGTGCATGTGATGTCCAATCATACTCACAAGAAAGTGTTGGGTTTGGTATTACCACCTGATGACTAGAAACTCCTTCAAGCATATGAGGAATACCTGGTTGTGAAACATTTGGCATTTGGGGTGTTGGTAAGTTTCCCTTTAGCTATGATATTTGACTTATACTAATGGATTGTGCCAGTAATCCTAGGTGCTAAGGGTTTCTTTGAGTTGCAAAAGACACGAATTTACTTTGCTCCATCTATGCCTCTATACCTTGTTGATCCGGTTGACCCAATATACTGACGATAATTTGATCTATTGCAGGATTAAATAGTAGAATCCACCTCATCATCCACATATTTCCTTCCTTGAACTCAATATTGCAGTTAATCTTTGTTGGGTGAACCCATAATTCTTGGTAGGTTTGTGTATCAAATTGCCTAATGTAAACCTACACAAGATCCTTGAGTCTGCAATACAACACTCTACTTGGATCCTTCATGAAATGAAGACGTTGATTACATGTCCCCCCCCCCCCCGATTGGGAGAATTTCTCTATAAAGAATCCAATTTTGCTTGCTCAAAAAACATCTTTTGCCCTGAATGTGAGAGAGGTAAACTTAATTATCGTCGTGGCCCTCAAGTCGCAACAACAAGTCAAATGGTTGCATGGTAAGTGGTTTTGCACTAGATTGCTCATTAATCACCTTGCTCTTGTTCATGTGTCTAGACACACATTTGAGTTGACGGATGAAACAACTGGTATGGCTCCATATGAGTGGGATAACCACTTAGAAAAGATCCATAAGCCACTTTGAGGTATAGCTTGGTATGATTGGTAAATCTCTTCGTTTGCTCTCGAACTCGCATTTAAAGGTTTTGCAAAATCTTTAGTGAATTTGAGAAGAGTGTCATAGCTGCTCTGACTTGTCTTTTGGTCCTCTTGGTTCATCTAATCTTGAAAATTGAAGCTCAAAGGTTAGTCCAAGTATTTCCCTTTTTCCATTGCATGGACTTTGAATAAATAACTTTTGGTGGCCTCCCCCTTTTCTATGTTTAAATATAGGTTCTAAGGCTACGTATTCTAGACACGCTAAAAGTTTGGAATTGGACATCCTATTTAAAAATGGCTTATTTTTCTAGTGTATCCTATCTCTCACAAGCTTTTTTCCTAGCAGTACTTGTGACTCAATTTGGAGTTGTGTATAAAAAGTTAGATGAAATGCACTTGAAACACCACTCAAAACAATTTCAAGACCAAGCAACAAGAGCTTGTTTTGCTTGTAGCTTGGTTATCAAAGGGTATTTTTAGCTTAAACTTGAAATATAGGATCTATTCACGTATTTCCAAGATACCCCCACTATGAAGGATGACATGGATCGCAATTCAACGTTTTTTAAGTATGAAGAATTTGGTTGCACAAAATTGTTCATAATGATGAGTTATATCTCTTAGAAGCTTTATGTTCAACTTGGATCTCTTTTGCTTTCCCGAATGCCATTATTTAAATTGTTTGATTCCAAATCTTAGCTTGGACACCACTCTTATACTATTCAAATTCAACTAGAAAAGCACAAATAGGATCCTAGAAACTAGGTCTATCAATTGGTATAAATCTTCTCATTTTGTTAAAAATGATGGATTGCAATCCATCATTAGCATCGGATGGACTTAATGTTCATTAGTTTCTAGTGGTTTTTTTATACCTTTCTCATTTTGGCAAATTTCCCTTGATTTCTAGGTCTTTTTGATGACCCAACCTCCTAAGTATGTCTCTCTATGCTACCTCTGTGTAGTGAGTACCTTTTGGCCAAAAGTCACTCTAGGGGTGATGGATTGCAATTTATCGTTGGCATGACTTAGATTCAAGATTTGTGTCACCTATTGGTGATGTCATTTGTTGCAAGTGTTTTCCAAAATCTTTTTTTATTTGGAGTTCAATATCTCAAGATTACTTTGTATATTGATTTGATGAGTCTGAGTTTTGGAAATGTGCCCAATTTCTTACTTTGGCCATGGTTTCACAACTCCTTTTGCATCTAGATTATGGGAAGTAATGTTTTCAAGTATTGAGTATTTGAGATCTAGAAAATTTCAAAGTTTTTGCCGTAAGGTACATGGATCGTGATCCATATTCCCTATTAGTTTACAACCAAACTTATTAGATAGGCTTCTCAGGGTCTTTAAAAGCTATCTCCTTGATCTTTTGTGACTTGGTTTTAGTTTGCTTGATTTTCTAACTCTTGTTCAAATTTTTAGAGTTTATGGCCTTTTTGCCCAAAATATGGCTTTGGTCCAATTTTTCTTCAACTTTTGTAGCTCAGATGTTGATGTTTTGGCCTACTTGACCTACTCGTATGACTTAAAACAAAAGATTGCAATGCAAGAAACAAAATCTAAAAGTATGGCTAATAACCTGTAAAGCCTGTGATCTGTAGTCACACGAGCATATGCTAGTGACAAAACATGTCAAAGTGGGAGTCAAAACCTGACCACTAAACCATCAGAAAGTAAATTGCACATACACAAAAACAGCAAGTAAGCTTGGGCATCCCCCGACATTGGCCTAACATTCTCAGAGCTCTAGGATTGGGCATTTGAGAAGCAAATTCTACCCGGCGATTTTCTTCTCGGCTTCCAGTGTTTTTCTCTTGACATTAGCTCTTGGCATTGGAGAGCTAGAACATTCCGAGTAAGAGAGATTCTCTTGAATGGCGTTCTTCTCTGCATTAGTTTCGAAATCGATTAGGCAGCTCCGACATCGACGACTAGTCCTACTGTGCAAAAACAAAGTTATTCTTTGTTTAGGGGCAGTTGCTCACCTTGGTGAAAGAGAGCTACAAGCTCTAGGGGAGGCTACATCTAAAGACTTCAAGGAGGACCAAATCAACCTTACCTACAAAGGGATTCATCCAACCAAGGAGCTTTGCTAAGTAAATCTTTCACTCAGGGGAATTTTCAAAGCGAAGGGATAAATTTTTCACTCACTTTGTCTCATTGCTTGTTAAAATTCAAATTCTTGTAACCAAGCACAACACTCTAAAATGTATGCATTTATTTTCATGTATGCATATGACTTAATTGGCATGATTTTATAAAGAGCTAGACACCGGTCTTGGAGCACCTCCAAGCATTAAGACCCCTTTGAATGCACAACGGGTGAAAAGGGGGTTAAGTTCAATAGCGAGGGGTTTTACACGTGGCAAACAAAGCTACGAGGGCATCTCATGAAGAAGTGAGATTTGTTGTCGAGTCTAGAGCACCAAATGAACCATCCACAAGTGACGGCACAACATTAACGATTTCATTTAGTTCAAGCAATAAAAAGAAGTGTTGCGAGTGTGACAAGCTTGGACACTTCTCCAAGGATTCCTACAAACATAGATTTTGTATGCACTACGACAAGAAGGGACATCCACCATCCAAATGTCAAAGTAGAAGTAGCAATAGTGTAGCAATTGCAAGCTCAAGAAAGGGCTAACCAACTTTGCGGAATATGAAGATGACGAAGACAAGAAGTGGGGAACCGATTCCTAGTGCTCCATCTTGAAAACTACAAAAAGGTCAATAACATATTAAAAGAAATTTTTTGTGAGTCAGCTCCTTTCATAGAACTGGCAATATTCGTGGAAGATTTGATGCCCGTTGTGATATCCAGGCTACTGAAGTCTCCAACTCAAGGGCAATAATCCCCCTACTCTCACACTCTCACATGAAGAATTCTCTGGCATCCATTAAGAGGGCTTTGGGATGATTACAAACTTTGAAGAACTAGTGCTATTGTTACACGAAAGTAACAACAAAGTTACCAAGATCAAGGTACGAAGTGATCAAGGAAAATGTTTGTGACGCGGCCGGTGCATGCGCACTTTGCTTAATTTCACGGTTAATAGCACACAATGTCCTTTAGCTAGAACTCCCAAAGGACTGCTCGAAGAAGCTCCTTCTGAGAAAGACAAGCACTAAATGGTGCTGGAAAACTCTATTGCACAACAAAAAAATGGCACAAGCTCATACAATTTTAGCTCCTCTGCACAATCTTAAGGCAAGGAGAGTGATTGCAGCACAACCCCATCATCCTATGATTATTATTCTGAATGCCATTTGACACTCCTATACAGATGAAAATTTGAGCGCCTCCTTTTATCAAAAGATTGGTCGCCTTGTCTACTACTTCACAACTGGCTCAAACTTCCTAGATCCATTCATTACATGCGTGTACTAAATTACGACACACGTTGGATCTAACATATGTAAAACACTAATTGCCATATTTAGAAAGGAGGTGCCTGTCAGTTAGACTCAACTTTCAGCACCTCATGCTTTTACCTGTTAAATGCGATGACGACAACCGCTTTTGGGTCTGTGTAACCTTCTATGTCCTTGCTCTCTTACTGCAAGATGGGCATTTATACTGCTTCAAATGCTCTGCTCTTGCTGGAGTGACTTTCACACACTTTCCATGGAACCACCTTTCGCAACTATCGCAGCAAATCCAAAACTCGTCAGCTGTGTACTTCTTCCCACAACTGCCACATGTTGCCTCGCTGTGTTCGTCGTCATCCTCATCATCCTCAGAGTCATTGTCGGTCTCTTTAGCAATAGGCAGACCCTGAGATAGTGGATCCTTCAATTGCAAGCAACACGTTTAGGCACAAGAATGCTTCAGAATATCATTCAGATAAAACACAAATCGACAAATCAAAATATTATCCACTTCAAAACCTTCATCACATTTTGCGCGCGCATGAGCACACACAAAGACAAAACTACAAGCAATTGAACGCCAAGCAAAAACACATTCCCTTCTCCTTTTATTATGGGTTTCATGTGCTCCCATCTCTTATGTGCCTCTCCCTCTCCCTCTCTCATTCCCCCTCCTCTCACACACTTACACACACACATTCTCATGTCGGGCAGTTCATTTCTTTTAGGAAATTCCCTAACAGATGTCTTATTGGATCATGGTCAAAACAACCTTAAAAGAACCAGCTATCATTTCCCAAGGACCAAACCCTCCAGCCATTTCAATTCTAGATTGAATTCTATATTGTCGAAACAGGAGAATGAACTGGTAAGCCTTGTGAAACATTTTTTACAAAGAAAAGCAACATCACTATTGCATTCTACACAACACACTTGGGCATCATCGAAATCAATGCACTTCCAACATGTCTAGTAGAGAAGCACCTTCATTTGCAGCTCAGTTCCAAGAGATTGAACATTTTAAGACACACAAAACCAAATTACTCGTAATTGTGCTTAAAGATGGGCTATCGACACGGCATGTTCATACATACCAATCCCTGTGTTGGTGTTGAAGCGGGACTCAACAATTAGGCTAGCTAATAAAACAACCTATTGTCAAAAAGACATTAATCATAACCTTACCGGTTTCCCTTTGTTCTTGCTAGAGTTGTTGGCACTACTCTTCTCCTTGAGAGCTCTTCTTCCGGTTACTATATCAAAGAGAGTTGGCAGGTCATTGATCAAGTTAAACAACTGCTTCCTGCCAAGTTCATACGAAAAAAGTCTCTCCAGTCAAAGTATTCCAAGTTGCAGGTGGTTTAAAAAACAGAATCACACAAGGCAATCATTAGAACTGCAACAATACAATAGGCAAATTTTAATTGAATAAGACTTTCTGAGACCACCAAATAAATGTCGATGTATGCAAAAAAAAAGGCTGATCGGCGTGAAAGCCTCAGTGCCACATGAGGTTATCAGAGCTGAGATGAGTGCACCACCAATTGTAGTGGAGGCTCTTGCTAGATCAGTGTCTTTCATTCATAGCATATGGGGGCTACTACGCAACAGATATGCACGACTAACGCTTCAGTCATCGCCACAACTGGCCAAAGAGGGTGATACTTCATGTTGGTTTGCACAGATATCAGCTTGGTTTGAGCTACATGAATTTAGCATGGACAAGCTGCCCCCTTTTCAGAATTCCCTGGATGCACCATCCCTCACCCTCACACGTTCAGAGATTAGCAGGATTATCAGACATGATCTCATTCAGCTGGATACTAGGAGGACTTGGCTCTCTGTCACATGAGTTGGCCACGAAGATGGCTTTTTATCGAGATCATCTTCTATGGGTGACAGATAAAGGATTTATCTCACGCCCCACGTATATGGACACCCACCTATCTCATGGCATTAGATGTGTTATTGGTCAGCTACACCTCTCATCTCGCCAGTTGCAGATAGAGACTAGCTGACACAGAGGTATACGCCAAGAGGAGAGATTATGCCACGTTCGCCAGAGAGAGCCAGCAACAGAGGAGCACTATACACAGAGCACTGAGAAAAGAAGAGAGCACAGACGCATCTAGCAACTAGATTGTCACTGTGCATATGAAGACCGACACCCTGTAGGCCCCAAAGACTGGCACCCTTTCGGTATTTCTTATTCAATTAAAAAGAGATGATCCGAACACTTAGACCAAGCTCTCACCAAGCTGTCCAAACCTGTCAAGGACTGAAATTGCATATTTTTGACCCAATTTCGACAGTTTAACAGTACCAAAATGTCTGCACGTCAAAAGTGTAAGTCTAGGACAAGTTCCCTTGCTTCATAGAATCTTTTCAGTGAGCTCTAAGTCAATTCCATCATGCTGTAATTTCCTATTTTGATCACTGGCAAGTGCCCAAACCCCTGTATAGCCACCCCGAGGCTTCCCTGGCGTTTAACTTGCAGTTTAGGTATGAAACCATAAATCTGCAAATAAACGCAGCAAGCTGTAATTCACTGTTTTGGATTTTTTTGGGCGGGGCAAACACGTTTATGAGTGTCTCACGAGCTCCCACTAGCAATAGGACACTTCCTTTTTGAGATGGACGAGTTTTCAGGCAAGAAAACTCTTCTATTTTGCAGTCTGTCGTTGTGGAACTGTCCATACTTGTGGGGGATTAGCAATTAGCTAGTGCAGTTCTTGTTCAGCATAAAACCCACAGAACTGTACATAGTCATCTAAAAAACCCACCCGCTAGGGCATTATCATATGTGCAAAGGGGAGAGAGAGATGCACGAGAGCAAATCATCGCGCTACATGAGACAAGGGCAAAGGCAAGCTTTCCATTAAAGCTTCAAACCTGAAAATCCACTAACACAATGGCAATAGGTAGCCCCATCTCTCTTTTGGGCGCCCCCTAGCTGGCCCTGTGCTTTTGGGAGTTGAGTTGTCAAACAGGTTGCTTTTCCCACTGCCATGTGTTCCAGTTTGCCCCTTATGGTTCAGTTTCCTAACCCCTCCCAACTTATAAAGTTGTCAGTGACTTGCCGCATGGCCCAAATTCCATTTAGATGCGTGCACACTTCCATACTCATCAGAATTCAATGCTAACTGGCCCAAACAATCACCGACTGACTAACCTAGATTCCCGGTATGAGAAACCTGTTCGACTGCAACCATTTCATACTGGCCATGCAATGTCCACTTGCACCTTTTCAAGGGTTTCGGGGAAAACAAGCAAAAATAAAATAAATAAATATATGTAGTAGATATTTAAAGAAAACAACAGGAAAAATATACCTCCTGGTGACAAGCGCTATGTCCATGAGTTGTTAGAAGCATTTGGTATGACTGAGTGCAAACCTATCTTATCTCCTATGGATCCCAATTAGAAGTTGTCACAACATGACCCATCAGATGTAGCACATGCTACAAAGTATCGGAGACTAGTCGGTTGGATTCTCAACACCGGGTTTGATATCAGATTTTCGGTGGGCCTTCTCAGCTCTTTCATGCAAAGACCTGCCAAGTCACATATGGAGCAGGCTCTTCGGACTCTGGGGTATTTAAAGGCAACCAAGTCATTAGGCATTCATCATGCCACTAGAGGTACACACTCCAAGATCATTCTACAAGGATGGAGTGATTCAAATTGGGGTGGAGATCCAGATGGACAACGGTTGACTACAGTTTCACCTTTTCTTTTGGCTCAGGAGCAATTTCATGGCGCAATAAGAAACAGCATGCAGTTGCCTTATCGTCCACAGAAGCAGAGTACAAGGCAGTTGGTAGTACTACATGTGAGTTAGTATGGTTACGGAGGCTACTTTCGGAGATCGGATTCCCCCAGCAGACGATCACGATGTACTCTTACAACAGTTTGCAAAAGCAGAGTACAAGGTTGTTTGCAGTGCTACATGTCAGTTGGTATGGTTATAAAGGCTACTTCCAAAAATCGCATTTCCCCAGCAGACGATCACTATGTACTCTGACAACCTGAGTTGTATAGCCATTGTGAGGAACCGGTGTTTCATGGTCGGACTAAGCATATAGAGATTCCGCAACATATTGTTCGTGAGAAGACCAAGGATGGCTCTATTCGACTAGAGTATATCCCGACATCAGATAACCCTGCTCATATCTTCACCGAACCTCTTCCACAAGCGGCATTATCCTCTCATGCCAGCTCCCTTGGACTTGTTTCCTGTCCAGGAGCTAAGAGGGGGTGGCTCCAATATCTCCCCCGAGCAGATTAGGGAGTGAGGGCGGTTTTGTGGCTGTGCCTTGCCATATCTGAGGTAGATGTACCTTTTCTCGGCGATACATTCCACGGTGTTGCTCAACCCATAGGCTCGCATGAGTCGAGACCCCTATTCCTAGGGTTTCCCGAGTATCCAGAGTTCTGCACTTTTGCTACTAAATGTGTGTTGCAAGTCACTTTCACAGAGTTTACAAATTTATCACCGAGTAGGGCAATTTTGCTATTGCCCTATATATGTAGACCCTCCCCATCCCCCGTACTTTTATCATGTTGTGATCAATGAGCAGAGCATCCAATGTTTTGAGCTCTCTCTCTCTCTCTCTCTCTCTCTCTCTCTCTCTCTCTCTCTCTCTCTCTCTCTCTCTCTCTCTCTCTCTCTCTCTCTCTCTCTCTCTCTCTCTCTCTCTCTCTCTCGTACTTTTATCATGTTGTGATCAATGAGCAGAGCATCCAATGTTTTGAGCTCTCTCTCTCTCTCTCTCTCTCTCTCTCTCTCTCTCTCTCTCTCTCTCTCTCTCTCTCTCTCTCTCTCTCTCTCTCTCTCTCTCTCTCTCTCTCTCTCTCTCTCTCTCTCTCTCTCTCTCTCTCTCTCTCTCTCTCTAACTGATATGTATCCGACCCAGAAGCAACAAGTCGATGTAATGCCTTTTGTGACGGTCCCATGGGTCATATATGACCTACGTGGACGATAAATCAATCAATCTATCAATCTCTCTCTCTCTCTCTCTCTCTCTCTCTCTCTCTCTCTCTCTCTCTCTCTCTCTCTCTCTCTCTCTCTCTCTCTCTCTCTCTCTCTCTCTCTCTCTCTCTCTCTCTCTCTCTTCTTCTTCTTCTTCTTCTTCTCTCTCTGGAGTTTTCAATCATAGATCCCTCTTCCTCTCTCTAGCACCGCTCCCTCTTCCCACTGCATAGACACCCTACACCGGGTGTGTGCGCCTGCAGGTCATTGCCTTGCCCGTTCGGCGCTAGGAGCTTGTGTACGAGGAGATCTATCACAATAGATCCGAGATCTATTGGCTTCTTGGTCCCGAGAGGAGGTTTGCTTGCAGTTCCGCACAAGATCATCACCCGATTCACCCTTTTCCGTCACACCTTTGACCAGGAGTTGTACCTTTGTGATTGTCAATCAATAAAGAAATACCGGAAGGGGCACCAGTCTCTAGGGCGAGTGCATCTCGGAACGGAACAGCACCGTTCCGTGTCGACTCTCTTCTTTCTCTCTCTCTCTCTCTCTCTCTCTCTCTCTCTCTCTCTCTCTCTCTCTCTCTCTCTCTATTCAAGTTTATATCAATTATTTGCACTTTCTATTCGTGTTTCTCGCTTGGAGTGTCCAATCTTGTAACATCTTCACATGGTTCTAGGTCGTAATCACATCCTGTTTGTTCGCTCGGTCAACCACACCAGAGCTGTACTATAAATCAAGGTCGGCCACCATGTCTGAACATTATCCTTTAGAAAAGATGCCCCTTCTGTACCTTGGAGGCTTTAGAGAAGTTGCCCCCATAGAAAGCATGTTAAATTGTTGTATGTAAGAAAGCGCTCAATGGGAATCCTTGTAAGCCGAAAAAGTGTCAAACCTTAGGACTTGACCCCATCCTTTAACTTGGTGGTCATCTTCTTCTTCTTTTCTAGGTTGTCGTACTGAGTGGCCCGTGACAAATGATTACGCCATAAATAGTACCAAAAATGCGGGCATCATTGTCTGAACTGTTAGAGGAGGCAGAGGTTTCCTCCTCTAATTTGTTAGATTGCTTTCTGTACTTTCTAGATATCTTCTTGGATTTTCTTTTCTTGTCCTTTTCCCGCTTCTTCCGCCGCCTTTCATCCTCACTAAAACTAGAGGAAGAGAAACCGTGGGAGCTATCTAAAGACGAAGAAGAACTGGGGTCATCCTTGAAGCGAACACGCTTCTTGGATCCACTAGGCGTCTCAAAAGTAGATTTCCAACACAAATAGCCCCGGCATAATCTTCTTACTTGCCACCTTTCCGATAGGCTTTTTAACTTTCATCAACTAGGAAACGTAAATAGGTAGAAACGTGAGGAAACGGCTCCAAATCCCAAGGAAACGTCGGGGGTAGAATGAGTTTCTAGTAATGCTTAGTTCTCGATGAAATGTAAATTATTGAGACTTATTAAATAACTTGCTACTTTCTTGATTGAATACAACAAATTTGACAGTTTGAAGACCAGCATGGCTGAGTTTTGGAACAAATAGAAAGAAACAACTTACAACACCCAACCTTTACAGGATAGTAGGACAATTATCTAAGAACAAAATCAATTAGACAATTACAGTAGTGATTAATCAATTATCTGAGAACAAAATCAGTTACAATGGGAGCATATCGTCATCCTCATCTTCATCCTCAAAAGAGCCATCCAATGAATCCCCATCCAATACATCCCATGCCTTGCATGGACCTGAAGAATAAGAAGGTTGTTTCCATGAAATGAGCTTGAGATTGTTGTGTACATAGACTGTCACGAGGCTGGCACCACGTGCCAACGGAAAAGAACAGACTGAACAGACTTTTAGCACTTCAATAACAACTGAACTAAAAACGAGAGAGAGCACACGCGACATGAAATGGCAAAATTTGGCCCCAAACCTTGGCGCCCCTTTCGTTATTTCTTTATATTTACTGAACTCAGTACAATGCCGGTACTCCACCCTCTGCACCTTCGTACTGAAGCATGCTAGAAACTGAGCCCTCTGCACTTATTTAAAGGCCCTTGGCCTTGAAAGTAGTTTACATGAAAAGCTTGAAACTCAAAAGCAATTGGTCCAAAAAGCTACAGCAAAAAGCTGTCAGCGTGATTTACGGAAATCCGTACAACTGTCACATCAGCAGTCAGTGCAAAACAGGGAAATCCGTACACTCTGCCACGTCATCATGTAAACACAGAATCCGGGTTTTCCGTACAATTTTGCCACGTCATCATCTCTCCACGCAAAGTGGATCTTGCTTTATTTTATATCCTTTGCGTCACTTGGGCCCCATCGAACGAGGTCCCATAAGTTGGTGGGAACTTCAACTTCTTTTGCTTCTTAGGGTTTAAGCCCCTCGACCGGGATCTGCAAGTTGGCTCAGGTCTTCAATGGCTTGACACGTCAGCAGTTTGTGACATCCCCCCTTCTTGAAAGAGGGTAATTGACCACGATTACCATATATCTGCAAAACAACTCAAGTTAGCTTTAAAAAACAAAACCAAGGGACGATCAATTTGCTCTTTTTGTTAAGGAGTTGGCTTCTCCTTTCGTCCAGATCGGAACTCTTGATATTCCGGCGTAGTAAAATTAACCATCACACCCAGACCACTGTCTGCATTCCAATTCTCTGTGCCCTTTCTTGTGGCAATGGTAACATTCGATGTCCTTGTTCTTCTTCTTCTTCTTCTTACCTTTACCTTTCTTGTTACCTCCTTGAGCTATCAAAGCTCCTTCTGCATCAACAACACCTCCGGCTCGGAATGCGGAGTGCCCCTCAATCCATGTAAGGGAAGGGAGAATCTCGTCCCAAGTGGGAAAAGAGGTACGTCCAGATGTGAGCAAACTCTGAAAATAGGGATCAAAGCGTGGGGGAAGCTTGAATAGTAATGGGTGCCGAGGTGATGTCGCCTCCGGCAGAGACAAGGCCGTCCCAAAGTTCTCGCATGCGGCGGGTCAACCATCAAGTGAGTTGAAATCTTTGAACTGGAGGTTGTACAACTCCCATTCAAGTGTGATCTGTCTGGCAAACGAGGTCTCCTCAAGCTGGTCAAGAATCCGTCTCCACAATGGATGTGCATGCTCCTCTTTGGAAACTTCCTTCGTAATGCGGTTCGAGAGGTTCATCATAAGAAAGGTGAAGACTCGTCATGGAACCAGAGCAGATTTTGCTACATCGGTTTCGCCATGGATCCAAGAAGCAAGCACGACAATACCTTTTGAAGTTCAAATATCGAGGAATCCACGAGGCAACACGGGTTGATGAAGCATTTTTCAAATATTTTTCCGAGTTGTTGGAGGACTAAAAAGAACCATGCAGCTCGGTACTGTACCTCACCATAAAATGGGGGAGATGTCACGTGCACAGCTAACCCTATGTGCATGTGGACAAGCTGTTCCTACTTTTAGGGTTTAGAAAGCCTAGGAAGTGTTCTGGCAACCTTGTGAGCCTGTACGCGGGCCGTCCATGTCCAGGCACTTAGAGTAGTTGCCCCCACCTAGCATGAGCATGTTTTGCCATTACATGAACCCAAGTTGCACGGCATATGAACCATCCTTTAGAAAGGGGTCATTTATTAATAAGTGACATTTTATCCAATCGTGGAGGCTATTGGGAGACTGCTCGACCCACTCGGCAAGTATAAAAGGAAGCCCCTAGGCGCTAGGAAAAGGCAGAAGACAAGAAGTGAGAGCACAGTGCCTTCACGTGCAACAGGCCCTCTAGCATTTTCTCCATCAAGATCCGTTTTCAGCAGCACCTCAGCGTTTCCAAGCAAGCCAGATCAGCGTTTTCAGCCCTTGGCGTTTTTGCCTAGCAGATCAGCCTCGCCTTGCGGTACCACACCATCCCGCAACAGTTCCCTCGTCGGATTCTCGAAGCGCTATCAGATCAGCCAGCGTTTTCAGATTCGGATCCATTACTTCAGATTTCAGCCTATCAGTTCTCGTCGTCACCGTCGTCGTTGCCGACAATTGCAGATTTCAGCCCTAGGACAGCGACCAGATTTCAGCCAGCTTCAGCCCTAGCGTTTTGCACTTTCAGCCCTAAGTCCTCGCCGTTGTCATCGTCGTCAAGTACCATAGATCTAGAAGCATTGTACCAGACCTTTGTGCAATCTAAAGCGAATACCTCGCTAGCAATAGAGAGGGGGGCCCTTGGAGGGGGGTTTGGGACCCCATCTAGTGTCGTCTCTTCTCTCTCTCTCTAGCACTCTCTTGCACTCTCACTTACAGTTTGCATTCCACAGGAGCTGGGCACAAAGATGGCTTTCTACAGAGAGCATCTTCTCCAGCTTACTGAGGATGGTTTTGTGATGAAACCCAAAATACTCACCTATCTCATGGGATACGATGTGCTATTGGCCAGATACACACATCTTCACACCAGCTTCGGATTGAGACTGGCAAATATAGAGGAGTACCAGCAGAGGCCAGGACATATCCCCTATGCCATATGGAGCCTGAGACAAAGTTGCACTAGATATGCCACTGCACGGTCTATTATGAGATATGAGGGCGCTTTCATTGCTTATTCGAAGAGGGCTTTGGACCACTTTCTAGAGTCATGAGGTATGAGGACCAAAGATGTCTGGGACTATTTTTACTCGAGTTGCGCCGACACAGAGAGAGTTTGATGAGGGTAGAGGTCATCCATCAACAGCGACGGATCACACATTTCTTCAGTTCAGGCACTGGGCAAGCGGAGGAGCAGCCACAACAGAGCTCACATGTTTCTCACACCAGAGGCAAGTTGATCGATCGAGCGACTGAGCTAGGGAGATCCGGTCGTCCACGACTGAGGAGGCTACATCAGAGGATTCGGATCACTTTGGCCCGACATGCATGACGCTTGGTCAGATTACTGACCATTGAGGAGATCCGCCAGTGACCGATGATGGACCTCTTGTGATCCACATGAGGACTGTTTTGTATCAGCTCTTGTATCATCATTTATATCAGACATTGTATCAGCCTAGTCTTCGCTACCTAATTAGCTCGCATTTAGCTTTAGACTTAGCATTCAGCTTTTTAGTTTCAGTTCCTTTTATTTTTGGTACTTAGACATTGTATCAGATACATCACGTTGTAACTTTGTGGTCTCATAGGTCATTTTGGCCTTTTGAAGCCGTTTATAGAACATTTCATCTCTCTCTCTCTCTCTCTCTCTCTCTCTCTCTCTCTCTCTCTCTCTCTCTCTCAAGAAAAAAAAAAGAAGGAAGCTTTCAAGTTGTGCAAAAGTTGTAGTAACCAAGTAATGTCAGCCCTTTGTCCCAAAGACCCTAAGACCAACGAATGATGCACCGTTAAGGTCGCCCGGGAGTACGGTTCGCACATGGGACTTGCCCAGCCCGCACTTGCGACAAAAAAGCTAGCAAATGCCCAAGACCAAATGTGTCTTGAGTCAACACATAGCTTCGCTGAATTTGTAACAAAACAGCAGTATCCGGCAACACATAAACTAAATAATTACAGCTGGGTACATAATGGTTGCTCGTCACAACAGGCAAGCAAATGAACATGGCGGGTACGTAACAGTTTCTCGTCACAACAGGCAGGCAAGCAAATGAAAATGGTGGGTAGTGGCTGCTTCAGCGGCTACAGCCTGCAAATGGCATGAGCAGCGGATGGTAGTAAATCTGCAATAGCTCAGCAGCTGTCACCAAACGGGCACCACGTGCCAATAGAAAAGAACAGATTGAACAGACTTTTAGCACTTCATTAACAATTGAACTCAGAGAGAGAGACGACACGAGACACGGAGTGGCGGAATTCCACCCCAGAGAGTATTGGCCCCAAACATTGGTGCCCCTTTCGATATTTCTTTATATTGCATCAACACAGTACAAGTTGGTACTCGAGAGTCTGCACCTTCTCCAGGAAGCATGCCAGAGAATGAGTCCTAACCTCATATCTAAAGTCCCTTGGCCTATGAAAAGCAATTTACATGAAAAGCCTATAAACTCAAAAGCTTCTTGTCCAAAAGCAAAGCCAAAAAACTGCCAACGTAATTTACGGAAATCCGTACAGCCTGCCACATCATCAACCAGCGCAAAACGCGGAATTCTGTACAGCCTGCCACGTCATCATGCCAGTGCAATTTTTGGAAATCTGCCACGTCATCAGCCAGCTTCGCAAGTTCTTGTGTGTGTGTGTGAGCCCTGCTTTATTTCTTGCTGCTCTGCCTCTTCACTTAGGGTTTAGGCCCCTCGGCCGACAACTATAAGTTGGCTCCATTCTTCAGGGCTTTGACACGTCAGCAGTTTGTGACATCTCCCCTTCTTGAATTAGAGTAATCGTCCGCGATTACAGCATATCTGCAAAACAACTCAAGTTCGCTCAAAAAAAAAAATCAAAGGGTCATTCCAAGGGACATTCCGAGGGACATTCAGTTTGCTCTTTTTGTTAAGGAGTTAGCTTCTTCTTTCGGCTCTTTTGATCAAGGAGTTAGCTTCTTCTTTTGGCTCTTTTGATCAAGGAGTTAGCTTCTCCTTCTCTTGCAAGTAATCTTAATGGCTTATGCCCTGTAAGACATGAGTGATGAAGACGGGAGCGCGCCCGATGCCCGATGTAGTAAGAGTGGGAGTGGCTAGTAAGTCCGGGATCGGAGATCGAAGATACCTCAAATAAATTCGAAACGGCGTTCGGATTGCTCCGTCTGCTCTCTTGTGGGACCGGTATTCTTTCAGAAAACCATACGCCTCAATGCTCTGATACCACTGTCACAAGACGGGCACCACGTGTCAATAGAAAAGAACAGATTGAACAGACTTTTAGCACTTCATTAACAATTGAACCGAGACAGAGACGACACACGACACGGAGTGGTGGAATTCCACCCCAGAGAGTATTGGCCCCAAACCTTGGCGCCCCTTTCGGTATTTCTTTATATTGCATCAACACAGTACAAGCCGGTACTCGAGACTCTGCACCTTCTCCACGAAGCATGCTAGAG
Source organism: Adiantum capillus-veneris (assembly GCF_014529385.1). Classification (NCBI taxonomy): domain Eukaryota; kingdom Viridiplantae; phylum Streptophyta; class Polypodiopsida; order Polypodiales; family Pteridaceae; genus Adiantum; species Adiantum capillus-veneris. The sequence continues at coordinate 26,432,333 of NC_140948.1, read as the reverse complement.
AATGAGCCCTAACCTCATATTTAAAGGCCCTCGGCCTATGAAAAGCAGTTTACATGAAAAGCCTGTAAGTTGGCTCCATTCTTCAAGGCTTTGACACGTGAGTAGTTTGTGACATCTCCCCTTCTTGAAAGAGAGTAATCGTCCGCAATTACAGCATATCTGCAAAACAACTCAAGTTAGCTCAAAAAAAAAATCCAAGGGACATTCAGTTTGCTTTTTTTGTTAAGGAGTTAGCTTCTTCTTTCGGCTCTTTTGATCAAGGAGTTAGCTTCTCCTTTCGTCCAGATGGGAACTCTTGATATTCCGGTGTAGTAAAATTAGCCATCACACCCACACCGTCCTGATCTTCCACGGGTGTTTTGATGCACTAAAATTACATACCCAGGCAATCTCATCCAATTAGGAATATTCAGTAATTGGCACTTCACAATGCAACACAAATGCTTACATATGCATGTTACAAGACATAGAAACATAAAGTCGCCGATGAACAATCCTCCCGCATAACCTAACAAGGTCCGGGCCGGGAGATATTTAACGACTCCCTCATCACTCCGCCCACATAACCTAAAAAGGTCCAGGCCTGGAGATATAGAAGCTTTTTACAACCAAACGCCCCCCAGACCGCAGCCTGCGTAGTTTGGAGGTGCTGAGATTAACCACTGCTCAGACTTCTTAATACTCCTCCCGCATAACCATCCAGGTCTGGGCCGGGAGTCAAAAACAACAATACTCCCCCAGTAAATAACCACAAGGGTCCGGGCCATGAGGAAAAACAACACTTTTCAATCATTCAATACTCCCCCTGCAAATAACCACAAGAGTCTAGGCCATGAGTATGACAAGCATTCTCAAATATCATTTCTCACTACTCCACCCGGGAGTAAAATCACCAATCATTGAAACCAGTATTAAAACCACAGTCAGACAATTCAAATCGGCACCAAGACAGGCTTAAAACAAATACCATCCATTTCAAACAAATTCCAAACAGGATCACCAAAGAAGTTCTCAAACAGATTCTCAGACAAAATTCAAATTTAAAAAGCAATGTCGACATCAACCGAGCTCGAAAAGTCGGCTGACTTTCCATCCTGAAACCTGCACGAAAAATTAGGGTTAGGTTCCTTCCATGAGGTCGTAGCCGAGCACAACATGATCCATCAGCTCTTGGACAGAGTGTTTTCGTTGGCGGTGATGGTAGTCCCAAGATAGCAATCGCACTAGATCTCCAAGGTCATCTGCTCGTGAACAGACATCTACTAAGAGATGTCGAGAAATTTCAAGTTATAATCTGCTAGGGTTTTCATGGCAAGCATTTCAGGATACCCCACTCTACTAGAAGTTGCACTATGTCAAAAGCCATATAACTTCGGACAAAAAAAGAAAATTCCCTTGAAAGCTTGCCAAGTACTTGGAGTATGCTGCTTGGTAGCTATCAACACCTGCATGGTACTGTCTTTGAGAAAAACAGCATCTCGAAACAAATCTTGGATCCTTCTCTTGCAAGTAATCTTAAAGGCTTATGCCCTGTAAGACATGAGTGGTGAAGACAGGAGCGCGCCCGATGCGCGATGTAGTAAGGGTGGGAGTGGCTAGTAAGTCCGGGGTCGGAGATCGAAGATACCTCAAATAAATTCCAAAAGTCGTTCGGACTGCTGTGTCTGCTCTTTTGTGGGACCAGTATGCTTTCAGAAAAGCACACGCCTGATGCTCTAATACCACTGTCACAAGACGGGCACCACGTGTCAATAGAAAAGAACAAATTGAACAGACTTTTAGCACTTCATTAACAATTGAACTGAGAGAGAGACGACACACGACACGGAGTGGCGAAATTCCACCCCAGAGAGTATTGGCCCCAAACCTTGGCGTCCCTTTCGGTATTTCTTTATATTGCATCAACACAGTACAAGCCGGTACTCGAGACTCTGCACCTTCTCCACGAAGCATGCCAGAGAATGAGCCCTAACCTCATATTTAAAGGCCCTTGGCCTATGAAAAGCAGTTTACATGAAAAACCTTTAAACTCAAAAGCTTTTGGTCCAAAAGCAATGCCAAAAAGCTACCAACGTAAATCACGGAATTCCGTACAGTCTGCCACGTCATCATGTCAGTGCAATTTCCAAAATTTCCTTTACAGTTGCCACGTCATCAGCTGCTACGTAATTCTTTCTCTGTGTGTGTGTCTTGCTTTATTTTAATCATTTATGTCACTTGGGGCCCCATCGAACGGGGTCCCATAAGTCGGTAGGATTTCTTCTTCTGTTACTTGTTCTTCTTAGGGTTTAGGCCCCTCGACCGACATCTGCAAGTTGGCTCCATTCTTTAGGGCTTTGACATGTCAGCGGTTTGTGACATCTCCCCTTCTTGAAAGAGAGTAATCGTTGGCAATTACGGCATATCTGCAAAACAACTCAAGTTAGCTCAGAAATTTCCGAGGGTCATTCCGAGGGACAATCAGTTTGCTCTTTTTGTTAAGGAGTTAGCTTCTCCTTTCGGCTCTTTTGATCAAGGAGTTGGGTTCTCCTTTCGTCCAGATCGGAACTCTTGATATTCCGAAGTAATAAAATTAGCCATCACACCCAGACCGCAGTGATCTACCACGGGTGTCTTGTTGCACTAAATTATATACCCAGGCAATCTCATCCAATTAGGAATATTCACTGGTTGGCACATCACAATGCAACACAAATGCTCACATATGCATGTTACAAGACATAGAAACATAAAGCCGCCGATGAACACTCCCCCCGCAAATGACCATCCAGGTCCGGGCCATGAGCTGTTCAACGACTCCCTCATCACTCCTCCCACAAATAACCTAAAAAGGTTCGGGCCATGAGATATAGAGGCCTTTTACAACCAAACGTCCCCCAAACCGTAGCCTGCGTCGTTTGGAGGTGCTGAGAGTAACCACTACTCAAACTTCTTAATACTCCCCCCGTATATAACCATGCACGTCCTGGCCAGGAGTAACAACACTTTTCAATCATTCAATACCCCCCCCCCCCCCCCGCGCAAATAACCACAAGGGTCCGGGCCATGAGTATGAACAAGCATTCTCAAACATCATTTCTCACCCTCCACCCGGGAGTAAAATCACCAATCATTAAAACCAGAGTAAAACATTTCAAATCGGCACCAAGACAGGTTCAAAACAGATACCATCCATTTCAAACAAAGTTTCAAACAATACTTTCTCAAACAAAGTTCAAAAGTATCTAATTATAAAACAACTAGAGAGTTCATTCAAGGTTTTGTTCGGACAACCGAACTTTGAGGACTACTGGCTTGCCCTTCTACATCACGGTGATGGTTCAGTTCCGAACCTGAAGAGTCGCATCATTCTTGTCATGCCAAGGCATGCCTAATAGAACGTCACAATTGCCAAACTTCATGATGTGGAAATCAGCTTTTTTCCATGATAATCTTGAATAGTCACTGGAAGAGCACCAATGAGCACTACCACTTTCTGAGTTTGCCCCGTGGCTAACTCTGCTTCAATTTCTCCACCCTCTACATCATAATCAAAGTGCATCTGCTTTAAGAATTCTGGATGGATGAAGTTCTCTGTAGCTCCGAGGTCAAAGAAAATAAGGGCTTTAAAGCCATTGACTTTGCCATATGCTCGACACAATTCATTTGTACTTTCACGGCGTATGCCATAGATGTCAGGTAGTAATCCAATGGCCAATTTAGCTCGTTTGGCTGGAGATGGTCCTAGGTTTCTGTCGACCGTCGACGCGGGAGTCGCCTCCACGGGTCTGTCAGTGCGTTGGGGACAACCAAAATAGTTATGTCCTGTTTGAAAGCATCCAAAACATCGGCCTTCTTGTAGTAAGGTGTCTCGTTGTTGAGGTGTCAAACAAGGCCTTTGTGGTTGATTTTCACGAGACTCTCGAGAATTTGTTCTTTGTTGGCGAGAGTTGTGGTTAGTGGCTGGAGATTCTTCTGTGGTAAACTCTAGCTTTCCCTTCATCATTTTGTAGCCGACTGCGGCATGGTCCATAAGTTCTTGCATGGTGGAGACTTGCTTGGATAGACAATATTCCTGCAATGGTAATGGTAGTCCAATGGTGTATCGCTCGCATTGGGCCTCCAAGGGAACAGATCTAAAGAAGGACACCGGAAGGTACACATCGAGAAACCTTTGGTTATATTGTCCATGGTTTCGAAGGCAAGCATTTTCAAGTTGCCCCACTCTGCCAAAATCTGGACTTCAAACATAGAAGTCATGTCACTACGTGCAAAAACTGTCTTGAAAGCTTGCCAGGTCCTTGGAGCATGCGGTTGTGTCGCGATTGAACTCCACCATTGCATAGCATTATCTTTAAGAAATCCTGCTGCTCGAGAAATCTTGGATTCTTCTCTATAGTTCCCTAAAGCACAGATGTTGTCGAATTGTTGTAGGAACTGCAATGCTTTCTTGCGATCTTTCACCCCGGAAAAAGTGAAAAATTTGACTGTCGTGCCGCCATCTTTGAAATTTTTGGGTTGGTTAGGTGCATATCCCGGGTATGGATAATAAGGGTATCCATATGGGCTCCAACCATTGTAGCCTGGTGGCGGTGGTGGTGGTGGAGGTGGGGTCAATGGCGGTGGCAAAGGCGGTTGCACTGGATCAGGGTCAGATGGCTGCACCATATTCCTGAAGACTCCCCCAATCGGAAAAGACGGCCGAGAAGTTTGCCGGTTGGAAGCTCTCGTACTTTCTGTTGCCAGAGGAGGAGGTACCACCTGGGGCATCAGAGGGGGTTAACATGTAGTTCAAAATTGTTGAAAACTTTGCAGCATCGAAAGATTCTGCTGAGGATGCCACGAAAGAATGTCGTGAAGTTCGTTGAGCAGAAACTGCAAATATTCTATTGAATCCATGAATTCCAAGTCTTGGGTTCTTTATGGCTTATGCCCTGTAAGACAGAGCAATGAAGACGGGAGCGCACCCGATGCGTGATGAAGTAAGGGTGGTAGTGGCTAATAAGTCCGGGGTCGGAGGCCGAAGATACCTCTTCGTCAAATGCATCTTCAACTTCAAAGAAGGATGGTTTATGTACAATTTGCGGTGGTGACCATAGATGGTATCAATGTCAAAAGAACCCAAATCCATCTAAGTTGAAAAGAAATTCCAACATGGAAACATCATCGAATGCTAACCAGCTTCTACTCAAGATAAAGGAAAATCTGTGGTCAACACAATTCGTGTCTCAGAGGATACGACTATTCTTATGAAGCATGCTCGGTGCAATTCTTCAATTTTGGAGCCTCTTTCAAAGCAAGTTTTGAGTCTTCTTGGAACTCTCAACAGTCATTCCATCAACATTTTGGTGGACAGCGGATGCTCTAATAATTTCGTCAGCACTCAGATAGTTCAACAGCTTGGCTTACCAACTCAGAAGACATCTCACTTATATAATGTGGAATTAGCAGATGGATCAATTTTAACTTGTGATGAGACAGTTCGACAGTTGCAATTTGGTATTCAAACTTATGCAGATCAACTCGATTTCGAAGTCATGCCTTTATCTTACTATGACATGATTCTTGCTCAGCATTGGTTATTTCAATATGATCTAGCAATTAGCTTTCAAGGACATACTATCAACTTGTTCAAAGATGGACCTGGAATGATTTTACATGGGCTTTATCATGCGGAAAGAGTAATTCAAGCCTCACGTGTACAAGTCAAACAGCATGATACAGTGGATTATGAAACGAATATGATCTCCGATGCAGATGCAGAAATTATTATTGATAAAGAAGTTTTGCCAAGAGATACTTCGTTACCAGACAAAGATAAGGACATAGCTGCAGATTCCGAGTCTGAAGACGACTATGCTTTCTTTGATTCTTTGCCAGATGATGATATGCCAATTGCAAGTCATGAAATGGCAGTTTTTGAAGATGATTCTGAAGAATTTTGGGATGGTAAATGATTGCAGTTTCAATCCAAAATTCTCTCCAATGATTAGTAACATTGAAGTTACCCTCTCTGGAAAATGTCTTGAGAAGATTTCCTTTTCACCAACTATTTCACATTTATTGGAAGATTTTGAACCAGAAGTCTTACATCACATGAAGAATTTTGAAGATCAACCTCTTGTTGCAGTCAACCTGATTATGCCATATTCTCTAAAAAGTCTTTGAACAATGCAATGACATGGGATTTAGCAGTCAAAGCAAAAAGGTTTCGCAAGAAGCAAAAGTTCAAGACAAAGGTTTCAGATAGCTCAAAGACTAAAGATTTTCAAAGATTCAATGCTTTTCCAAAGTTCTATCAACATCAAAAGTCATTTCTTTAACAAAGGCTCTCATTTTAAATGGGAGGGAATGTCACGATTGTGACTTTCTTACAGTATTACATCTACTCCTACTTGCAAATACGCAAAGTGCCATGCCAAGGAGAACCCCTACGCTTGGATGGTCACGACCCTTCGCTCAAGAGACGTGCCTCTTTGCCAAAAGCTGTGGGAGTGCGAGTGTACGGAAGCATGAGAGAGAGAGAGAGAGAGAGAGAGAGAGAGAGAGAGAGAGAGAGAGAGAGAGAGAGAACACAAACGCTATGTGTAGGAAAGGGGGCGATCAGCCCCCCACTGACTACTAGAGCAAGAGAACCTCAATACAGATGTGTGATCTCTGTGAGATAAGAGATGTGGAAGTGGGTACCCCCTTGGCTCCATAAATAGGTGCCCAAGGGGAGGTAGGGCAAGGCCTTATAAAAATCCCCACGACCAACAGAAAAATGATATATGGAAATATATGTGGGCGCCCAGACAAAAGTGGGCGGCCGGTCCCAAACTCGGGGGGCCGGACCAAGAGAAACCTAGGCTATGGGTGGCCAGCCCGGAGACATACTACCCGTACAAGTATGTCCTAGACCTATGAAGCAGCAAAGTGGTGTAAATCTAACACCCCCTCTCAGCACCAAATGCTGAACAAACCGCGTGAAGCCGAAGATGTGAGGCAAATGATGAAGATGTCTGCTGCGATGTCTGCAACAATCTGGGGTGTCCCAACCGCCAAGAAATCTACGTGGAAAGATGCTATCACGAGTAGTGTAGCAAATTGTTGTACTCCGCCGATACAGGGGGAAGATACTGCGTGAAGGTCCCGAATTGAGTGTGAAAACAACTCCTTGTGGTAAAAGAAGTGTCAATAGACCTCCAAGTGTCCTACCCAATAGGATCTGTGGTGTCTGTAGTCGAACCGTCTGAAGAAAATGGAGAACCCCAAGAACCGTCATGAGAATGCACGGAAGCCTATCAATGCATGAACCTGCAACCCAGTGTGGCCAGGTGGCTAAGCTAAGTAAAACTCCAAGAAGGCCAGATGTGGCAATCTGCGCCATAACATCCTCCGAATCAAGGAAAGCAAGACTAAACAGTCTGCACTGTACAAGCTACCGTAATCTACAACAGCCCTCGATAGACCGCACGGACTACCACTGATGGTGTCTTGTCAGTAGCTAGGGTAATCCAAGATAAGGGGAAATCCAGACTCAGAAGTTTGCGCTATTCTCTAAGAAGAGGAAAGGCCAGACCAATCCGTCTGTGCTGTCTTGCCTCTATCTCCTACCTCCAATCCGTCGGTGTCAACCAAAATAGAATCCACGCCAACAACACCACCAAACCGCAACTCGGTGTGGCTCTCAATGTAAATGAGTTGGGAGTGGCCTACTACCCAGGTCGGGGGATGAGTCTGCTGTAAGGTTACCAAGGGTGAGTGTAAGCAACTCTGAAAGTAGCAATCCAAATGATCAAGAGTGTAAAAGAGCAACTGCACTACCATCCATGTGACTCCGGATGTAGTCGCGTAATAATGCCTGATCTTCCGCATCTCATGGGTAAACTCTCCGAGAGAGTCCAAAGCACTCAAGTCCCACTCCAGTCTCTAGATCCAAGCAATGAACCTGTCTAAGAAGAAATCCAAGATCCACTCCTAAGTCCATGTAGATGCTCTTGTGTAAGCTGTCACAAGACGGGCACCACGTGCCAATAGAAAAGAACATATTGAACAGACTTTTAACACTTCAATAACAACTGAATTGAGAGAGAGAGAGAAAGAGACGACACGAGACACGGAGTGGCGGAATTCCACCCCAGAGAGTATTGGCCCCAAACCTTGGCGTCCCTTTCGGTATTTCTTTATATCGCATCAACACACTACAAGCCGGTACTCCAGACTCTGCACCCTCTCCAAAAAGCATACCAGAGAATGAGCCCTAACCTCATATTTAAAGGCCCTTGGTCTAAAAAGCAATTACAGTGAAAAGCCTTCAAACTCAAAAGCATCTGGTCCAAAAGCAAAGCCAAAAAGTTGCCAGCGCAATTTACAGAAATTCGTACAGTCCTGCCACGTCAGCACCGCCAACGTGAAAAGCGGAAATTCGTACAATTCTGCCGCGTTATCAGCCAGCGTGATTTTCAAAAATCTGCCACGTCATCAGCCTGCTTCGCGAGTTCTTGTGTGTGTGTGTGTGAGTCCTGCTTTATTTCCTTTATGTCACTTGGGGCCCCATCGAACGGGGTCCCCATAAGTTGGGAGGACTTCTTCTAGTACTTGTTCTTCTTAGGGTTTAGGCCCCTCGGCCGGCATCTGTAAGTTGGCTCCATTCTTCAGGGCTTTGACATGTCAATAGTTTGTGACATCTCCCCTTCTTGAAAGAGAGTAATCGTCTGCGATCACAGCATATCTGCAAAACAACTCAAGTTAGCTCAAAAATTTCCGAGGGTCATTCCGACGGACAATCAGTTTGCTCTTTTTGTTAAGGAATTAGCTTCTCCTTTCGACTCTTTTGATCAAGGAGTTAGCTTCTCCTTTCGTCCAGATCAAAACTCTTGATATTCCAGCGTAGTAAAATTAGCCATCACACCTAGACCGCACTGATCTTCCACGGGTGTCTTGATGCACTAAAATTACATACCCAGGCAATCTCATCCAATTAGGAATATTCAATAGTTGGCACATCACAATGCAACACAAATGCTCACATATGCATGTTACAAGACATAGAAACAGAAAGTTGTCGATGAACGCTCCTCCCGCATAACCTAACAAGGTCCGGGCCGGGAGATATTCAACGACTCCCTCATCACTCCTCCCGCATAACCTAAAAAGGTCCGGGTTGGGAGATATAGAGGCCTTTTACAACCAAACGCCTCCCAGACCGCAGCCTGCGTCGTTTGGAGGTGCTGAGAGTAACCACTGCTCAGACTTCTTAATACTCCTCCCACATAACCATCCAGGTCCGGGTTGGGAGTCACAACAACAATACTCCCCCCCGTAAATAACCACAAGGGTCCGGGCCATAAGTATGAACAAGCATTCTCAAACATCATTTCTCACTACTCCACCCGGGAGTAAACTCACCAATCATTGAAACCACTATTACAACCAGAGTCAAACAATTCAAATTGGCACCAAGACAGGTTCAAAACAGATACCGTCCATTTCAAGCAAATTCCAAACCGGATCACCAAACAAGTTCTCAAACAGATTTTAAACTTAAAAAGCAATCTCGACATCAGTCAAGCTCGAAAAGTCGACTGGCTTTCCAACCTGAAACCTGCACCAAAAATTTAGGGTTAGGTTCATTCCATAGGGTCGTAGCCGAGCACAGCATGGTCCATCAGCTCTTGGACAAACACTGTTTCTTTGGCGGCGGTGGTAGCCCCAAGATAGCAATCGCACAGGACCTCCAAGGTCATCTGCTCGTGAAGAGACATCTACTGAGAGATGTCGAGAAATTTCAAGTTAAAATCTGCTAGAGTTTTCATGGCAAGCATTTCAAGATAACCCACTCTGCCAAAAGTTGCGCTCCGAAGGAAGATGTCAAAAACCATATAACTTCGGGCAAATTTTTTCTTGAAAGCTTGCCAAGTCCTTAAATTGCGCTGCTTGGTAGCTGTAGACATCAACATCCGCATGGCACTGTCTCTGAGAAAAATAGCAGTTTGAAACAAATCTTGGATCCTTCTCTTGCAAGTGATCTTTATGGCTTATGCCCTGTAAGACATGAGCGGTGAAGACGAGAGCGCACCCGATGCGCGATGAAGTAAGGGTGGGAGTGGCTAATAAGTCCGGGGTCGGAGCACGGAGCTAAAATTTCCAATGAACTTTTGAAAGTGCAATCTTGCTCTGTCTGCTCCTTGGTGGGACAGGTATGCTTTCAGAAAAGCATATGCTTGATGCTCAGATAGCACTGTCACAAGACGGGCACCACGTGCCAATAGAAAAGAACAGACTGAACAAACTTTTAATACTTAATAACAACTGAACTGAGAGAGAGAGAGAGAGAGAGAGAGAGAGACGATACACGATACGGAGTGGCGGAATTCCACCCTAGAGAGTATTGGCCCCAAACCTTGGCGCCCCTTTTAGTATTTCTTTATATTGCATCAACACAATACAAGCCAATACTCCATACTCTACACCTTCTCCAGGAAGCATGCCAGAGAATGAGCCCTAACCTCATATTTAAAGGCCCTTGGCCTTAAAAGCAATTACAGTGAAAAGCCTTCAAACTCAAAAGCATCTCGTCCAAAAGCAAAGCCAAAAAGCTGACAATCCTGTCACGTCAGCACTGCCAGAGTGAAAAGCGGAAATCTGTACAAATTTGCCACGTCATCAACCAGCGTGATTTTCAAAAATCTGCCGTGTCATCAGCCTGCTTCGCAAGTTCTGGTGTGTGTGTGTGTGTGAGTCCTGCTTTATTTCCTTTATGTCACTTGGGGCCCCATCGGACGGGGTCCCCATAAGTTTAGAGGACTTCTTCTGTTACTTGTTCTTCTTAGGGTTTAGGCCCCTCGGCCGGCATCTGTAAGTTGGCTCCATTCTTCAGGGCTTTGACACGTTAGCAGTTTTTGACATGAGCAAGTGATCTGACGTGTCGAGGTCAATTGGTAAGTGTTTGTCCACCCAAGATGGTGGTGTCCTCTCTTGGAATGTCGAAATCCCATATGCCATGAGCATGGCCATATCTCGTGTGAACTCCTCTAATGAGTGCATAGGTGTATCCATTGCAAACCACAAGTCACCACCCCCTCTGGAGTGCGCAACCGCCGAATGATGGCTAGAATGAATGGATCTCCCAAGGATCGTACGCCCGATCAAGCCGATGTCGAAGATACTGTGTACTACAACAGTCACAAAGAGACCGCACGGACCACCACCGGATGGTGTCCTAGCAGGAGGTAACTTCATCCTCTCTGAAAAAACACAAGCCATGTGTTTGCTGTCCACCCAAAAACGCAACTGCGAGGTGATGAAAACGCTGCTGTCCAGCGATTTTCAGCATGCTCGTACGCTCCCGGCAGGGTCCATGTGGAGACCGTGTCACTGGTCTCGTGTGCAGAAGCAGATGGCGGTAGGAGTCACAGTTGCGTACATCGGGTCTATCCATTGGGGCATGTCAGATTTGTTGGACAACCCTTGGTCACTTGTATGAGCAGTTTGTTATCAATATGGAGAACCTTTCCCAAATCTCTCTCTCTCTCTCTCTCTCTCTCTCTCTCTCTCTCTCTCTCTCTCTCTCTCAGATGTCCCATCCCTTTCTACCTCAATGATCTCTCTTCTCCACAGGTGCCTTGCTCATGTATGTGGCATTGCAGGTGTTCTAGATCGGAGTCAAGGTGTTCACCGGATTGCACGTCAGTTCTTGTCTTCGTTGCATCTTCCACTGCCTATTCTGACACACACTCACCCCATAGTCGGTTTATAAGAGTATGAAGAAAACAATGTATGCAAAACCAACTCTTCACAAACACCCAACTCACACATAATCACATACACATATAGCAAAGCAAGAATTGCAAGCTGAAAGCAAGCCTACCTAGAAGCTTTTACCATAGTTGCAGCGAGGCAAGAAACTTCCACTCCTCCACAGATACCAACCACCGTGACTCAATGTAGGGCCCTGTGCTTGCAGGGCTCGCTGCACATCAGGCTGTGCTTGCACCGTGACTCAATGTAGGGCCCTGTGCTTGCAGGGTTCGTTGCTCGTTGGGTTGAAGCAAGACCGGGGAGCCCCTCCAAGCCGTTTCCTCTACAGCACAGGGGAGGTAGACGACAACTTAATGCTCAGGATGTTTCGGCAACAAACAGGAGAATGTGTTGCGGGTAAAGGTTTCCAATGAGGAAGGAAGACATCTGATGAAGGCAGCCAAGGTGGGTAGGGCAACCATGATCCGGGAGGAACTCGAGCAATTTGTGCCTGTGATAATACAAGTAGAGCACCTCCACTATTGTAAATCTTAAGCAGCCACCATAGTTGGAAGTACAGTGGTTGCTTAAGGTGGGGAGTTGTTTGATATCACAATGGAAAATCAATCCACTACGTCCAGGGCCTCTCTCTCTCTCTCTCTCTCTCTCTCTCTCTCTCTCTCTCTCTCTCTCTCTCTCTCTCTTCTTCTCCTCCTCCTCTCTCTCACTCACTCATGGGCAGCATCGGAGAAGTGCCGAAGGCTTCCCCCACATGTAAGAAGACGGATCCTTCGCCGGCCGCCCACAAAGCCTCTTTCATGCAGACAGGGAAGAGGATATCGACAATAGAGAAGGAAATGAGAGAATGGAGAAACGAAGTGGAAGAATGGAGAAAGAAGAGGAGCACTATTGTTCAAAGATGGACCGAAGAAAGAGATGGCATGTGTAGGAGGATCACTTTGCTCGAGGAGAAAGTGGTCATCCAAGATTCCATCATCCGAAATCTACAAGTAAAAAGTGGACAGCTCGAAGAAGGCGAAATTCAGCCATCCATGATGGAAGAATTGAATAACATGAGAGAAGAAATATGGGTTATCAAGGAAGGTGAGGAGAAGAAGTCATGGGCCACGGTCATCTCCGCAACACGAAAGAAAGTAGAAGAGGCCGAAAAATGGATTGAGGTCGCCAAGAAAGGGAAAGGTAAGAAAGCTCCTTGTACACCCACTCTTATTAACATGACCCTCGAAGAGGAACAAAGGAGGAGGATGCGGGCTCTACATGTGAGGGTAACCGGCCTCAACGACATTAACAATGTGGAAAAAGAGGTCACAAGCCTCACATCCATGATGGGGGTGGACAAGCCTTCACACACAAAGGCATGGAGAGTGGGCAAGAAGAGTGATGGCCCGGGAGAATCTTCAAAAGGGAGAGCTCTCATACTACGCTTCCCCTCCTTGGAAGAGGAGGGAAAGAGGCCTACTCTCAAGAAGACAGGTATTTTCCTCGGTGATGATCTCACTCTCTCACAACTTGCGCATATGAGAGAGGTAATGCCAGAGATTACGGCGGCAAGGGAGAAGGGAAAGATAGCCTTTTACAGAGATGGTTGGGTGGTGATTGTAGAGCGGCGCTCTACATGACGGTGTGAGACCTATGGGATCACACTGAAGATGGCTATTTGGAATTGTAATGGATCTATGAGGTTGGACGTTGGTGCATTTGAGGACAGTTTCAGAGATAGGGACATTGTTTTCTTCTCAGAGACTCATCAGGCCCCTGGACATCTTATGCCACATGTGGTGGGATACAGATGAGAGACATCCCACAGGACAGTCACGAGATTTGAGCATGGGAGTAGAGGTTCAGGAGGAGTAGTATTGTTATTTTGGGAGGAGTTACAGCCACTACTACATATTGTACGAAGAGTTGATCATGCTAGATACATGTGGGTGAGGCTCAGAGCTGACAAAGGCCGATTTCTATACATTGCCATATGTTACTTCCCCCCTAGTACGTCAGTATATGCTGCATCCATAGGTCAATCGCCTTTCTCTATACTAGATGATCATATATGGGAATTTTCTAGGGATGGTGATATCATCCTCCTAGGGGACTTCAATGCCCGAACGGGCAGAGTCTTCTACGACACTTCAGATAAGATGCTTAGAGAGCTAGATGTGGGTGAGTTGGGGCTTGACAGATGCTCACATGACAGAGAGCAAACGGAGTATGGGAGATACCTCACGGAGATGACGACTACACATGGGTAAGTCATACTTAATGGCTTACAGCGATTTCCTTGAACAACCGGGTTCACATGCTTTCCACACAGACACGGGGCTGGTATAGTGGACTATGTGATGGCACAGCCGAGCTTTATTCCTTGTATTCAAGATTTCATAGGGGCAGCCAGACCAGTGGACGTAGCACTGGATCATGCACTTTTGGCATTGTCTGTTTCATTTTAGTATAGTATTGCCCAAACATCAACAGGCAGGTCACATACCCATTATACATTTACACCAGAGACTGACTCGGTTTATACAGAGGAGATCTATAGCCGTCTATGCACAGCTGGTCCTAGCCTGTCAGTGGAGGAGTGCACCACTTTACTGATTGAGACACTGCATGGTGCAGCATCAGAGGCATACCCACACACTCAGCCGGGTCGGAGGTGATATTCTGGGAGCATGCCCCAAAATAGTTGGTATGATCAGGAGTGGAGAGAGATGAGAGCCCAGCTTCAGAGGGATCTTCTTTTGGGAGCCATCACTTATAGACAATCTCAGATTGCTTCCCGGCGCCTTGTGCGACGGAAGAAACGAGCTTACTTGGCCCAGATGGAGCGAGACTTGTATCAGCTATTCTTGAGTAGAGACTCAGGCGAGGCATGGCGATTCTTTCATGAGCACTCCCCTCCCCCAGTGATTACTTCTCCTGATGTGTGGGGCCAGTATGCCTCATCGTTATATACAGTTAAAAAATAGGCTAATTGCGTCACATACTAAATCAAATGAAGTATTGAAGACAACTTTCCACTTGTAGCATAAGAACTTAGTTATCATCTTTGGTTGGAGGGCATGATCTCAGTGTGTATGGAGGGTCTACAGGAATTCTTGGATGCACGACTCTTATACATGAAAGCGGCACTAGAATCTGATGTTTGTGTTCAAGATTTTGCCTTTTGGAAATTGCATGTGCCCAATCAAGGACGACTAGTCTTTTTAAAAGAGGGGGGTACTGGAGTCGGTAAATCTGACATGGTCATGCCACACTCTAAGTAGCACTCTAGCCACTCATCCAATCTGTCCCTGGATCGAGAATTCATATTTGCAAAAAAGACTCTACATTTTTCTCAATGAAAACCTGAAAATAGATCTAAAATAGAAACGCCGCACCTCTCTGTTTTGTCAAGGCGAGCTCCAAAGTAGTATGCAACAGATAGAATCCATGCATCACTATGGACAGCAACAAGGGACAGCCAATCTTGTCTTTGCATCCCATCCCTGGCAAAATTTATACCTAAAGCTGGTTCTGGAAGCTCAGGTGGTATTTCTTCAGCAGGCAGATTCACTTCCCATTTTCCATTTGGATAGCCATACAAGCATAGATTGTCTTTGTCTGATCATAAAGTTGCACAACAGCTTGTAAGTTAGGGCCATCTAAACAAATGAAGGAGTAGATGATACAATGCATTGTGCTACTACAGACAGTGAAAAAACTGAAGGTAGGTATGTGAAAATTCATGTTTGTTCCATGTGCAACAGCCAAGCTAACTAACATGAGCAATGGAACATGGTGCTACATAAATGGCAGGAGCTTAGAAGGGTCTCAATTCTATGTGAACAACAAACAGATCCGAAAAATAAAGTCTAGAGTGTATGAGTGAGGTAGAAAGAAAGCAAACCTGGATCACATGATTGATAGAAGGCCTCCACCTCTACAAAAAGCATCAAATGGGCGATCTTTTAGAGAGGAAAGAAGCGGATAAACCCAGAAAAGGGGAAGACAAAGAGAAGTGTGGCTTACCAGAGGTGAGGGCTTTAAGCAGACCCGCGTGGCGAGCTTTGTAATCCTTGAAGATATCCTCCACTGTGCGAGGGTTAGTATGCTGGATAGAGCCGTCTTCCATTGCTTAAGTTCTCTATGTGTGTGTGTCTCTCTCTCTCACACACTCTTTGTTATCTAGCCTAACTGTTCAGTCGTGGAAGCAGGATCCTGCAATCAGTTCCAACTTACGTAGACGAGGGCGCTGCACTTGGCACTTATTGTTTTTTTATCATTTCTAGCAGAAGCTGCCGATCGGGTTTGAACTCAGAACGTAAACCGACACTTGATGATATCCGTGTGTGTTGACTAGGTTCGTGTTTTATAATTTAAAGTACCAATTTTCAAGCTTCAACTTGAAAATTTTATTTGCAATTTACTTACTTTATTATGGTATGAGTGTTCGAATCAAGGAGAAAGGTAGAATTTGTATGTGCCCAAACCATTGGATCTTGTTGTTGCAAGATCTAGAGTGCTTGGACTTTGGTTGACTTCTTGGAAGACCCATTGCATGCATAATGAAAGATGTATACCACGTTGATGAAAATACACTCGGCAAAACCTTATATTTTGCCCAAGGAAACCAATGACAGAAAGTAGCAAAGGCATGGCCAAACATGTCTACCGATCCTCAAGATCGCTACAACATTGGAGCAAATTAGCTCAAGACACCCAACTAACTTGTGTTACTCATATGTAGAGTGAAAGTGGTAATATGCAAACCAATCTAATAATATTTCTAGACTTAATATAATTTTTTCGTTTTCAATTTCAAACCTAGATTAAGTATGACCTATGGATCACCTAGTAATAAATAATTCGGAATGTGCATCTCCTTAGCTTAAAAATTATGTTAGTATCATGATATTGCAAGACATCAAAAGTGATATCCCTTACCATAATAGCAAGGATATGCACACGAAATGTTATAGAACGAGTATATGACCACATCATGCATCCATCGTTGCACAATTTTCTCTCTCTCTCTCTCTCTCTCTCTCTCTCTCTCTCTCTCTCTCTCTCTCTCTCTCTCTCTCTCTCTTCTCGAGAGAAAATTGAGAGTATAAATCATGCACATACCTCGAGTTCCACTATGAAATATGCCAATACAATCCTATGTAGAATTTTTCAAGCCATACATTGATTCCTTCCTCTTTTGTCTTAGAGCTTTGTTATTCAAGAAAAACAGCAAAACATGCTTGGGACATCCTAGGTGATATGCGGGTTGCAATGAAGCAAAAATATCATTTCTACACAAACATTTAGAATCAAAGGTCATGCATGAGGAAGATAAAATAGACATTAAAATCAACGATATCAATGAGCAACTCATTGCTCTGTGGGTGAAGTCATTCCCGACCATTCACTTATGCAAACTATCTTGGATGCATTACTAGATTTGTATTAGACTTTTGCTTCTACTTGGAGGCTTGTTGCACAAGGCAATGGCAATGCTGTTAAGTTCGATACATTGGGTAGTTTGCTATCACAGGAGGCTATGTCAATAAAAAAAGGGCTAAGAAATGTGTTGTTGATCAGGCTTTTATCGTGGCACAAAGAAGAGGGAGCAATAAACACTGCTACTACTTCCAATGTTCCTTCTTTAGGTAGCAAACCGTCTATGACAAATGCCTCCCATAGTAGCAATGCATCTGGTAGATCTATTGAAAGAGGAGCAAAAAAGTTGCATTGAAGCTATTGTAGAGATTTTGATCATCTAATAAAGCATTGTCCTAAGCTAAAGGCTAAAGAAGCATGTAAGAAAGAAAGTGAATCTTCTTCAAATGTAGCCATTGTAGAATCTACAAATCTTGTTGGTGATGCATAATGGGCTTTTAGTGCACAGCGTTAGTATTACCCTTCAGTCTGTAATGCATGGATTATTGAGGCTACAAATTCATGTGTACGGTATATTGACAACGGTGCTACATTAGATATCGTCTTGACTTGTTCACTTCTATTGATGTTGTCCCTGACAGAAATACTGTCACTTGTGCCAACAATGCCTCTTTTCTAGTTTAGGGAGTTGGAAAGAATGTGATCGCTTCCGTTAATGGCAAGTCTAGGATCAAGAAGAGTTTGTTGTTTGTTTCTACATTAGCGAGACTTCGTCTTGTTGTAAAGTTTGTGGGCGACAGATGCATTGTTCACAATCTTCGTTCAAGTCAGACTATTGTGGCATCAAGTACTTTGTCTCATGGGAAATACAAGCTCAATTTTCATGACAAGTGTGTGAAAAACTTTGCAAATGCACTTACGAATGTTAGAGCTATTTCGGATGCAAAACTATGGTATGCACATTTCGTGTTTGCACAGATTTTATATGATTGCCTCATTGCCCCCTTTAGAGGCACCATCTAAGCATGTTTGTGAAGGCTCTATTAAAAATCTAGCATTCTGGGTTTCCAAAAGATAGTTCAAGGTGGGCTACTCGCAAGTTTTTTATACACCTTAGCAAAATGGTATTGTTGAGAGGTAAAACATGTCACTTATAAGAGATGGCATGAGAAACTGCCTTCGTGCTTTGTAGTATTACATTCGCCATATTTGAAGTACATGCGTCATACAATGAGATTTTTTTTTTGAATCCTTCGACTACAAGCCAACTGCCATGCTTACTCTCAGTCAAGTTGGTTCTTGGAGTGTTTGCCCCATCAGCACTTCTCTCTACCACTGTCATGATGCTCCCCCAATGTGCAATACGCACCTCCCACCAACTCAACCAAGAGTCCATTGTAGGGATGTTTCTATGTAATGGAAATGGCCTACGAACTTTGAGAGTAGCGGAATTAGGAAAATTAGAGAAAGAATTTTTGTGAGACTACTTTGAGAGCATAGAGGGTGAACTTAATTGATGATAGCAACATAATCATAGTACTTAATTAACTTGGCATGAACAATACCTTTCAAGAAAGAGAGAGTTTAGAGAACGTGACAACAGTTGAGGACCAGATTTATGTGGAGCCGGTCCGCCCTCCAATAGGCATTTGTATTATAGATTCTCCCATCAAAAGAGACTTGGTACAATACAATCTTTGTGTTCCTTGTGACCTAGGTGATGCAATGAAGATTGAAAGCTTCACGCATCACGAGCATAACATAAACTTTGCAAAAAGCGTTAACTATCCCAAGCCTCAGTCCCAAGGCCTCAAACACCTTCGAAGATGGAGAGAGCTAGCAGGATTGAGGGTAGGGAAGAGGAAGAAGAAACATTCCATAAGAGAAAGAAGTAGTTCCTCACTTATCATCACTCTTCTTGCTAGCATACATAATAGCATTGTAATGAAGATGGCAAGCTTAAGCATTGAAGCATGGCTCTTGGCTGGATTTGCATTCCATAGCCAAGAGTGTTGGTGTAGGCTCTCAACTTCTCTACTAGCTTGGAGAAGGAGATAGAGCTCTTGCACTTTGCACTTCACACAATGAGAGTGTGTGTGAGTGTGTGTGGGAGAGTATACCCCCCAAGAAGCCCCCCTTCTTGCTTTGGTCGACCCCCCCTTGTAGCTCATGCTTGAAGCTCATAGGATCCCCCCACGCCTAGCCAATCACATGCGAGAGGCATATCAAGCAACAAGGGTAGCCTTGGGACAAGTGTCCCCCTTTCCCCTTTGAGAGAGAGGACTTGATAAATGCAAAAATAATTAATTAAATTAACTAATTTATCATTGGAGGTCAACCAATAGGCTTTAGGCACACCGTGAGGGCAACATAGGTAGGGGCTTGACGTGTGTCCTTGCTGCCTCTTGGGGCTTGGGCTTACCTTGTGTGTGTGTGTGTGTGTGTGTGTGTGTGTGTGTAGGAGGATTTCAATAATCAGAGCACAAAGATGACAATCATCTACTAATAACCAGGGAATGCCAAAAAAATCCCAATTTATCATGTGAAAATGTGGGCAAAGTACAATAAAAGAAAACACATCCTCAATACTCCATTTGCATGTAAGATATGGCAAGTCCTTCAAATGTTACCTGCCACCATCACAGCCAACAACAAAGAGAGGAGTTAGTAGTGGAAGGCAGGTGTCATCAATGAAGGACACTTGTTATCGATGTCCACCATAGCTAAAAGCAAAAAAAATTAATGAAAGAAAGAAAGAGGAAGTATTCTATGATGCCCGCCCGCACCTGAGTAGGAACTTCCTTGTTAAGTTTGTTGGTGAAGTAAGGTCCTATCAAGAAGTCCTGCAAGCTCAAGCTCTCAGCGTCCCACACAACAACCTTCACATATATAGATAGCTTATCCATTTGAAAGAGTAGTAGGCGGCAGTAGTCACTTTTTTTGCAGAGTGGGGTGGTGGGGATATGGGTGACGTGGGAGAATTGGTGGGGTTTCTCCTTTTGAAAGAACTCACCCTCTGTGCCCGCCATGCAGGGGTGTAAGCCTAGAGTAGTGGGTTAGTGGAAGCATGTGGATGTGACAAGAGGTGCTTTCCATATGGTGAGGCTTACCTCATTTACCTAAGGCTTAGGTTCCCTGCGTATCCCATTAATGATTTGATTTAGACAATCCCTTTTGTTAATTTTTCAAAGAGACTACTCAAAAAAATGCCAAGGTTGGTAAAAATTCCAATGGTTGCTTCATGCTTTGGCACCATGGATTTGTGTGGGATAAACCCTCCTCTTTACACTAGGTTGTTGATGTTTGTAGGAGAGCCCACTAATGGGGGCACTAGGCTCCCATTAGGGACCTAGTGCCCACCTCCTGAGGCAAGATTGGACAACCTTGAAGTCTGCACATGAATGAAGGTTTTTAGTGTCATCCAGATATTTATAGATGATTCTCCATAATCTAATTCTCTCAAAGACATTGGCACAAAAGGCTTAGACAAGGGCTTTAATATCAAGGCAGGCTTGTTCTATAGAATGGTTACAGAAGATAATGGGCTTGATTTGGGATAAAATGACCTTATGAGACCAGTTTGAGGGCCTGTTGCCTCTATGGATAAATTTCAGAACATGAGCAGGGACCACCTTACTCTTGTCAATCCTGGACCGGTGGAGTTTCCCATGATGTACTTCAAGCTGCATGCTGAGGAAGGTTGTGTTAACTCCTGTACCATCTTTAAAAATGGTGATGTTGTCATCAATGGAGAGGTAGGGGAGGTAAATTGGGTTGGTAATAGTAAAATACCTAGGATGATCATAATTGACCCAAAAGATATCATCAAAGAATCTGAATGGAGTTTTGAATTGGAGCCGGAGGTGGTGTCGATGAAGAGGATCTTTGAGGGTTGAGTGTATGTAGTTATATTCCAATGCATGGAGGTAGAGATTACACCAAATTGGAGAGCAAGCAAGTCCCATGGGGATCCCATTAATCTGCCTGTAACATTGTACATACATATTACTAATAAGCCAGGAGTTTAGCTCAAGGACTTGTCTCTTGTCAAAGGATAGCTGGTTTTTATAAGGTTGTTGTGACCAGTTTCCACTTGTACACGGCTTGGGGAAGTTCTTAAATGAGACAAAAGGGGCTTGCTGATCAAAGACATAGCTGATGAGTGAGTTGATGATGGAGATTATGCCAATAATTCCCTGATGAGGAATATTCTCATAACATTTCTTGATATCGGTTGAGAATACAGAGGTTACTTTGTTTGGTAGATTTAGAATAACTTCGTACAGGGAGTCCACAACCCACCAAGATTGCAGTCGGATATTACAACATAATAACGCTTTTTGGTTGAGTAAGTGTGCCCTATGTTTTAAGCAGGGGATACATGTTTTGAGGATGCAAGCTAAGAGTAAAGATACCTCTGAGAAACAGCAATTAGACCCACAAGTGATCCATCTGAAGGCATTTTTGTGAGCCTGATAAATGGCTGTTAGGTAAGGTAGAGGGCAGAGGTTTTTGAGGTGAAGTTTGGTGAGGTAATCATCAATTGTTTTCAAAATGTCAGACTGGGGAATAGTAATGGGCAGAAAGTCGGATTCAGAGAGCCTCTTTTTAGCTTCTTGAGTCATAAAGGTTGGGCATATAAAGACAGGGTTATTGGCAGCCTTGTGTAAGCAGGTAATAAAATACTTGCTTTTTAGAGCCTCAATATGCTGATCCATAGGGCAATTAACTTGGTTGAGTTTTTAAATGGAATCATGGTTTCACAAAATGCCCAACAGAGTTGTTTAATTCTATCCTCCTGAAGTAGGGGATGTAAGACTAAAATGCCACTTTGTAACATATTGGAAAGGCGCTTATGGCAATGTGTTTGCACAAAGGCTGGGATGGGATATGATTAAGTCCCTTCATGAGAATGTTTCTCATACCCTGATTGTCAATGTACTTAAGATCAAAAAATAGCACATGTTTAAGACTATTAAAATACCCAGGGGTAGACTCATTGCACTGACAATTTGGAATTACAGTTTTGGAAAAGACTTCCTTAGCATTGCATAATTGTAGCTTGATAGGGTCCATGAATGACCAAGAAAAACAGAGATTATCCCATAGCTCATTAGTTGGAATATCCAATCCATACAAAAAAAGGCTAAAGAAGGCATGGATAGACCTGATATCCATGAGAGCATTCCTGTAGGTAATATGTATGAAGAAGCGATTTTTGGTCGGGGCAGGAGGATTCAGACAAAACCTTCCAACTTCATCCTTGCAAACATCCTGCAATCACATAAAAAATATAGCCGAATCTTAGCACTAGGAGCACATCCAAGAGTAACAGCAGATCGAGCACGTGAAGTAGTGGTGGGTGTGGGGGTAAAACATGGGGTAGTAGTAGGGGATGGAATGGGGGTATGTGCTGCAGGTCGGCTGACAGTAGAATAGCTAGTAGAGGACTCAGAGGGTGAAAAAATTGGGGTCTAGGGAGGGGTGTTAGGCGGTTGGGTTAAAAAGCAGGGGTTCATGCCCTTCCTCTTTCTGCCTCTCCCTTGGTCCACTCTTCCTCTTTTGCCATGTCTAGAGTCACCTTTAGATTCTCTGGTGGGCAAGACAGCCTTTTGAAGAAAGGTTTCCATTTCATTGTTTTGAGCATCAAGCGGGGCCTGCTGAAACAGAGCAGCCTGTTTAATATATACTTTGAGCCTTTCCCTGTACATATGGTGAATGAGGAGTGCTTTGATACCCTCTTGACCTTTTGTAGCAACCCATTTTAGGAACTTCAGGGTGGACTTCTTCAAAGAGTCAGCCGGAAAAAAGGAAGCAACCTTGAACATGATTAGCCATAGAGCATGATCAAACCATAGGACGTTACCGTCTCTGCAATGATCCCCTTCTCCATTGAAGTCACATCCACATTTGATGAAGGGGCGGCGAATGTTCCATGGTTGTGTAGTATAGCTAGGATCTGTGCCGGTTAGAGAGATAACATCTTTTACTCCCAAGACACATTCAAGGTTGGTGGAGCACCTTTGTGTCTCAAAGTATGCCATAGTAAAAGGGCATCCAATGAGATAGGGCTCAATGATGTTTAAGGAGTTGGTTAAGAGGATTTGTTGTAAGCCAATTTTAGCTGCCTCTTTATCTCTCTCATTGAGAAGGGTGAGTAAAAA
The DNA here is from genome assembly GCF_014529385.1 of Adiantum capillus-veneris. Classification (NCBI taxonomy): domain Eukaryota; kingdom Viridiplantae; phylum Streptophyta; class Polypodiopsida; order Polypodiales; family Pteridaceae; genus Adiantum; species Adiantum capillus-veneris. Next base: position 26,409,084 of record NC_140948.1, on the reverse strand, counting down.
TTTCTCATTGATTGGGGCAAGTAGGGCATAATTGCCAAAGCCCCAAACCTTTTGATGTGTGTCATGCAACATGGGTTCTAGCCAACAGTGAGGGATAAAACGGTCTGTATATGCTTCCATAGGCTTTGAGGCTTTGTCCAAGACTTCACCAGTGACTGTAAACTCCTCTTTGATAGCAGCTTGTTCCTCGTCATCCAGCTCCTCAAGAATAAGGTTGCTCATGGGGTTAGAAGGTGGTGAGAGAGGGAACATGGGAGCACCTTGCAGCATGCCACGCTTCTTTTGTCTTATCAAAGGATCATTTTTGAGCTTTTTCCCATGCATTTCCATAAACCTTCTCATTATAGAGGGGGAGCCTTCCCACCATTCTCTTCTTTCTCTGGTATCCTCCATAAGGATGTTGGGAATAATGGCACCGATTTCTCTGAGCTTTTCAATAGCTTGTGTCGGGTTTTCCTTGGCTAATGCATAAATACACAGCCATGCAGGCACGTCCAAAGCAAAGAGGAGCATATTCTCAAAACCAGTACCAGTAGAGTGAGACATGCTAGATCATGCTCAATGATAGTGGTGTGGAAGAGAGGATCCTTGATACATAGAAGGAGGCCTTGAATGAAAGCTGCAACAGGCGGCAAGCGTTCAGAGTAGCCCAATCTTAAAAGCTCATCATGCAAAGAGTTGGAAACATCCTACAAAATGTGAGAATCAGAGTTTTAATAAGCTCTAAGTTTTTAACAAAGGATCATGATCAGCTTGGAAGGTTGTCAAGACCATTAGTGTATGTAGGAGGATTTCAATAATCAGAGCACAAAGATGACAATCATCTACTAATAACCAAGGGATGCCAAAAAAATCCCAATTTATCATGTGAAAATGTGGGCAAAGTACAATCAAAGAAAACACATACTCAATACTCCATTTGCATGCAAGATATGGAAAGTCCTTCAATTGTTACCTGCCATCATCACAGCCAACAACAAAGAGAGGAGTTAGTAGTGGAAGGCAGGTGTCATCAATGAAGGACACTTGTTATCGATGTCCACCATAGCTAAAAGCAAAAAAAATTAATGAAAGAAAGAAAGAGGAAGTATTCTATGATGCCCGCCCGGACCTGACTAGGAACTTCCATGTTAAGTTGGTTGGTGAAGTAAGGTCCTATCAAGAAGTCCTGCAAGCTCAAGCTCTCAGCGTCCCACACAGCAACCTTCACATATATAGGTAGCTTATCCATTTGAAAGAGTAGTAGGCGGGAGTAGTCACTTTTTTTGCAGAGTGGGGTGGTGGGGATATGGGCGACGTGGGAGAATTGGTGGGGTTTCTCCTTTTGAAAGAACTCATCCTCTGTGCCCTCCATGCAAGGGTGTAAGCCTAGAGTAGTGGGTTAGTGGAAGCATGTGGATGTGACAAGAGGTGCTTTCCATATGGTGAGGCTTACCTCATTTACCTAAGGCTTAGGTTCCTTGCGTAGCCCATTAATGATTAAATTTATACAATCCCTTTTGTTAATTTTTCAAAGAGACTACTCAAAAAAATGCCAAGGTTGGTAAAAATTCCAATGGTCGCTTCATGCTTTGGCACCATGGATTTGTGTGTGTGTGTGTGTTCTCTCTCATCCCCCTAGCTTTACGGCTAGTCCCCTCTATTGTAGGGATGGGATTTGACTTTTTGAACACCTTACCCTCAAGCACCTTAGTCAGCAAGCATGACAAAGCACCTCAAGCTTGGGTAGTGTTCCCACAAGCACCTCAAGCTCCCTAGTCGGCAAGCACGACAAGCACCTTAGTCCTCAAGCACGACAAGCACCTCAAGAAACTTAGTCAGCAAGCACGACAAGCACCTCAAGCTTGGGCTAGGTTCCCACCTCAAGCTCAGCCCTAGCTTACCTAAGGTCAAAGGTCTTTTAGCACTAACCTTTGGAGGTCTTTAATGAAGCTAACCCTAAGGTCTTTTTAGCTCCATTGGCTAGCCTTTCTCTTTGACAGACCATCTCTCATTTGGACCCCTTTTACCATTGGCCCCATGTTGAGATAGATCTATAAGCACATGTCTATATTCTAACCCTTATTCCCATTTATTCTCTGACATTAAATGATCAGTTTAATATGAGAAAACCATTTAGGTTGGTTAGATATTATATTATGACATTCTATCCATGCAATTTCTATTGCGCCACCATTGTCGAAGGAGTCGAGACTGTTGCAGCTACCTTTCTAGAGGGGGACTAAATGCCACTTTTTGCACATGTCTTTGTTTGTCGAGATGGAGAGACAGTGTACTTTGTTGTGTGCATCACTATGCTTTGTTTCCAATGAAAAAGGCAAGATCGCTCTCTATGTTGTAGAATATTGTCTTTCCCACTATTGAACACGGTACGAACTCCATTCCAGTTGGCTTGAGACTTGTAAGCCATGAATCCGTGGAAATCCGCTCTCTCACATCCATGCCCCTTCATAACTTCATTTATACACTGCAAGAAAAGAATTTGTGTTTTCATGTCTTCCTCTTTCATCTCACAAGTTGTAATAGTAAGGAGATCTTGCATGCTATAACATAAGGCACTCGTATTAGTATACATATTGTTGGTTATTTCTTAAGATATGCCAAACTTGAGAAAAATGTTCCTAAAACAACGAACCTTGGATCGTAAACGTGACATGCCCTGGTCACCCAATCTGCCACTCAGTGAGTGTGATCAAATTGTATCCAAGCGTGTCGACAATCTCCAAGTCCACTTCGTTGCATTCAATTAACCAAATCCAATCCACATACAGGACCAAACTGTAGACATCTTGAACACAAAGCACCACTCCCCTTTCGCTCCTTGTCCGAGAAACTTGCTTCCGTGAAAAAAAATCATATGTACCATCCCTTTTTAGCCACAGCAAGGAGTCCACACTGAAGCTCCCCTTTGTAGGCCAACTTCTTGTTGCTGCCACAGACCTTCGAAACCTGTATTACAGAGTTAAGTTACTTTGAAATAATATGTACAAACAAGAGAAACAAGTAATCATCCTCAACAATTTACCTCCACTAAGGGACCTGTATTACAGAGTTAAGTTACTTTGAAATAATATGTACAAACAAGAGAAACAAGTAATCATCCTCAACAATTTTCCTCCACTAAGGGACCGATTTCTTTAGCAACATTTAGAAATTCTTTCTCGCCAAGTACATGGCTAGAGCCCCCCTCTTGCATCAAAGTTGTTGTCACAATTTCCTTTGCCACACACATTTGTACCTTTTGTGTGCTTGCATGTCTATCTACATTAAAAACTCGTGCAACCATTTCTTTGGTTTTATTGGTGAGCCCTTCCGACGTACCATCCCTCATGTCGGGTTCGTAAGTTCCTTGATGTACCATCAATCTGCTCATGCTTTCATCCCTTTTGCATGACATAACACTACAAGAGGTACTTAATATTAGTGACGTTCGCAGTGTGACACTCAAATGTGAAAACCCACGGCATCGCTAAGTTACTTATAACTTAGCGACGCCTATAGAGACGTCGACATGGGTTAAAAAATAACCGAGAGCGTCCGAAAACTCAGATCTCAGATCTGAGTTTTTGGCGCGCGCTCAAGCAAGCAAAGGTAACCCGTGCTCTCCCTCTCTCTCTCTCTTTCTTCTCCACACACACACACACACACACACACACACACACACACACACACACGAGGAGAGGAAGGAGAGCCAGGTATGCTCCTTCCCTCTCGTCACTCCACTCTCATGTTCCCTTTCCCTCTTTCTCTCTCCCTCTCTCTCTCTCTCTCTCTCACACACACACACACACATTGTGTTTTTGAGAGAGAGAGAGAGAGAGAGAGAGAGAGAGAGAGAGAGAGCACATGCATAAACAAAAACGCACACACACATGCATAAACAAAGAATGCATACACACATTGAGAGAGGAAAAGAGAGAGAGAGAGAGAGAGAGAGAGAGAGAGAGAGAGAGAGAGAGAGAGAGAGAGAGAGAGAAGAAGAAGAAGAAGAGAGTCTTAACGTTGTAGGAAACTATCCCAAGAGACCTTAAAGATCTAAAGATCTAGTCGACGAGGAGTTGAACTCAAGACCTGTTATTCAAGAGGGAAATGGCATAACCAATCTATCACACTTGGGTGATAGAAAGGTTATACCTTTTTCCTCCTTTTATTGGCATGCACACATACCCACACACACACACACCCGAGAAGAAGAGAGTTTAATTTAACGTCGTAGGAAACTAATTCAAGAGACCTTAAAGATCTAGCCGACGAGGAGTTGAACTCAAGACCTGTTATTCAAGAGGGAAATGGCATAACCAATCTACCACACTTGGGTGATAGAAAGGTTATACCATTTTCCTCTTTTTATTGGCACATACACACCCCCCCACACACACACGAGAAGAAGAGAGTTTTAACGTCGTAGGAAACTATCCCAAGAGACATTAAAGATTAGGTTAGATGTAGACTTACGTTACATTAAGTTTAGGTTTATTTAAGTTAGATTAAATTACATTTAGGTTTATTTTTAGTTAGATTTACGTTTAGATTAGATTTAGGTTTATTTTGAGTTTAATATTAAATTAGATCTAGATTTATGTTCGATGGACTATCTTTTTTTAGATTTAGGTTAGATTTTAGTGCATGTCAATGAAGGTGCGCTCATGATGGTAAGCGTTGTATGAAAAACACTTGCTCATATGAAAAACACTGAAAAAAAAACTCTGTTTTCCTACACGAGAAAATTTCCTGCACTCACAGCCTCGACAGTCCATGCGGACCAGCAATTCCACTTGCATGTTTGACTGCTGCTACCATACAATAAGCCGTCATGATCAGCCAATGAAAGAGCAAATTGAGCCTACACGAAAATTAGTGATGCAAGATGACGATTCCAAGGGTCTCACACACACACACACACCACAGCCAGTCAAATCTAGAGTAAGAATTAAGTGCTTTGAGCAGGCATCAGCTACATTGCAAGAATGGCGTACCTGCATGCTACAGACAAAGATCTACTTTTAAAAGATGTTAAGATGCTGTGAAATGCTACAGCTAGAGAAGAGGCAAAGGGGTTTTGTCCACTACATGCACTATCATGTAGACGTAGGTGTGTAGATTTCTTGTACCCACAAATATAGGCATTGACCAATAAAGACGAGATTATAACCCGATGATTCTGATCTCCGTGCACCTCTAAACCGAGGTGTGCAGGGATTGGACATGACTAGAGAATGTGAGGTAGTTTACAGTGTGAACAAAGAGAGAGAGAGAGAGAGAGAGAGAGAGAGAGAGAGATAAAAGACAAAGAATGCCAATAGAAGATTAAATTTGTTGTCCAGGTTATAAGATTTTTACCCTCATTATGAGTAGTGATGAGGATGTGGGGCCATCCAACCGAAACACCTATCTCTCAACGAGGATCTTATGTCCTTGTAATCAATGCAAGCATGTTGTGCAACGGACAAGACGCGTTTTTTTGCAGCACGTTCACGAATTTTGCGAGTTCGATCCATCTATTATAGATCGAGTTGTTGCCAATTATAACTCATCGGAATCTGATGCTGGCCAACAGGCAGCAATCTTGCAACCCAAAAGACGTGTTTGCAGGCGCTTTGGTCAAGCAGCATATGTGAGGCCACAAGATGTAGCCTCTGATAGCTCGGGGGATGATCATGCAGACCACATTCCCAACGAGGCAATGTTTGAGCCCGAGATCGATGAAATGATCGAGACGATCATGGATTCAGAAAGGCTTATCTATGATGATATGAAAAGTGAAGCCGATACGCCATTGTATAATGGAGCACGTGTGTCTAGATTGAAGGCGCTCCTGGTTCTTCCCAACATGCAGGCAAAGTTTGGATGGAGTGACACTAGCGTCACAACGCTTTTCAGATGATCGATTACAATTAGTTTACTTTAATAAAAAACTCTAGATGTATAATGATCTGATATATTTTTACACAATTGTACCGTATTTTTTTCGTTGTGTAGATTGCTCAAAGAGCACATACTGCCAGCTAATAATGTGATGCCAGATTTCCGAGAGGAAGTAAGAAAGATTTTGTGAAACTTGGGGATGGATTACAATTCGATCCACGCTTGTCCTAACAACTGCATTCTTTTCAGAGGGGAATACATAGACATGGAGAAGTGTCCGAAATGTGTTTCCAGGAGATATCGAGTAGATCTCCACAGAAAAAAAATTCTGAAAAAGGTTTTGCGACATTTTTCTCTGCTTCCTCGCATCAAGCATTTCTTTGAATGTAAGTCCATGGCCGCCCTAGCATCATGGCATGAGGAGAATAAATCTTCAGATGGTGTGCTACGGATTCTTGCAGATTGCGCAACCTGGAAACATATAGATGAAACATGGTTGGATTTTGCCAGGGAAGCTCGAAATTTGCGCTTAGGCCTGGCTATGGATGGCGTAAATCCATTTGGTCAAAGATCAACATCTTACAGTGTATGGCCCGTTGTCATCGTCAACTACAACATTCCCCCGTGGTTGACTACGAAGAAGGGGCACCTATGGCTAAGCTTGATTGTGCCGGGGCGATATAAAGTGAAGAATATGGATGTGTATCTTCGTCCACTATTGGAAGAGCTACAACAATTGTGGATTGGCATAGAAGTGGTGGATATGAGCTGACACAGAGGTCGACGGAATGCTTTGATCAGAGGCATTCTAATGTGGACCATGCATGACTATCCCAGACTAACAGAATGCTCAGGTGTTTTGCACTCCTCACTCAGACATTGTAAATCTTGGTTTTTCTTAAGCTTATCTATTATCATGTGTATACATGCAGGGCTTCAAACAAGCGGATACAGAGCATGTGTCACATGTGGACCTAGACTGAATGCACGTAGGGTGCCCTCATTGAAGAAGCAAATCTACGAAGGTCATCAAGCGTATCTTCCAGAGAATCATGTGTTACGCGACGGCTTTTTGGGAAGAGAGCCACCGAGGATGTCTGCACAAGCATGGTTAGAGTAGAAGGAGATGTGTGATGACGGATTGCCCCCAGGGATGAAGAGACTATTTCTATGGTACAAGTTACCATACTGGACCCGACTCATGATCAATCACTTGCTCAATCCAATGCACATATTCAAGAATGTGGGTAATCTACTATGGGACCATCTGGCCGGCAAGAAAGATACTTTGGGAGCCAGGGTTGACCTTAGAAATGTGGATCGTATGGAGCAATATTGGCTGCAAACAGCGTCCGATGGATCGATAAAACTCCCTAAAGCACCATGGATTTTCATAAGAGCCCAAGAACGCAAAGTAAAAGAGACCATTCAATCTTTGCGGACCCCCACTGGCGTAATGCACTCGCTCCGAATGTGTTTTACTAAAGAAGGAAAGCTTACCAGTTTGAAGTCACACGACTGACATAAAATGTGTCAGGTATGTTCATAGTGAAATATATCATAGTGGGAATTGTGTAACAAATTCGTGTCTGGACTTTAATATCATTGTTGCACGTGTTTTGCAGTTTATTTTATCGGTGGCCATTGAGGGATGTTTGTCTCTTGACGTCTGGAACACAATCTACAAACTTGTGAACTTGGTGCAATGGATCTCACAAAAGGAGATCAGCGTAGACTCCATACCATTCGCCAAACTAAACGCTGCGGAGGTTGTGTGCATGTTTGAGAAACATTTTCCTACTACCATGCTAACCATTTAGGTGCATCTTCTTGTTCACATAGTTGATGAGGTGGAAATAGCTGGCACAGTACATTCCATATGGATGTTCTTTTTAGAACATTTCACGAAAACTCTCAAGGGATTTGTGCATCAGAAGGCACGTCCGGAGGGTAGCATGGCAGAAGGTTGGTTGGTATCAGAGTCCCTAGTGAACATTGGAGAGTGGCTAGACGGATTTGATAAAGCACGGGACACGCTATGGCGAACCATAGATGATGAGCGCATATTTGGGATTTTCATGTGCAATCTCGGTGTTGAGAAGAAGATGACGGAAGATCTAGAGGCTAAAATCAACCGATCTTGCATGCTTCACAATCCAGTGATGCAAAAGTGGATTTCCCAATATGAGTATGCAAAGCAAGAGCGACAAATGGCACGAATTGAGTGGAGACGGGGAAGATGACCACCGATGCACTATCCGACGGGTCTGGAGAGCCTACCAACATTCATGAGCTTAAGATGGTTGCACAACTAATTGAAAAGCGCACAACAATGCGGTGAAGAAGTGACTGAGGAAGAGTGGGAGTACTCTCGGGGTTGTGCGACCAAGGTAAGTTTGCAATGTACGACTAGTGACTTTCTAGATGTTTGAACGGCCACTCATAATCTTTGTTCGTTGTAGTATAAGTCATACACAGCAGCATGGTGTAAAGGTCAACATTTTAGGGTGGAACGGATCGACAAAAAGCGTTTTACTCAAGATTGTGGAATCATGGCAAAATTTGAACAGTCTAGTCGACGACGGTCCTTTGATGCAAATCCTGTGGTGGCGGAACTCATTTACTTCGGCACGCTACAAGAGATTTTGAGGATCGATTATGGAGGATTTTTTGTCGACTTGTTCGACGTGCAATGGTTCAAGATAATCATGGAGGGTCGCAACGCTGCTGTGCGTAGAGGAGAGTTTGGTTTTCTTGAGGTGGATTCAACTAAGAAATGGACTGACCTAAGAGACACTTTTGTACTACCGGAGCATTGTGAACAAGTAAGTATGTAAATAGTTAACATCCCATTTTAGAAGTTATGTGCTTGGAAGCTCTCATGTAAGTTATGTGGCGCTGGTAGGTGATATTTCATCCTACAAAGTCTGCATCAAACTGGTGATACGTCATAGAGGTAGCCCCTCGTAGTGCACGGACGTATGAAGGCTACCATGTGCCAATCACAGCGGCATCAATGGAGGAGATAGGAGAAGATTCTCAATCAAAAGCCGCTAAGGTGGTGCCAGACGAGCATCAAGCTGCTACTCTCTATGGGGTGCATGCAGGATCTACAAAATGAAATGGAGGACATCTGTCTAAACGGAGAGCTCTATATAGATATAGGAAGTTATGTTGAGCTGTGCGAGGATGAGAGAGAGACCTCTTAAAGCCATAAATATTGTATTTGAACAATTTTGCTCCATTTTATAAAAACTCTCGCTCTCTAGGTACCTTCCATGTTGTATAACGCTCTTTTGATTTTGCGCTCACATCCTGGGCAATCCATTGCCACATGTAGCTCCACCACCTGGTTTTTTGACTGCAAGATTTGATTGTGTGCATGCTCTCTCTCTCTCTCTCTCTCTCTCTCTCTCTCTCTCTCTCTCTCTCTCTCAACTGAAAATTCTGAGTTATCGACTTGCCTCTTCCATCACTCAAGTTGAATAGAAGAAGAACGCGTTTTGTTGCTGCTAGCCTTTGAACATTCCAAAGCTACAAGCACCTTCAAGTTCTATGTCAAAAAAGAAAGAGATGGTTGGGATTCTTGTAGGATTTTCCGTTTTGAACAATTTTGCTCCGTTTTATAATATATATTGTATTCACGTGGCTTTTTATCCATTTCTGTTTATATGCGTCGTTGCCTCATTGTATTTAATGGTCTTTGCATCCACTCCAGGTACGTATGCTTTAGGTATGTTCTCACAAGCAGGGACGACGAGCACTGCACTCCGAGTGGGATGGAGACTGAAGCTGCAATCGCGAAGGGAGTGATCTGTCTCTGCTCATAGATGTAGCTCTTCCCACCGCTAGATCTAATTGATTGGGTGAAAGAGACACTAAGAAGCACTACTACTGCTTATTTAGCGTCTCTTTCACCCGATCAACTAGATTTAGTGGTGAAAGAGACGCTAAGAGACTACTACTGCTTCTTAGCGTCTCTTTCACCCGATCAACTAGATTTAGTGGTGGGGCAAGCAACATCTATGAGCAGATACGGACTTCCTTTGCGATTGCAGCTTCAGTCTCCATCGCACCCGCAGCGTAGTGCTTTTACAAATTCACAGAAATTCAACGAAAAATCTCTACACAAGAATCCCTCCCTCTCTCTCTCTCTCTCTCTCTCTCTCTGTATCTATCTATCTTCTTGTCCATGTTTTCTACTCCATTCATTCAAATTAAGTTTAAATGTTCGTGTGTTTAATGCAGGTAAGGATGATGAGCAGTTTCTTTCTTCTTTGCAAAGACAGTGGTACGTGGAGCGTCATCGCTCTGACGCACCATCGTGTTCCTACTCTGGCCGTATCTCCCTCTGTTTCGGAGCATTCAGCGCGCTCCGAAGCTTTGGTGCCGATGAGACGATCTTCACACTCGTCTAGGCACCGACGCTCTAGTGGTGGCGATGGCGGTTGTTGTGGGGATGCCGCCGCCGATGCTTCGACACCGCCTCGTGTTCGATGAGGCTCTTTATCCTCCCCTTCTTTGCTCGCCCCGACACCAGCCACGACATCCCCATCGACACCAGGTTTTGAGCGGCTGACGGCCGTTCCTAACGACTACATACCACTAGCTACTTCTCCAGGAGTCACTCCAGTGGATACTCCTCGCTTCGGGGCCCAGACTCTAGTGGAGACACCTGACGTCCGTACCCTCATCGGCACGTCACTAGAGACCCCTGTCGGAGCACCCACGTTCACGCGTCATCGACGAGAGGACTTGCCTTACTCTGTCGACACTTCAGCGGCGGCATCATCTTGGATGATGAAGGCAAGAAGGTGATTTCGCGCATGCGCGATCTTTGCTCTCAGGTGTTTAGACACTACATACTAAACACCTGGAGTAAAGTACCGAGTGATTTAAAAGATAGAGTCATTAGCATGATTCATGACGAGTTTCCCGTTCCAACACGGGATGAGCACTTCAATGAAGACCTGATGAAGGTTCGAATGCTCGAATACTACAAGCACAAGCGTTCCGAAGTGCAAAAAGCAATCAAGCATGGGTGGAACAGACCAGATTGGCTGGCCAAAGAAGATTGGAAGAATGCGAAGAAAGCAGCGTGCGAGAATCCCGACAAGTGGAAGCAACAAAAGGAGGCAGCCAGAGCGCGAGTAGAGGCAGGGAGCTCGCACCACTTGGGGAGCGGCGGGTGGGCATTATTTGAGGCCGATTTTGTAAGTGTTTTTGCATTGCTCTTTATGTTTGATAGTTTAAGATTTATGGGTTTTTAAATTCTAACACAATGGATTCTATGTATATTTTGACGTTGGTCGATGACAGGACGTGATCCCACACCATACGAGCGCGAGTATGCAGGCAGGAAGGGCTTAAACGCCCTGATGGACATTCTGAGTTCTCGCGGTGGCATGGTTAGTATTAGCGTTTACTCTTTTCTATTTGTTGTATTGTTTTATAAACGTCGCTATGTTTATACTTACAAAAAGCTGTCTTATTGTTTTTTTTTGCAGAATCCGACAGATACGCCGCTTGGACGCGATGAGACGTCTGATTAGACGACGTCAGTCTAGCCGTAGCTAGATAGCATTAGTTTCTTTTTGTCATAGCGTATGTATCATGAGACGAATTTTATACGTCTTTTTGAAAACCATGTATATTTTTTCGATAATGATAATGGTGTTGTAACTATTACATTTGCAAAGTTTAACAATCAAGTGATTTTTCCTATGATGTGTACAATTGTAATTGATTTACTTTCATGAATTTATGCTTGTGAGTTTTGTATCTTTATTTTGCAAACAATACGTACTATGGATGATGGAGTTAATGGTTATATTGTCTTGTGGGTGACTATTTTGGGTCTATATCTACCCTTGCACTTTTTTTCAAAGGTGAATTAATTAATGAAACATTCAACATGGTTGATGGGTGAATGCCCTGCCACCAAATTTTTTTCCTCTCGGGCGTTGCTATGACCGTCGCTATATAAGGCTCTGTAGCGTCGCTATAAACGTCGCTATAGATGGCCTGTAAATGTTGCTATGATCGTCGCTATAGGCGATGAAGGAGTACGAGAGGAAGTGCGACGCGACAGAGAGTGCGAGAAGAAGAGCACGACGATATGGTGAACTCGCTCTACTGTAATGTGTAGAGCATAGTGAGTTCTTATTAGGTTTTCACAAAAGAATATGTGTACATACCTGGCGGCCCGCCCACTTACCTGGGCGACCACATTGGTCTTTATACCCCAACAACCTCCCACTTAAAGTGCAATGTGGTACTTTAAGTGTGAGAGAAGCTACTATACAAGCTAATATACAAGAGATGTAGAGAAGTGATGTACTACCCTACACCTAACTGCTTGCGAAAATGCGCAAAGCTCTCTGAGGGAAGTCCTTTTGTAAGTAGATCAACAGGATTTTCTGTGGTGTGAACTTTGACAAGATGAAGTTGCTTATCCTCGAGCATTTCCCTGATGAAATGATACTTCACATCCACATGCTTTGTCTTTGAGTGATAAACTGGATTGCGAGCCAATTGTATAGCACTTTGACTATCACAATATAACACATGCATCTCTTCTTTGATTCCCAAATCTGTTACTAGTCAATTAAGCAAAACTGATTCTTTGCATGCCTCTGATGCTGCAACATATTCAGCCTCTGTAGTAGACTGAGTAACACAATCTTGTAATCTAGAACGCCATGATACTGCTCCCCCAGCCAATGTAAAGACATACCCTGACGTAGACCTTCGGTTGTCTAAGTCACCTGCATAATCTGAGTCTGTAAAACCCTTTACACTTAGCTCCTGACTCCCATAGCATATACGCATACTCTTTGTAACTTTCAGGTATCTCAATATTCCTTTCACTACCTCCCAATGTTTCTTGCCTGGGTTTGACATGTATCGACTTACTACTCCCACTGCAAATGCAATGTCTGGGCGAGTAGCAATCATTGCATACATCAAACTACCCACTGCAGACGCATATGGAATCTTATCCATTTCAGCCTGTTCTTCCTCAGACATAGGACTATCTTGTTTGCTAAGTTTCACATATGGTGGCAGTGGAACACTCAGTGCCTTTCCCTTCTCCATATTGAAACGTTGCAAAACCTTGTCAATATACTCTGTTTGAGATAACCAAATCAACTTCTTTGATCTGCTCTCTCAATGCGCATACCAAGTATATGACTTGCCTCACCCATGTCTTTCATGTCAAAGGATTTTGCCATCTTTGACTTCAAAGTTGAAATTTCTTCCAAGTGCTTGCCAGCAATCAACATGTCATCCACATACAAAATAAGGATCAGCCAACTGCCATCCTTAGCCTTCTTTGTATATAGACAGTGATCGAACTCACTACGTTTGTAGCCTTGAGAAAGCATAAACTTGTGGAATTTGTGGTACCATGCCCTCGGTGATTGTTTTAAGCCATAAAGACTCTTTAACAACTGGCATACCCAATCTTCCTTGCCTTTCTCAACAAACCCTTCTGGCTGCTGCATGTAAATTTCCACATCTAAATCACCATGCAAGAACGCTGTCTTGACATCCATTTGGTGCAACACCAAATCTAATATGGCAACCAATGCAAGAAAGCATCTCAATGTAGTCATCTTGACCACCGGAGAGAAGACTTCATCAAAGTCAATGCGTTGTTCTTGCTTAAAGCCCTTGGCAACAAGCCTTGCTTTGTACTTTGGCTGACTATCATGAGCGGTGATCTTATACCTGTAAACCCATTTACAAGGTAGAGCCTTTTTGCCCTGTGGTAATTTAACTAGCTTCCATGTCTTATTTTTATGCAGAGCTGTCATCTCTGACTGCATGGCCAATTGCCAATTCCCGGAGTCCTTCATTTGCACTGCTTCCTTGTAACATGAAGGCTCATTGCAATCAGTCAACATGACATAGTTCATAGATGGAAAAAACCTATCAGGAGGTCGCGTGACACGTCCAGATCTACGCACAATAGGTGGCTCAGGCTCAGCCACAACCTGTGGTTCCACTTTATCCTGTCCTTGCTCCTCTTGAGCCCTGACATTTTGTCTTGCACGTGCAGGTCCATCTTCTTGGAAGACAACTCTTCTAATCTCCTCAACCCTCTCTGGTTTAGAATGATATTTGGATTCATTAAAGTGAACATCATTACTGCGGACAACCTTTCTGGATTCGGGATCCCAAAGTCTGTACCCCATCTCACCAGAATTACCATAGCCTAGAAAGATGCACTTTCTACTCTTTGGCTCAAGTTTGTTCCTAAATTCGTTTGGAACGTGAGTATATGCCTCACAACCAAAGACTCTGAGATGCTTGTATGAGGGCATTTTGCCTGACCATACCATCTCTGGCACTGAATCCTTCTGCAAAACCTTGCTAGGAGATCTATTTACAAGATGAACAGCTGTTGATACAGCTTCAGCCCAAAACCCATTTGGCAGCTGTGCATTAGACAACATACTTCTGACCTTGTCTTGTATGGTCCTATTCATCCTCTCAGCAACACCATTTTGAGGAGGATTGTAAGGAGGAGTAAGTTCACGTTTTATACCTTTTGACTCACAAAAGTCTTGAAAGGCCTTTGAAACATACTCTCCACCATTGTCAGTGCGTAAGCATTTAAGCTTCTTGCCACTCTGATTCTCCACAAGTGTCACAAACGTTTTGAAAACATTAAACGCTTCATCCTTGTGCTTGAGAAAGTAAACCCATACTTTCCTCGAGTAATCATCTATAAATGTCATAAAGTAAGAAGCTCCCCCTAGAGATAGGTTAGGCATAGGTCCACACAAATCACTATGAACAAGTGCCAACTGTGTATCTCTTCTACTGCTTCTATGCTTATGTGGCTGTTGTGTTTGCTTACCATATAGACAATGTTCACAGAATTCAAAATCATTAAATGAAAAGCTAGGCAAATAACCACAACGAGACAAGATTTCCATTCCCTTCTTGGACATATGTCCTAACCGGCTATGCCACAAAGAAACGTTCGGCTGCTCGGTTACATTGATTACATTTTTAGAGACATTTGATACATAAATCATGTAAAGTCCTCCAGACTTTACTCCATGTGCTACTGTCATAGAACCCTTGGATATCTTCCACATGTTCTGTCCAAAAGTGGTGACGTAGCCAGCATCATCTAGTAAACCTGTGCTGATCAAGCTCTTTGTAATTGCGGGAACATGTCTCACATTCTTCAGCGTGAAAGAAGAGCCATTCTGAAACTTCAATTGAGCATCTCCAACACCTAAGATCTCACATGTCTGCCCATTGCCTAGCCGAACATGATCTTTAGTGGTCACATAAGAGGTAAACCACTCCTTGTTTGGAGACACATGAAGTGATGCCCCTGAGTCTATAATCCAGTCACTCAGTGCATTTCCATCAGATGCTGTAAGAAGAGCTGAGTCCATTGTATTCTTCAAGAAGTAGATGTCTCCTGACACTAGACTGTCATCCTCTGCAACAGTGTTTGTCACATTTATTTCTTGAATCTTCACTGAGGACTTGTTCTTCTCACCATGGTCTTCAGCTTTCTCTTTGCCTTTTTCTGCTTTCCATTCTCTGCAGTCTCTTTTCATGTGACCCTTCTTGCAACAATGGTAGCATTCTATGTCACTCTTGCCTTTAGCACTGCGGGACTTGCTACGAGACTGATTCCTCTTTCCACCTTTGTACTTTTCTTTGGTCCTTCCCCTGACAACTAAGGCTGTTCCTTTGCCTTTGTCCATTGTCTTTCTATTGGTTTCTTCAGTAAGCAGACTTCCTTCTACACTTGCTATGTTCAAACCATCTGGAGGTGCAGAATTACTCAAAGCTGTGCGAAAAGTGTCCCAACTTTCCGGCAATGTGATCAACAGGAACATAGCTCTAACAGGTTCATCAAACTTGACACCTTGAGCTGACAACTGACTATAGATTGTGTTGAATTCATTCAGATGATTGGACATAGGTGTCCCTTCTTTCATCTTCAAGTCAACAAGCTTCTTAAGCCAGTATACCTGTGAAGATGCACTCTGCTTCTCATAAAGATCACTTAGCTTTAACCATGCTTGATAAGCCGACATCTCGTCTGCTACATTGAAGTAAACGCTTTCTGCCAAAGTCAGCATAATGGTAGAAAGTGCCAATTCATCCATTTCGTTCCATTCATCTTCGTCCATATCTTTTGGTTTTATCCCCTTGAGCTTTATAGGTTTTATCTGCTTCTTTTGTACCAACATGTGCCAAATCTGCTTCTTCCACAATGGGAAATTGGTTCCATCCAGCTTCTTGATATTGTAAAGAGCAGTGTCTTGTGATCCAGCCATAGCTACGCTTCACAGTGGTTTACTTTCCTGGGAAAAATTCGACAGAGTTTCCCCTGTAAACTGACCTCTGAACCAATATCAACCTGTCAAATAAACGAAGAAAGCTTCAGATTCTGCATAAATTTCGGCAGAGTCTCCTTTGTAAAATGGCTATGGTGTACTAAAAAGCAGACCAAAAACAGCTCAAAAAACACTGTCTCTCTGACACTTTAAGCTGCGGGTAAACCTGTCCTGCACCTATACTGTCTCTCACTGTCCTGTAAGCATAGACTGCGACAATGCCTCAACGGCAGTAAAGCAAAGATGCAATCCCAACTGTCTAACTCACAGTCAATACATCCTAGCTGCCTATCTAAGGGTGCTCGAGGGATCGCTCCAAGACCTGTATCATCGAAAGGATCTCAACATTCGAGAATCCCCCAGCTCAATAAAACCTCACTTGACCCTCAAAAAAGGTTGCAGTAAATCTGACAGTACATAGACTTCCCACAAAGTCATACATCCACAAATTTCCCACTGTATGCTGTAACCACTGCGGTGGTTGTTTGCTGCGTGACTCACAGCCAGCAAACCCTCAACAGACATACATCATCTGTGACAATATATCCCATGTGGAAGTACCTGCAATGTCAGGATGAAATCTGGAATATCAAGCAGCAAACACAAGCTACCTGATGAACTAGTGGATGTCGCCTACAGTCTGTGTGTAGATGCTCCCGTGTCGTATGTGACACGCCTCCAAGAACTGTGAGCCGTCCTTCGATGTGTAGACAACCACAAATCAACACTCTAGGAGTGTTGATATCCTCAGCACCTGCAGTCGTAGGCCGAAAACCCCAAATTTGCAGAGTCGGATCTGCACCCGCTGAGACCACGTAGTCGAAAATGGCCTGCACAGACCTTTGTCGAAGCCGAACGGTGGCCGAGATGACCTCAGAATGAAATTCTGACAACACCAAGGCCTTCGGGTCGTCCCACGAGATTTGGGGCCGTGTCTTCGCCTGTCGAATTTCACTCCAATCTGAGTTGGTGACTCTAGCCTCCTGCAGTGCTGCCCCGAGCCTCGATCTGAGCTCTGATACCAGTTGAAGGACTACGAGCGAAAGTGCGATGCGAGAGAGAGTGCGAGAAGAAGAGCACGACGATATGGTGAACTCGCTCTACTGTAATGTGCAAAGCATAGTGAGTTCTTATTAGGTTTTTACAAAATAATATGTGTACATACCTGGCGGCCCGCCCACTTACCTGGGCGACCACATTGGGCTTTATACCCCAACAGGCGACGGTTATAGCGACGCGTATAGCGACTGTTATAACGACACTTATAGTGACGTTCTCGTATCGACGCTGTTAGTGACGGTCTTAGCGACGCCAGGGGGTATAAAAACCCAATGTATTTCCGTCGCTAATAGTGTCACAAGAGCACACAACCTCTTGTAGTGTAATATACGAAGCAATCACATATACACAAACAAATGGATGGTTGGAAAGTAAGCTTGCCTCCAAGTCCGTCACAAAACTCACCCATATAAGAAAATTTTAGTGTACTTTCATTGAAATGCGTTGTGTGACTTCCCAAAATTAACCAATTTGGGACAACTTTCATTGAGACACTTTATGTCATTTGCACACTGACTTTTGCGACACACTTTAGGAAATGCGATATTCGAGGTTTGTTGTTTGGTCTAGTGGTGTGGATCATACTTTTGTTCCATAGCATCCCTTGGATGAACCTTTCCTAAGGTCGGTGGAAACTCAAACACAATGTTACCATTGTACGCCTTTGGTATTTTCGACACTTGTTTGGTTTCCACCATCTTTGAGAGAAGCTTCGTCAAGGTGTTGGGCGTCGTCATTGCGTTAAAAAATTATAAAATACTATTTGTTCTCCTTACATCGATAGAATTTTTCAATGTTGCTCCCCAGAGAGTTGTTCCTTGCTTAGACTAGTAAGGTCTATGTAGGGAACATCCACCAAAGGAGCAGCCATGCCACTTGAATTTGAGACTATATCATCTTCGACTAGCACCACGAACTTTGTAGAGAGAGATTCATCCACAACATAAAACTCCTCTCCTAACTGATTGCTTGTTTTGTTTAATGGCACTGTCAACTCTTCACTCCCGACCATGACAATGACATGTAGAGCACTAAATGTTTGTGGTGCAACATGCTCTTGTAGATAATCAACCCCAAAAATAATCTTCCCATTGATAAAGGGAAAAGCTCTTTCAAAAGAAGGGAAGACTATAGTGCACGACATGATAGTAGATTTGAAAAAATAAGCACTAGATTGAAAAAATGAGAGTGAAAGTGTTTAATTGTGTGTAGAAGAGTTAAAAGCATTTTATATTAATCATAGTAGTTATTAGTATTATTTAATAACTTTTTGGATTCCAAATTAACTTAATTTTTTTAAAAATTGCATTCCCTCTCCTCCTTTAAACAGCCACCCCCTCTCTGTCCGCACCCCCCCCCCCCAAACCCAACCCCCCTCTCTTTCTTACTCTCCATGGCTCCTCTCCCTCTCTCTCTCTCTCTCTCTCTCTCTCTCTCTTTCTTTTCCCATCCCCCTACCCCATGGGAACCACCCCCCCTCCCCTCCCCCGTGGGAAGTGTTGGGGTGGTAAAGCCCAAGGTGCCATGACTAAGTTTGTGCAATTGGACATTAACCGGGAACTAACATTGACCATTCATTCTACATACCTAAAACACTATTGTGATGGAGTCCACCCAAACATGTGTCTCCTCTCTTCTTCTCTTTTCTCCATTGCTGCACACACACACACACACACACACACACACACACACACACACACACACACACACACACACACACACACATGATCTCGCGCGTGTACTTCATATGGTATCAGATCCAATGATTGGAGAGCACCATTGGAGCTCGGTAGAGAAACAACAAAAATTATCACACGTTTTTGCAGATCTGTTTTGGCTTATCAAAAGGTTTTTGTTTAGGCCGATTCTAGAGATACTTGATCGATTTTTTGTCCTCTTCAACTTTACAGAAGAATGTTTTCTCAAAATCTTCTCTGATTTTTTAGATACGTCAATCAGACTTTTTGCAAGTCATAAAGGACATGCTATAGATTTTGCAGATTAGATTTCCATTGGTTAGAATGAGCATTCCAGTTCGAGTATCAAGAATCCTAACCATTTTTGCATGCTCTACAACTTTGCATAAGGAAATTTTTGCAAATTTTGGATAGTTTGGGAGATATCTACTTCAGACAGCAGGGTGGTCTACTTTTGTCGGTTCTTCTGCGTACAGGTTTTTAATGCAGACACTTTCTGCAATCTCTGTCACATGCATATTTGACGTAAGATCTCGAGGGTATGTTAAATCAGACAAACCGTCGTAGCGGTTATAGAATAGGATTTCTATGGTTGATGTAATATTTTATGTGGTTTATGTATAGAAGGAAATATGCCTATTGTTGAGGGCAAGGTAAGGTTTTATTGAGCAAAGGGATTCTCAAATGTGGAGATCCTTTTGATGATATAGCTTTTGGAGCGAGCCCCCGACATTCCCACAGTTTCGGCATCGACATAGGATGTATGTTTATGCGGTTAGTGTAGTATTGGTGTGCATTTACTGGCCTGCCATTGTTGGCATTGTTGTCATCTTTATGCGCATGCATTTGACTGTGTTCAGTTGGTCAAAGACACTCTCCTAGACTTGGAGACACTGACAATGACAGTTTTCTTTTGAGATTCTATCTTGCCAGTTTAGCCACTTGGATCAACGTTTCAGTCACTGTACACATTTGTTTGGGTTCAGAAGTCATTTTTGCAGGGGGAGACTGCCAAAAAATTTCAAGTTTTCTATCATCTTGTTTAATGTAGCGGATCTACCACTTTTGTTCCGAGTAATGGCTTCATCATCGGAGAAGTCTTTATTCAACATTGAGAAGTTAGATGATACTATCTTCCCATCTTGGAAGGAACAAATTTACAATGTCTTAGTACAAAAGAAGTAGATCCGGCTGCTAAAGATGAAGGAAATAAAGCATGAGGATATGGATGAGTATGATTGGCAGGAGTTGGATGAGCTTGCTAGGTCCGGGCCATCATGATGAATTTGTCAAAGAATGTGTACTTCAATCTGAACATGGAAAAGACTAGCTATGAGAAGCAAAGTGTAGTGCCACAGGTTTATTGGCTGAAAAAGTTAGTTGATTAGAAGATGGATGAGGGCACACCCATGTGCAACCATCCCAATGAGTTCAACACAATTCGCAGTCAGCTTTCTGCATAGAGAGTCAACTTTGAAATTCGAGCAATTTTCTTACTAGTTGCGTTGCCAGAAAGTTAGGATACTTTTCGCACAACCATACGTAACTCGGCACCTCCTGATGGTTTAACATGTGTTGATGTTGAGGGCAGTTTGCTTACCAAAGAGGTTATCATGAAGAATCTTGGTGCTTCTCATGGTACTAACAATGCTCTCGTTGTTCGTGGTCGATCACGGGAAAAGGGCAAGCAGAATCAGAGAGGAAAATATCGTAGCAAATCACGTGGCCAAAAAGACATTGAGTGTTGTCATTGTCACAAAAAGGGTCATATGACGAAAGATTTTTGAAATTGGAAAAAAGAAGAAGGCAAGGCTAAAGAAATCAATATAAAGATTGAAGAGATCAACAATGTTCTTGTTGAAGATTCTGATAGATACATTTATCTTGCATCTGCCATGGATTCAACATTTTTGGTTGCCGCTGATGACTATGCTTTAGAGGATTGGGTTCTTGACTCAGGTGCATCGTTTCATGCGACTCCTCACAAGGAGTGGTTCAATACATATGATGTAGCCCGTAAAGGTCGTGTTCGTCTTGGCAATGATTTTGCTTGCGACAAAGTTTGTATCGGCAAGTTCTTTCAAAATTTCAAAATTTTGTGGCATTAGTGGAGAATGAGTCTCACAAGAAAGTGCTTGAGGTCAGACAATGGTGGTGAGTATGTCACTAAAGCCTTTTAGAATTTCTGTGATTTCAAAGGCATAAAAAAAGAGTTGACTGCTCCATATAACCGTCCACAAAATGGTGTTACTAAGAGGATGAACCGTACACACAAGAGACGTTGTATACCATGTTGTCTAATGCAAAGTTGCCTAATGGATTTTGGGCGGAAGCGTTAGCAACATCTGTCCATCTTATTAATTTTTGATCTCCTAACAGTGATTTAGATGAGAAGGTACCTGAAGAGCTTTGGTTTGGGAAGCCACCTTCTTACAAGCATCTTAGAGTCTTTCGTTGCAACACGTATTGCCATGTTCCAAAGGAGTTTTGAAGCAAGTTGGCTCATAAGTCAAAGAAATGCATATTTCTTGGCTATGGCAATTCTAGAGAGATGGGATTTCGATTATGGGATCTTGAAGCTAAAAAGATTGTTTGCAGCAATGACGTATACTTCAATGAAGAGAAGATGCATAAGAAGCATGTGTATATAGTGGAGGTCAGGAGAGTTATCTTCCAAGAAGATGGCATTGTTCACAATAAGGCTAAAGTGCCTAATGTTAGACAACAAGACCATAATCCTCCTGTGGTACAAGATGTTGCTGAGGGACAACAGGCTTAACCAGTTATTAGAAGTTCTGCAAGAGTTTCAAGGCCTCCTGATCGATTGACTCCCTCATTGGACTACATTATGTTGACAGATTACAGAGAGCCTTCTTGCTATAAGGAAGCCATGTCAATGGATGACAAGGCAAAGTGGGAGAAAGCTATGCAATTAGAAAACAACTCACTGCATAAGAATCAAACTTGGAAGTTGGTTCGGTTGCCTAAAGGTAAAAGGCATTACCATGAAAATGGGTGTATAAGCTGAAAATTACACCTCATGATAATGAACCCAAGTACAAGGCACGACTTGTTGCTAAAGGATTTAAGCAACAACAGGGTATTGACTTTGATGAGATCTTTTATCTGGATGTCAAGATGACTACTCTACGGTGTGTACTTGCGTTGGTTGCTAAAGAAGACATGGAATTTGATCAGATGGATGTCAAGATCGTGTTCTTGCATGGTGATATTCAAGAAGAAGTTTAAATGCAACATCCAGAAGGCTTTGTTGAGAAGGGCAATGAAGACTTGGTGTGTCAATTAGAAAAGACTCTTTATGGTCTAAAACAATCATCAAGGGAGTGGTATCATAAATTCTACTCATTCATGCTTTCAAGGCTACAAAAGTAGCAATATGGACCACTGCCTCTACACTAAGCAAGCTAAAGACAGTAGTTTGCTGATTTTGGTGCTTTATGTGGATGATATGTTAATCGTCGGGAAATGTAGGGATGAAATTTTAGCCTTGAAGTGAGAGTTACATGCAAACTTTGAAATGAAAGACATGGGTGAAGCAAGCCATATCCTTGCCATGCACATTAGGGGAGACAAATGCAAGAAATTGGTCTATCTGTCACAATATGAGTACATTGCTAAAGTGCTCAGCGTTTCAATATGGAGAGGGAAGGCAGTGAGTACTCCATTGCCTCCATATGTGAAAATTTCTAAAAGTGATTGCCCTAAGTCTGAAGAGGAAAAGGCTGAAATGGCACAAGTGCCTTATTCATATGCAGTTGGGAGTTTGATGTGTGCTATGATGGCTACATGTCCTGATAATGCTTTTGCAGTGGGAGTTGTTAGCAGATATATGTCAAATCCAGGCAAGAAACATTGGGAGGCAGTGAAAGGGATTATGCAATATTTGAATGGTACAAAAGACATGTGCATTTGCTTTGGAAAAAAGAAATCATATGTAATGGGTTACATAAATGCATATTATGCAAGAGACTTGGTCCACTTCAGGCTATGTCTTTGAATTCATTAGAGGTGCAGTTTCTCTTGCGATCTCGTTTGCAAGATTGCATTACCTTGTCCACTATAGAAACTGAATATGGTGTAGCTTCAGAAGCTTGCAAGGAAGCTATATAGCTTGTTCAGCTAGTGGGAGACTTGGGAATCAATGTTGAGATGCATGTGTTACATTGTGATAGCCAAAGTGCTATAAAATTGGCAAAGAATCCAATGTTTCATGCAAAGACAGAGCATGTGGATGTGAAGTATCACTTCATTCCCGTGGTGCTTGAGGACAAGTGATTGCAGCTTGCCAAGATTCACACTAGTGAGAATCCTGCTGATCTTCTAACAAAGGGCTTACCTTCAGAGCGGTTTGCACATTGTCGGACACTCATGGGCATTGGGTAGACGATCATAGTCATTGTCTACCCGTATTGTATGTATATATACATTGTTACCCAACCTAAAGGCACATTGTCCTTTAAGTGGAAGGTTGCTAGGGTGGTAAATCCCAATGTGCCATGCCTAAGTGTTGGGTGATTGGACAGTAACCGGGAACTAACATTGACCATTCATTCTACATAAAATAATAAGGACTCATAACCCTAAAACACAATTGTGTTTGGAGTCCACCCAAGCCTGTGTCTCCTCTCTTCTTCTCTCTTCTCAATGGTTGCACACACACATACATGCTCTCACTCGTGCAGTTTAAGAAGCATCTCTCTCTCTCTCTCTCTCTCTCTCTCTCTCTTCCCACCCCTCTCCCCTTGGGAAGGGAACCGCCCCTCTCCCCCCCATGGCCATGTGGACTGTGGACGACCCACTATCCATGTGGCACATTACTTTGCCACGGGGTCCCACGGGGGGCCACGTTAGTGCCACACGTGGACACTACAGGCGCCCCACAGTCCACGTGGGTCCCCCCCTCCCCCCCCCATAAAAGGGTTCCCTCTTGCCTTCTTTTCTTTCTCGCTCCCACTCTCTACCTTTCTCTTGCAATAAGCATTAGTGAATTCTATAAAAGCACTTCCTTCTCATTTCATTACCCTCTCCTTACCCCTTTGCTATAACCTTTGCTCTTTTTTTCATTCTTCTTTCTCTCAAGTTTTCACTCTCTTTTCTCTCAAACCTTCTCCCCCCTCCCTCAAACTTTCCATTCTCTCCTCTCACTCTCACTCCCCAACTTTATTCTCAAAGCCATAAGCACCGCTATTACAAAGAAAATGCCAATTCTAACAATAAATCAGTCTAAAGGAGTGGACTACCAAGATGCTCCACACCACTCAAGAAGAAATTCCTCTCCACATCACTCAAGAGAGTGGTTCTTCTCTTGCGATGACATCCGCGGTTGGAGCGTCCCTGTTGACGGCTACAGAGGTACCTCTGTCGAAGGGTGTAGTGACGTCAATGATTATAGAAGCTGAAAACACGGGTAAGGACCCCCTTATTAATATCTTTGGATCTGTGGTTGATAGCCACATTTCTTTAGGATGATTGATGCACATGTTGTGCCATACAATCACCTGTTGCCACGCATCCCTCTTTGTTGTCTTTTGGTCAATCCAATCATTAGAACGAATGATGATTGTGTGACAAAACTGTGGGTGGGTTTCCTAACCTCACTCTTATCTTATTGCAAACATAGTGAGAACCACGAACATAATTGTCAATCCATGGGACGAAGCTGACTCCACTAGTACATAGAGGTTACAAGAGGGTGTCAAACTCTTGGAAAACAACATACAACTCGCATCTAACACGAGCTACACTTATATGACCTATGTCATCAAAAGCTAGTCACTAATCGGCAAACAAAACATGACCGTTGTAGCATCAAACGACATCCGAATGTTATAAAACTTCTAGAAAAAGTATATAAGACCTAAGCGCACATGCTTATGGTCTCAAATCTCACTTTTGATGAAGTGCAAAAAACACGATTATTAATAGCACTGAAATTTCAACATAGTCGTTTCTGACCCCGAATGCATCTAAATGCATAGCAATGATGTCCCAATACCCTGCCTATGCTTACTTTAAGATTTTCTAGCCTAAATTCCTACTTATGATAAAATTAGGCTGCGGTTTGGCGATGCCAAAAGCTACAATTTAACATGATATGTTTACGTCAATGTGTAAAGCTCTTACCTGTGGTTGCAACGCAATAGATGGCACTGCAATGCGACAACCAACAAGGGAGTAGGAAGCATAAGAAGGAGAGAAGTGAGCGCCATTAGCTCACGCTATGTATTTTTTATCCAAAAACTTAATAAAATCTTTACAAAGTTGGTTTTTGTACCTTAGCCAAGGTTTACAATGTGTAATGTCCCGGTGCCCAAGACCTTTGAGGCTTCGCAACTTAATGTATCTGCAACTTAGGTACACTAGCGGACCTATTCTTTACATCTTGGAACTCTTATTGAGCCCGTAACATGTTACACTTGTCACAATGGCTAAAGAAATCGGGAAATTACAATACATGCTCATTTTGGAAAAATGTGAAAAGTACGTAACTCCAATCTTCACTGCTTCTTCATATTCATCTTTGATGTGCATTCATAAAGCTTCAATCTTTAGCAACGCCTATTAACTGGCGTCGGCTCAGTTAACATTCCCCCCTTCCAATTTTAGTCCCTGTCCTTGGGCACTGTTGAGAAGTGTCCGTGGAGGCAATGGAAGGTTTTGATTGGTTGTTGATGGGCTGATTGTCTTCATTTATTGATGAGATTCAATTTTCTGCAGCATCTTCATTGGTACGAAGTTGTTTCTGATGTGAGAGATGATGTTGCATTTGTCCGTTCTAGCAGAATAACAACGAGGCTTTGTTTACTTATTAAGAGTATGTACAAGAGAAGTAGAATGATGAGGTTCTAAATTAGGGTCTAATACCTAAATGACCAAAGAGAAAAAACCCAGTGGAAAAAAAGTGCCTTTGGGATACGCGCATTATTGAAGTACTTATTATCATGGAAAATATTAATAAAGTACTGAAGGGATTCTTTGCTGATAGATATTAAAATAATAGGGGTAGCAAATATATGAAGATAGCATGATGGAACATTGGTTTGCCTATTGTAATCCACTCAAGGTGCATAGGTGGAAGCAAAAAAGAGTGTCTAATGTATATGTCCAATGATGGGACTTCCTATATATGCATACACAGAAATGCATGGGAAATAATATGCTGTACAAGAAATATTTTGAGGGGGTTCTTCAGAAAGATGGTGTAGCTATAAAAGCACATGACATGGCTTTGCAAGCTGGCACCCCTGTTAGTAGCAAGCTAACACGGATACCATTTTTCGGAGCTCCCATGTAAAAACACCTATTATTTTTTGATAAATCGGTGTGCGCTCCTTGCCGCACTGTCGAAGCAAGGGACTTGCCGATACACCGTGTGCGAGCCACAAATGGCTCCAAGCACACAACAAGACTAATCTAGCAAGCTCAAGAGAGCAAAGGGTGTGTCACTCACCGCTCTACGTTTGCCTTCGTAGTGGATTCCTCGCCGCAATGAAGAAGAAGCTGCAGTCGTGCCGCGCTCAACCGCTTCGCCGCCGTCGTGCCTTCGTAATGCTCGATCGCACACACACTCTCCCTCTCTCTCTCTCTCACATACACACACACACAAGGAGGTGAAGAAGAAGAAGATGGAGATGGAGATGGAGCAAGAGCACTCTTCTATTGCACAAATGAGAGAATAAGTGAATTTTAGGTTTAGTTGGCTTTTATATGAGCTCACCCCATTCACACTTGGGCGCCCATTCTTAGCCAACTAATCCCTTGAATGTCCCAGTTAGAGTGCGCCTCTCATCAGCGATCACTCTTACCCTTTTCCTATTGGTCCGACAAGCCCAGTACCTGACGCTACCAAATACATAATACATGTCCGTCGTAGGTGATGGGGTGTCCGTGAGCCGTGAGGGTTAACATGCCCCCCTTCCTGATGTAGATTCCGTCCTCGGAAGCTATTGAGTTGAAGCTCGTTCGTCGAGGTGGAAGATCATTTGAGATGAATGTCCTCAGCCTTCTTCAGTCACTGCAAAATCAAACAACATTGGCACAGTAATTGCATTCTCATAAGTGATTAAAAATCATATGCAGTTTTAGGTAGACAAATTGATTGGTAAAAGAATTTCAAACAATTTGTCAGCAATGAACATTAAATTGCAATGTAATCAAATGCATAAACAGATGTAAAGGTAAAAAATTAAACAAGTCTGGGGTCGCTAATTTGACGGTCGAAAGGCACTAGAGATCGAATATTAATACCATGGGTAAGCTTCTTAATTTTCTGTGGTCAATTAAGTTGTTTAATCGCGAGAGCCAAGTATTCATGTTTGAGGGCTGACTAGAGGCTATATCTAGAAGACCTTGTAGTTAAGCTACCATAAAAGGAATTTCTCATGAAATCATCGCCTGACTGATTACTTTTCCTTTGACCCCCCAAAGTCTTTTCACAGTGATTCAATTTTGGTGTGTGTGCTTATTTTGTATGCCTTGGGTTTTTTGCTTTTCAAGTAAAAGCGCCCATACTGGGAACCTCTAGGGCTCTAGTACCATAGGCAATACATGTGAGTGAAGTACCAAATCAAGCTGAGATTTCTCTTCCAGCTCAAGATTTTACAGTGTGGCACTTTGATTTTTTGTTTGTTCATTTTCAGCATTTTAATTTTGTAACTTTGGGGGGTCATATAACACTGATACACCTCCCCAGGCTCATCACACTAGTAAACTCCCTTTATAATACTTAAGCTAAAGGTCAATAGGGTCAAGCCCACTAGAAAGCCCTAGTACATTTCACACAATGCTGCCTAAATTCTAACTCCTCAAAATTCCTCTCACATGCTAGCGTACCTATCAAATCCCATTCACATGCAAGGACTGGAAAGACCATGTGAAATATATGTGAAAAGTAACGAGGGTACCTCTTACCCAAGGCAGGAGTGGATGACTCTAGCGTACTAGCCATATCTGTACATGCAAATAGATGATGGTTAGAGTGCAAATATTACAAGGGTCGTGTTCTTGTGCATAATTTGTTTTTATGATTTGTGTTATGGCTCTTGCTCTTTTACTTTTTATCTTGTTTTTGTGAGTATAAGGCTTTATATATACATTCCCTAAGATCGGAGATTAAGAGGTCAGGGAGAAAGGTTGAGAGGGAAGCAAGTGAATGATGGATGTCCACAAACACTCCCACCTTCCTTGGGTAGATCATACTGTTTGAAATGATGTCGTCACCCTTTGAAACCAATTGTTCCAGTTGGTAATAGGTGAGGATTTTTGCAAGTAGTTTTCTATTACCCTAGGTGCCTCGTCAAGTTGCAAGGGTGGCAAGGTACTCTCCCAGGATCGAACTTGAAGTGGTTCATCAGGTGATTCTTGAACACTGGGAGGTGTGGATTATTTTGTAGCTTCATGGAGGTCCACTACTATAGATGGAGGCTGTGTAGAAGCTTTTACCTCTATGGATGTATTACATGAGGAGCTAGAAGCTTCATGGAACTCCCCCCTTCCTGAGCTAGGTGGAATAAATTGGTTTTGCCTTGGAGCCCAAACTAGCTCTGGACTAGGTGTGTAGCATTCTGTGATCTTACCCTTCCCACGGTCTGCCATTGGCTTTAGAGTTACACTGTTTGACTCATATGGGTTTGTTGTCGATAGGGAAGGACACATTTTACGTTTAGGTACCCAAATTTGCTCATTTCCATCATAGTAGCCTTGGGCTTCTAATAGTTGTTTTGGAATCCATCGTGATTTGGTCTTGACTCTCCTAGGGCGCGCTCTTGGTTTTCCCGGGAAATTTTTTCTTGGAATGGATGGGAGGGTTGAGGTAGTTGGAAGTAAGGCCTTGGGGACCCATTGATATGTACTCTTAGGTCGTGCAGGTTGAGTACTTGCAATATTACTACTTGCTGCAACTACAAGTGTTGAAGTGATATATTCATGGGTAGCCGGCAAAGACGAGTTAACCACCTTGGCTTGTGAATGTTGGCTATCCTTCAACTTTGCTAGAGTTTGCAACGTAGGTGACTTTGCTTGAATGATAGGGTTAAGAGTCGGTGGTCGCGTCGTGACACTACCAGTATCCCAATCAATAGTGCATTTGGTTGCCAACATCCACGTGCGTCCCAGGTTTACGTTGCCTTCCATAGCTCCTGCGGGCATGACTAGAAACCTCTGCACTATGCTTCCATTGTCATAGACAACAGGGGTCTGAAGGACTGCAAGAATAGCAGTTTTCTTTTTATTAATGCCCTTGACTTGCATCGTACTCGGGGATAGGGTCGGTTTCCCTAATTGACACCAAACTCCATAGGATAACAAATTGTGTTTAGCCCCCGTATCTAATAAGGCATTGTATAGTACTTTCCCACAGGGGTTATTTAGCTTAATTGGGTATCATAGGGGTGGCTCAGATTCTAATGAGTCGTCATCTGTGTCCTCGAAAAATTCTTACGTGATTCCCAGATTAGCCTCTCGTTGGCGTCTAAGACGTTGTTGTCGTTCTCGAGCCTCAACTCTTGCTTGGATTTTTTTAAGCTCTGCTTGTTCCTTGGCAGCCTTCTTTTGATGGATAGCTTGCAACTCTTCCTCGCTTAGAGGATCATAATATCTTTTGAATTTACTCCCATTAAGGAATCCAATGGTTTCAACTCCATCTAGAGTCTCCACACGAATGGTACCTTGCGGAGTAATTTCACACACTCGATATGGTCCCTTACCAGCGTATTTCAATTTCTTCTTTTCATTACGTACCCCGTACATAAGAACTTTATCACCAACCTTGATGTCTTTATCCTTTAAATGGCTATCAAACCACTTCTTTCTCCTATCCTTCTCCACTAGAGCATTTTGCACAGCTAATTGCCTTTCTTCATCTAGCCTTTCCAGGATATATAATCGTTCCACTAAGGGGTTACCATCCCAACCTTCTTGAGAAGCTACTCGAAGACTAGGAATGACAAACTCCCATGGCATAACTGCTTCTTGGCCATACACCATCTTAAACGGTGTGCAATTAATAGCAACTTTATACGCAGTAGGATAAGCCCATAAAGCTGACGTAAGCTTTAGGTCCCAATCAGTGTGATGAGCCTCGACTGTCTTTGTCAAAATGGAGATGAGAGTTTTGTTGGTACTCTCAGCTTAGCCATTTGCTTGGGGATAATAGGGTGTAGACTTGTGGTGAGATATCATGAAGTTTGATGTGAGTTCTTTTATTACTTCATTTATAAAATGAGTTCCATTGTCACTCACAAGTTCAAAGGGGCATCCAAAACGTGTGATAATGTTCTCAAAGAGGAACTTAGCTGTTGTTTTTGCATCCGCCTTTCGTGTTGCTTTTGCTTCAGCCCATTTGGTTACATAGTCGGTAGCGACAATGATATATCGTGATTGCGTGTTACGTGCAGCCGGACTAATCGGTCCTACAAAGTCTAAGCCCCACTTTTCCAATGGTTGGGTTACCTTGATGGGATGTAGAGGCATCCTATCCCTTCTTTGTGGCTTGTTGTAGCGTTGGCATTCATCACATCCCTTTGCAAAAGGTGATGCATCCTTAAACAGAGTGGGCCACCAATAGCCTGACTGTAAGATCTTTCGGGCAGTCAACTTTCCTGAAAAGTGACCACCAGCTACGCCCATGTGTGCCTCTTGTAGAATATATAAATACTCATCCTCGCGGGCACAGCGTGTAAGAACATCAACTTTTCCTCTCTTATAGAGAGTTCCAGCCAGTAAGCAATAGGGTTCGCATTCCTTGATTAATTTTTGAGCTATATCTTTTCGCAGTTCTTTGGGTGGAAAACCATTAACTAAGAAGTTAACAATCTTTTCACTCCATTCATGCATTGTCTCAACAATGAACAAAGGAGTATCAGGCAATTCATCATCAACCCCCGTAGGAGCTTCGCCATTAGGGATACGAGATAAATGATCCGCCATGACATGTTTCCTCCCAGGCCTCACAACAACGGTGAAGTCAAACTCAAGAAGAATTAACAACCATCGTGTAATTCGACCTGTGGAACACGGCTTGTTTACCAAATATAGCAATGCTTGATGATCAACATAAAACACAAACTTGGTAGCAAGAAGGTAATAGCGAAATTTCTTTACTGCGTAAATCATAGCTAGACCTTCGCGCTCTGTAGTAGTGTAGTTCATCTCGGCATCATTTAATTGGCGACTTGCAAAGCTAATAGGGTAGTCCAATTTATGTTCTCCTGGTTGAGTTAGAACACACCCAATAGCAAAATTTGATGCATCAATATGCACATGAAAAGATACATTCCAATCAGGTGTTCGCAGGATTGGAGCACTTGTTAGGGCCTTCTTTAATAACTCATAAGATTGATGACATTCTTCCGTCCAGTGAAACTCGATAAGAAGCTTGTACAATGGACGCACTATCTCGGCAAAGTTTAAAATAAACCTTCAATAATAACCAACATGGCCCATAAATCTTTGAACTCCTTTATAGTTCGTAGGTGGTGGCAAATCGGCAATGGCTTTAATCTTACTCTCATCTGTGGATATCCCGTTCTTGGACACTATATGCCCTAGAATGACTCCATGCTTAACCCAAAATTGGCATTTGAAAGGGTTCAATGAGATGCGATAAAATTTGCACCTTTCAAATATTTTTCGTAGATATAACAAATGCTTCTCCCAAGAAGAATAAACACAAAGGTCGTCTAGGAAAGCTTCACAAAACTCCCTTAGAAATTCTTTAAACGCAGTGTTTATTAATCTTTGGAATGTAGCAGGGGCATTCGTTAAGCCAAAAGCCATAACACGAAATGCAAACACTCCAAACTCTGTGATAAAAGCAGTTTTAGCTTGGTCCTCTAATGCAATTGTGATTTGATTGTAACCAGAGTACCCATCTAAAAAGCTATAAGCTTCCTTGCCCGCAACTCTTTCAAGCACATGTCTAGAATATGGCAAGGGATAATGATCTCTCTTAATGGTTGCATTAACTTTCTTGAGGTCCATGCACACTCTTAGTTTCCCATTCTTTTTTGGCACAATGACTATTGGAGAAACCCATTCTGAGTGCTCAATAGGGTATATGAATCCACATTGGATAAGTTTTTCAATCTTCTCTTGTACAATTTTGGCGTACTTAGGATTCATTGGATAGGGTCGTTGCTGGACGGGTTTAGCAGTGTTGGTCATGGGAATTGTATGTTGCACCACAGAAGGTGGAACGCCCTTCATGTCATGATATGTCCAAGCAAAGATATCCTTGTATTCCTTGAGGAGCTCCTTAAGTACAGCCTCTTCAGTTTCAGTAAGGTCTTGAGCAATAAAGACTGGTTTAGACTCCTCACCTGGTTTTGCTAATTCTATCTCTTTAGCTACCGCTGGAGCATCATAGACTCCATTGCTTCCATTGGTAGGTATTCGTTGGGCTTTGGCATACACAACCTTTCGCTCCCCCGTGGTATAAGATTTAAAATGTTCAGGAGCCATATGTAAGTCCTTAGGCTCTTGTCGTGACGGAGACCTTTCTTTTAGTTCTGCCTCCTTTTGTTGTTGTGCTAACTCTCGGTTTTGACGTCTTCTTATAGTTCGACTCAATTTCGGCTCTGTAACCTCCAATTGAGCGAGGTCAATGGGTCGCGGGCTGCACCACATGACACTCTGGAGATGTTCACCCCAATTGTCTACTAGCTTTCGATGAGCATCACATGCACCTAGATAGCTAAGCCATTCTGCAGTAGATCTTTCCTTGTTTATCCTAGCTCTCACATTTGCTCGATATCGTCGTCTCTTATATGACCTTTGTTTCTTGTTAAGGTTTTGATTTTGGTAAATTTTTGAACTCGACTCGCTTGATAGGTCTTCGCTTGTATCTTCTTCACTCTCATATAAATTACCATAGATGGTCGTACTAGACCTTGAGTGTTTAGTTTCTATACTTGGCTCACTCGATGTTTCCTCAGGTTTTGAATCCATTTCTCCCTGAGATTCCGTTTCTGATGTGTATTGGCCTGAAGCCTTTGAGGAATCATCGGTTTCACTCTCAGGTAGGTGTGCCTCTTTCTTATCATCGGATGTTACATGCGCTACACCTAACATGTTTATTGGCCTGAAGCCTTTGAGGAATCATCGGTTTCACTCTCAGGTAGGTGTGCCTCTTTCTTATCATCGGATGTTACATGCGCTACACCTAACATGTTTACTGGTGCAATGTGTGGTATCTCTTCCCCATCTGGTGTTACCCAAGTTGTTCCTCTAGCTCCCCATGTATCTATAGTTGCCGCTAGGTGTACCCAATCGACATTGTCTG
The DNA here is from genome assembly GCF_014529385.1 of Adiantum capillus-veneris. Lineage (NCBI taxonomy): Eukaryota > Viridiplantae > Streptophyta > Polypodiopsida > Polypodiales > Pteridaceae > Adiantum > Adiantum capillus-veneris. The sequence continues at coordinate 26,375,785 of NC_140948.1, read as the reverse complement.
ACTCAACCATTCTGGGTAGGATATCCATATAAGGAGAGTTCTCCCCAATATCCGTGTCTTCGTTACACGTGTAACAATACTGTAATGGAGCTGAGTGAATTGTTGTGTCTGATCGATTATCAATGATGAATTTATTTCCTAGAGGATGCGTTCGACCACTTAAAAGATCAACTCGAATGACAGAGTCTTGGAACTGTAAGTAGACGTGGTTTTTGGACCAGTCATGCACCATTTTTGCTTCCCTCATGAATGGACGCCCTAAGATCATCTCAAATGACATAGGATGCTTGGAAAAATCCATAACAATGAAAGTCTGCCTTACCTTGTGTCCCAAGACCTTGATCCTGAGATCCTTAAGCATTCCAATAGGCGTAACAATAGAACCATTAGCCATTTTTACCACTACGCTTGTGGCTTCAAGGTGAGGTCGCCCCATAGACTCCCAACAACTCTTTGTCACCATGCTGACTCCCGCACCATCGTCAAGGACTCCCTTTACAGTTAATCCTTTAGTAGTGATTGGCAGAGTAGCATTAGATTCATCACCTTCAAAGTATTGCCCCAACTTGTTAACGGGTACTTCAATTACAGATTCATGTCCCGCTAGGTCAGATGGTGGTGCTAAATGTTCCTCATCATTCATTACCGAGTCAGGTTTGTTCATATGTGCAAACTGTGGTAATCCGGCCTGTAATTCTCCATTGAGGAAGGCTTGAAGAGCTGAGACTAGCTCGGGGTCTTTATATAGTTTGGACATGATGGTGGTTCTAACTTCTGAAGACATGAAATCCATCAATTTGGCAACATTTAATGGCATCTTGTGGGACGTAGGACCCTGACAAGAGAATGGTGAAGATGGAATCTCCACTTCCTCAAGGGGGTCGAGCATTCCCTCACCAAACATTCTCTCTAGTAGGAAAGGTGTGTGTCCACTTTCAGATGTCCTACCCTCACTCTCTTCCCGAATGATACTGGGTATAGCTAACGGCCTGTAGTTCTTGTGAGGTTGAAATTGTGTGGGAAACACTGTGTCCGACATCTGGATATGTTTGGGTTCAGGTTCTAATGTTTGTTGAGTTTCTTCCACCAAACCCCTCAGTTGTTGGACTCGTTCAATTTCCACTGTTGGGTTTGGATAGGTTCCAATCTTTCTCTTGCAATCCTCATTTTTCGTCTCTAGTGGCTTATCTTGGGGGTTCGCAACTGGGTGGTTTAACTTTGAATACTCTTTTGGTGTTCGTCGTAATTCCCTCTCGTGATCCTCCTCACTGGCTTTTTCCTTTGTAGTAATAGTTTTGGTCTCCGTGGTCTCTATCGAATCTCAGTCATCCTCAGGGTCATTCATATACACGGGATCCTCTCCTGTCCCTATGTTAGTCTTTGAACTAGGTTTTGAGCTAGAAGTTTTAAGGGATTTCTTTCTTCGTGTTTTCTTCTTTCTCGCTCGGCCAATGGATGCAGCATCTCTCTCTTCGAGGATGTAATTTTGCTTTTGGAGCATCGACCGTGTGAGTGCATTCACTGGTGCTATGTTTATAGTTGGTGGTGTCCCATCAACAATCTCTATTAAGTTCAATGGTGTGATTTTCGATGCGTTTGGATTGTTAGGACACTGTGCGATCAAATGATCTATGCCACAACGATTACAAATGAGTATTGGCATTGCCAATGCACTCCCTTGACTTGTTTGCATTAGTGCAGCATTCTTTTGCATTCTAATGGGGCACTCAGCTACTCGATGTGGTCCACCACATTCGTAGCACTGAAGAGGTGGTCTCCTGGCAAAACTATTAATGTTTTGGCCTCTTGCTGCTAGCGCAGTAGCTTGATATACCGATTTGATTTGTCCCCAATGGTCTTCCATATAGTACATGGGACACTCCTCAAGCATGTCGACTCCATAGGTGATACTAGGGTCTATGTCCCCTTCGCAATCTACATAAGTACTAGATGACTCGCAACCTATTTGGTTCATAGGTGTAACTCTTGGATGAGGGGGTTGCGGTCCTAGCACTGGAGGTGGCAACGGTGTGGTTTGGACCACATTTTGGGTTCTAGGGACCATGTGCTGTAATGGCAACTGTTGCTCCATGGGTGGGGTAGGCATCAATGCAGGAACTCGAGGTGAGTCTGCCCAAGCTATAGGCGGTCCATTTTCCATGATACGTTTAAGCATTAGGCAATCCTTCGCTTGATGGCCATACCTACCACACGCGTTACAAGTCCCGTTAAACTTTACTCCGAAAGTAGGGCATTCACTCGTAGTATGTGGGCCCAAGCAAATTGAGCACCATTGTTGCTCCCTTCTTGGATACATATGAGTGTTTTGTGGAGCACGATTACCCCTAAGGCTTTCTTGGATGGCCTTGGTGAGATCTGCCAAAGTCATCTCAGATATTGTTTGCTCTTTCACGATTGGCTTTATCTTCATTGGCTCATGCCCTGATGCTTGTGAGCTACTTGACTTCGGCTCGGCAGACACTCTTTCTCCTGCAATCATTAAATTATCCTCCGATTGGATTGCATTCATGGTGACTGCTTCCCAAGTAGTGATACCTCTAATGACTAGGCCATTATAGATACTTTCATGTCGTAGTCCCCTAATGAATCTATCGAGCAATTGGTTGTTGTTGAATCGCTCGTTTGGATTGCATCGAGAATTCAAATTCTTTAGGCGACTAATGAAGTCTCTCACGGATTCACCTTCTTCTTGTTGGCTTTCTGGAGCTGAGAGGCTACAACCCAAAGTACTCCCTATCGTATGTATTCTTTTAAGAACAGTCTCCTAAGAGTAGAGTAGATCGTTTTCTCTTCTACTCTTAAGGTTCTATACCAATCTCCAACCTTTCCGCTTAGGGTCAAACTTAAAGCCTTACACTTATGTAGCTCATTGTGCTCTTCCAAGGAATCGCACACATGTTCAAAGACTTCCATATGCTTTCTAGCATCTCCGTCTCCATTGAATTTTTGTGTGAGCTTAGCTACTTGAACTGCCTTGCTCCTAGGCTCTCTATCAGGTGCACTACGTATGTTTTCCGCAATAGAGCGACCGATAGTTTGAGAAAATGCTGCCAAATCTCCTATTTGAGCAGGTATAATGGGTGTATGTGCTCCTGGAACCACATGTGAGATGGGAGTTGGCCTTGGCCTTGGCATACGCGCGGCTCTTGGGTCCCAAATTTCGTATGGTGGTCTACCAGACGGTGGTCCAAAGTTTACAGGCGTGGCCCTAGGCATAGGGGGTGCCTGATATGGCATGTTATTATTAAATGGCATGGCTCCACTTGTATAAGAGCTTGGATAATTCCATTGTGGATTGTAAGCTCTTGGAATAATCGGAGGTGTAGGAGCTACATGAGGCTGAGGTACGACAGGTGCACATGATTGATACATACATGTAGGTATAGTTGGGGGCATTGTGCTACTAGGCATCGGCGCAGTGTTAACAAATGAACTCCATGGTGTACTTCTTGTCATGCTCACCATTGGGATATGCATGGTAGCCGTAGTGTCATTAAGAGAAAGATGAGCTAGATCTGGGAAGGTAAAGCTGCCACTTGTGGGCTCAGATTGTACTGAGGCTCCTGGCGAAACAACATATGGAGGATCAATGGGGCTCACTGAGGGAGTGTCCATTTGTGACAGGGTTGGTTGGTTGGCCTTTCCCGTATCCAAGAATCTCATTAGGCCTGTTGAAGGCATGTTGATCCCTATGTTCTGTCTTTCTAACTCGACAATCCTATGGAGGACATCACAGACTTTCTGTTGTTGCTCATCTATGCTAGTAGCACCCGATGTGGATTGTAGAACATCTAACCAACCCACATGATAGGTGTGTCCTGTGTACCGATCAGTTAAAGCTTCTACTTGTAGGTCATACTCCCAATTTTTGTTTAGGAATATCCCATCTAGGCCTGGCGTGCTGGAGGTTTCCCTTGAAGTGGAAGCATTATTGCTCCCCATAGCTTGCCCCTCCGTGACTGCTACCTTGGGAGCACTCGGTTGCTCGGCTGGCATGATTGTTGTCATAGGAGCCTTTGCTTTGAGGGCTCGACTTTGTTCTAGCCTTCGTAGGTTCTCAATTTCCCTCTCCCTTGTTGCTTGCATATAGCGTTCGATCTCTTGTACTTCGGCAAGACTCCTACCATCGGGTAGTAAAACCTCAGAGGGAGATAGTCCTAAAGGATCAGGAGGTGCAGTGGATGGAACATTCACATGCACACTCTCAAGAAGCATAGGGTCCATTTTAGGCATGAATGACGAATTTACTTCCCCACTCCCTTCATTTATTTCATTAACCGCATGTTCGGAGTGAGTAGCTCCACTAAGGGTCTCTTTTAAGCGGCTAAACACGCTGGACCCGGGCCGTGGGCCCATGGCATGCATGTCTTGACTTGAACTATCAGGGTTTGGTGTAGGATACCCCTCCACGACTTCGTAGTTAGAGGAAGAATCACTAGACGCGATATGAGGATCTTGGGTCGCGCTACCTTGAGTCCCGGCCGAAGGTCCAGAACCTAGGGTGGAGGAATAATGGGTGCCCGCGTAAATGGAGGCACTACCAATATGCTCGTGCTCTAACACTCGTCCAGAGCGTAGGTTCATATGACTTGGATCCCCTAGAAGTGTCAGTGAGGGCCCGTGAAGGCTGCTCACCTAGTAATTTTGGGTGTTTTGCAACCCAAGTCTTTTCTTATTTATTTATTTTTTGATTTTTTGGTCCTTTTTTTCTGACCCAGCTATAGAATAGAACGTATGATAGCTCAAAATTAGCGTCTCGATCAGAGGGACATGCCGTGCTTTACAGCCCTCCGTTTGGTCACTTTATGCCCTTGGAATCCCTAAAACCGTCAATTTCTAGTAGGGAACTAGGCCCAAATTAGAAAGTCTAAGGGTGCAAGTGGGAAGAGAAGGGAGGAGAGTGGGGGACTTGCCCCACATGCTCTCATTCCCTCTTAAGGGGGTAGGGTATATATATAAGAGTGAGTTTAGTATATATCATAAGACTGAGGATTGAGGCCTGGGCCTGGGCTTGGGTTTGGGCAAATGATCCCGATCCCGATTAAAATTTTAGTGTAGCCCCCCAGTCACTCACGCTTAAATATTTTCGGTTTTTTAAAGATTTTTAAATTTTTTTTTTTCTTTTAAAGATTTTTTTTAAAAAGATTTTTTTTTTTTTGGCGATAACCGCGCGCGGTTTAGGTGACCCTTTCTTGGCCACACACACTGTCACCTACCTAACCTCCCAGTCAACAGCTCACAGACAGCTCACTACCTTATCTACTTACTAACAGTGCTGCTAACCACTGACTAACCTGTTAACTGCTTACTGACAATGAGCTAACTATCCACCTACTTCCTCTCTCACTACCTTACTGTGTAAAGACTGTGTGTAGCCAAACCTTGACAGAAAACTGTGTACAGACTGAGTGCAAACAGAAATTGCTAACCGCCTTCCTACTTATTCATTCACTGCAAACAAGCTAACGACTACTAATTGTGCAAAGACTGTGTGCAAACAGAAAACACAACATTATGCAAAAATCACAGAACTTGCAGACAGCACAGAAATTAACAACTTACAGAAAAACAACTCATTCCTCTTCCTCTTCCTCTTCTTTCCTACTACAAACAACTCATAGGAGAAGCACAAAGTGCCTCTTGGGCTTAGTGCAGGGCGATTCCCCGGCAGCGGCGCCAAAAATGTGCGCTCCTTGCCGCACTGTCGAAGCAAGGGACTTGCCGATACACATTGTGCGAGCCACAAATGGCTCCAAGCACACAACAAGACTAATCTAGCAAGCTAAAGAGAGCAAAGGGTGTGTTACTCACCGCTCTACGTTCGCCTTCGTGGTGGATTCCTCGTCGCGATGAAGAAGAAGCTGAAGTCGTGCCGTGCTCAACCGCTTCGCCGCCGTCGTGCCTTCGTAATGCTCGATCGCACACACACTCTCCCTCTCTCTCTCTCTCTCACATACACACACACACAAGGAGGTGAAGAAGAAGAAGATGGAGATGGAGATGGAGCAAGAGCACTCTTCTATTGCACAAATGAGAGAATAAGTGAATTTTAGGTTTAGTTGGCTTTTATATGAGCTCACCCCATTCACACTTGCGGGCCCATGCTTAGCCAACTAATCCGTTGAATGTCCCAGTTAGAGTGCATCTCTCATCGGCGATCACTCTTACCCTTTTCCTATTGGTCCGACAAGCCCGATACCTGACTCTACCAAATACATAATACACGTTCGTCGTAGGTGATGGGGTGTCCGTGAGCCATGAGGGTTAACAATTGGGAATATTGTAACTCCTATTTTTCGAGTAAACCTTGTAATAGTTGAGCCAGGGCTACAAGGTTCCAGATTGTATCAACCTGTCATTACTTATCTTTAGTTAGAGCTCCTAGATTATTAGTTTTGACCATCAAAAACCTTGGCTAAGGTATAAAAGCCAATTTTCGTAAGTTATTTGTAAGTTTTGGATAATGAAATCCACAACGTGAGCTAACGGCGCTCACCTCTCTCCTTCTCGCGCTTCCTACTCCCTCCCCGATTGTCACATTGTAATCGCGTTTGTTGCATTGCAACCGCAGGTAAGAGCTCTATGCATTGACGTAAACACATCACAGTATTTCGTAGCTTTTGACGTCACCGACCCACGGCCTAATTTTATCATAAGTAGGAATTTACACTTCCAAATCAAAAACTAAGCATAGGTGGGATATTGGTACATCATTGCTAAGCATTTAGGTGCATTCTGAGCCAAAAACGACTAGGTAAAAAATCCACTACTGTTAAGAATCGTGATTTTGGCACTTGACCTAAAGTGGGGTTTGAGACCATCACATGCTTAAGTCTTAGAAGTTTCGTTACGTTTGGATGTCATTTGATGCTGTAACAATGTGATTTGTTTGCCGATGAGCGATTGGCTTTTGATGATTTCAGTCACTTGAGTGTAGCTTGAGTTAGATGCGACTTGTAGTTGGAGATTGACAACCCCTTGTAGTCTCTATGCACTAGTCAAGTCAGCTTCGTCCCATGGATTGACAATTTAATCGTGGTTCTTGCTAAAAATTGCAATAAGATAGAATAGTGAGGTTAGACACATGTCCCACATTTGACGCCGCTGCCGGGGATCCAAGAGACCTAAACTAGGGAAAAACATGAGCGTCTTGTGAAGTTATCCTTTAACTTTCTCTAGGATCTACTAGAGTAAAAACTTTCGTTTAGAAACCACATAGCTTAAGATTGTCGTCTTTTGCTGTGTAGAGGTAGCTTGAAAGTAATCATACTTTTCAAATGCCTTTAGGATTGTAGGATTGTAGAATTAGATTAGAATTTTGAAAATGATTGATAGACGAGACAAGTCTTAAAATCAATGCTCAGGAAACCATTAAAAACAAAGAAAACGAGTGTTTGTGGACACTTTCCACAACCCCATTGCATGAGAACCTAGGAGTAGGGTAAGTAGGATCCGAGGTGGATTTCAGGATATTGCTCTCTCCGAAAGAATCATTGGGAGTTGTTATTTGAAGTGCAAAATTTCAGGTCTACGGCTAGAAATAGCACAAAAAGACTCCAAACCACTCAATCCGACTGGAGAGTATGCTTAAAAGTTGTATGCACCAATGAGTAAGTTCAAGGACACTTTGAGGTAAAAATTTCAAGAGTTTGCAAAACTCAAATTATTTACTTTTTCTTGACATTTTAAGCCAAATTAAGTTTTGACTCGATTCATAAGCTTAAAACAACTCATGAAAAGACTGTCCATGAAAAAAGTGCAAAAAATTGTTCACGTTGGACATAAAGTAAATAATCACGATTATTTACTTTCAGCTCAAATTTGACTAAGGTTGATATCAGTGACTCATTGCATGTGTATAAACAACTTTTGTAAAGGCACAAAAGATTTGGATCACCAAACTAGCAAAAAACTAAAGCTTTTAGTGACTTTCTAAAACTTGAGTGTAAATGGGAAAAAATTGTCCAAACTCAATGAAATTTGATTCATAGGGTTGTATTGATATGATAAACATAAGTACATGCTGATTTGACCAAAAAGATGCAAAAAGTTACCAATCATAAATAATCACCGTTATTTACATTGTCCCATTTTTCAACTTTTTTGACTAAGCTAGCATACCACTAGTTTTACCATGTTGTAATAAGCCCACAAACCAAATTTGGTAAGATTTGGATCATTGGATTGAAAATTGTGACCAAATTTGCAAAGTCAATCTACGGACAGGAAATTGATGACCATTTGACAAAAAATAGTCCAAACTTGATGAAACTTGGCTAGAGACCTTAAGTTGAAGTGTTTAACAGATCTGTGTCAAGATTGGGGCAAAAACTTACAAAAAATTAGCCAGAGTAAATAATCGCGATTATTTACAATTGCTTCAAAATTTGATAATCTTGCACATTTGGGCATACCACAAGTTCATCAAGCATATTAAGTAGACCACACAAATCAATTTTGGTGAAATTTGGATCACAAAAGTGAGACTTAAGCCAGATTCTTGAAATCAGATTCTGCGAACATGAAAGAGTTGATAAACTTGAACAGATTTTGTCCAAACTTGTTGAAACTTGTCCAAGGACCTAAACAGGTTGTAAATTTGGCAAATCAAACCAAAAAGTCCAAAAAGCTGACAAAAGTAAATAATCGCGATTATTTACTACTGCAACACAAAGACATCAATTTAACTTTTGAACTTGTGCAGTGTTAGACCAACATAATACAAGGCCACCACAAAATTTTGGGTTCAATCGGATCCAAATTGGTACATGTTCACTCAGTTTCCTGGTTGCAAATTAGTCCTTTGATTTTTGCCAAAGTCGAGTTTGAAAATCTCAACTGCTGACTAAATTAGCTCGATTTGCATTGATATACATAGACCAATCATAATAGCTAGCAAAAACTATAGTGTTTTTATAGAAGAATAACTAACTTGATCAAAATTGTATAGGAATCAGGTTGCAGACGAGGAATAGGTAGATCAGACAGAGAGTGCAATCTAGTTAAGTGGAAGAAATTGACAACAAGTCAATCCAAAGGTAAGTACTCTATCCAGAGCTTCATAAGTCTTTATGAACCTTAGATCTGGGCGTGTACTAGGAAATCATGGCATACTTAGAGAAACCTCCAGTAGAGTATCCACTGAAGAAAGCGTGAATCAAGGCAATTCCTTGCACACTATTCTTGAAGAAGTCTCAGACACTTTTTCAGATTCAACATCTGAAATGTCTTCCTATTCGACTCACTCAAAAACTGGAACGACAATGTGCTATAAGCATATACTCTCTTTTTATAAGACTAATCGCCATGGAGCTCAGGTTTACCTAGATCCTAATGAAGAGTATGCTATTCGCATTGATGACCATGGTATTGAGTTCGAAAAAGAGATCAGGGCAAACAAATAAGGAAAATTGTACATGGATAGAAACAGAACTCAGTATTTACAAGTCGAAGACCTTAACGTGATAGAGAAATGGGGTTTAGAAGTAAACACCATAATTCTAGATATGGCCGCAAAAGAAGGACCACCAACTTTAGAATTTGAGGGATACGATCAAGTTGATTTGAAGCCTTTGAAACAGCTTAGTACTGATAAACCTAGGATCGGAGTCTATTGTTGGGAGGATAGAAACGTAAAAGATCTTCTGTGGACTTTGCATGCCAAATCAGGATAACTGACGGCCATGAAGATCATCTATATCTTCAAGATCAAGGATAAGGGATCAAGAGACCTACCGACCTACTTATTTAGGGATTGTTATAACAACAACTTTGTTATGATGACTCCTGAGGAGGTAGAAGAAACCAAATCCCAAGGGTATTCCATAAGGGATTGGATATTGGGACAAGGACCATAAGCAATTCCAAGAGATGAACATTGTGAGAGATCATCTGAGAGTAATGTTAAGAAACCAGAAACCACCCTCATCACAAAGAAAACCGGGTGACACTAAGGCCAGTCTAGGGCTACATGAGTCACTATTTCCAACAGACTAGTTTGAAGGACTCGGAACATGACCAACTGCCAGGAGACTGGGAGTTGAACCAAATCGACGCGTCAAACTAGCCGATTTTCAAATAAGGATCAGAAACTACAGTGGATCTGGAATCCATACGACCACTTAGCAAGCTTTAAGCAAGTGCTAAGAGCCGAACGCATATTTGATTTCCATACTCAATTCGAGGGGTTTGGGATGACATTAGAAAGAAAATCATTGACATGGTTCCAAAACACTTGAACACATTAGCTCAAGGATTTGTAGCTGCTTGTTCCAAAACGGGGATCAAACACAATACGGTAGCTCAAATCTACAGCTTTAAATAGAAACATGGTGAGTCTGTTAGGGATTGTGCAACTCGAATGAAACAATACATTGCCAGATGCCCAGGGCTAGAGATACCTGCAGAAGAACGACTAGTATCATTGTTTCTAGAGGGACTGCTAAACAAAGAACTTCATGCTATACTCTAAAGCAAGAAGCATACAACCCTAGAAGAGTGTGTGTCAGATACTATTGACTCAGGAGACAATTGTGATATTTTCAACGAAGAAGATGTCCCTAAGGATAACCAAAGTGAGAAAACAACATCCACTAAACTAGCACAAGTGGGAACGGCTGCTGCAGCACCACTTCCAGCTATAGAAGACATGCTCAAAAGGATGAATGAAATGATGAATAACATGCAAAAAGCACCTATGAGAGGACGAGGACGAGGGATACCTCAATAGGGACAACCAATTAGATCACAGAAATGGTGTGCAATCGAGGGAAAATGGACCAACCATGAGACCATTGAGTGCTATTTCCGACCAAAGTATAATGGGAATGTTCAGTACGTGCCCATGAGGCCACAAGGACAATCCATGTACAGATACCAGCCTAACATGGCACCAGCTCAAAGACCACCGATGGATATGGAAATACCTCAACCTATGTTGGCTCAACAACCTCCGTATCCAGGACATAATGCAGTGCCTGTAAAGTACATGCATTCAGAAGAAGTCATAGATGAACAAGCACTAGTGTCTGTTACACCCCATACCGAGCTTAGTCCATCTACAATAATGGTAGAAGGATATTGGCATAATTCACATCCACCACCAATGAAGAACCTATGACTTATGCTCCACCAGAGCTCGCACCAATGTATTATGTAGCTAATCAAGGTGTTAGACCTCCTATGGTAAGACCCATGATTAAGCCAAGAACGGGAAATTATCACAATTGTGGTGCAGATGATCATTGGAAAAATGAATGCCCAGAGCCGAACAAGAACCTCAAGCCAGTTGAATCTTATTGCATACAATGTTGCAAAAAGGGAGGACACTTCCCAGAATATTGTCCTTAAAATCCTTTAAACAAGGGAAAAACAGTAGTAAATGTAGTCCAAGTGATACCTAGTAGCTCATCTGAGAGTGAACCGATTGTTCCAATCAAGGTAATCACCATAGCCCAGGCTAAGAAAGAGAAACATAACTCCTCTGATGATTCAGAGAATACAAAAATTGCCTCTCAACAGACCAAAAGAAGTAGAAGCAAAAGATATAAGATGAGAAGGCAGAAACAAAAGGCTGAAGTTGAGGAGAAAGCAAAGAAGCTATTCCAGGAAAAGGTGAAAGACATTGGAAGCTACATCAAATAAACAATTGTAAAATCTAGAGGATCAATTTTGGTTGATAAAAATTTTGAGGCTATTAATGCAGCCTTGAAAGCCTACCAAGCGGGACTTAAGCATGCCAAAACATGGTAAAAAAATGGAAAAACTATCCTTCTCTAGACATGGAAGCAGGTAAGCTTGAAGCTTATCAAAATTTGGTAAGGAATCACGCAAGAAATGCTGGAAAAACAAAAACCCAAGCTCGAAAGTATAGCAAGACCTGAGGAGCTTGTGGTAAGAGACACTAAAGGAAAATCCAAAGTGGTGGTAGAACCCCACCTTGAAACAAAAGAGCCAAAACTTATAGTGCCTGACAGCAAAGATGCCTTAGACATAATTCCATTCGTAGAGGAAGACTGGCCAGGACACTTATAGGAAAAAGTTAGAGAGATCAATGATGGGAGCCTAACTCTAAAGTCAGCTCCTATAGAGGAAGTTTGGTTAGACAATTTACCTCTTGATATGAACATAGATGTACAATCCTTATATGGGGATTACGGATCTGAAGCTACAGAGATGTCTAAACCATTGACCTTGAAAACCTTACCCTCTTACTTGGGAGATAACAAAGATGAATCCATAGTGCGTAGGACCACTCAATTAAAACAAGTAGAACAGACCCTAGAAGTAGACAACATTCATTCAATCATGTCTACACCCATCCAATGCGCTCTTACTTTGGGAGAGCTGTTAAAACTCAGACCATACTTATGGAATGATCTACAGAAAACCCTAGGGAAGGTGGGGATAACGGAGCTAATCTCAAAAAATTTGGGAAAATTAAAAAATGAAATGGACAACAAAGAAATTCGATCTGTTCCAATGAACAAATTCGGAGAATATTACGAAGGGGAAGAAGGAAACACAACCCTTCCAGTGAAATATAATGACATTGAAACCATGGCAATATTGGATAGTGGGGAAGGTATAGCCATAGGGAAAAACTCAATTACAAAATCATATTTGGAAGACCTTTCATGCGACAGGTACAACTTATCTAAGATTGGGGAAATAATTATCTATACTAAAGGAGATATATACAACCAAAATGGAAACAATAGAAGAGGATGGTAAAGATGTAATGAGTGTTCCATCCCATTACAAAAAATATACTCTCCAAGATCAAAAAATCATAGTCGAACAACCTGTTAGAGAACTATGAAAACAAGGCGAGTCCTACGAAGGGCCTGAAAACACAGAAAGATAGATTTGGTGGAACTAGAAGAAGAGCCTAGGCCTACCTATGTTGTGAATGACCTAACAGAAGAAGAAGAAGAGCTTTTCATAAGCTTGCTAAAAGAATATCGAGATATTTTTTCTTGGTCTTACAAGGATATCAAGGGTGTTGATGGAGAAATCTGTCAACATACCATACCCATGAGAGATGATGCGAAACCAAGTAGACAAAGGCCATACACATATAATGAGGCATTTGCTAGGAAGATCAAAGAGGATATTGAAAAGTAAAGGAAGCCAAATTTAGTTATGAAATTGAACACACAGATTGGCTGTCTCCAATTGTGGTAGTACCAAAGAAGAATGGAAAATTACGAGTGTGTGTCAATCTCAAAAAAGTGAATGCGGCTACCATTAGAGACAACTTCCCTCTTCCGATCACTGAGCATGTGTTAGAACAAGTTGCAGGAAAAGAAGATTACAGCTTCTTAAATGGCTTTTCGAGATACAATCAACTTTTGGTTGACCCAAAAGAGCAACATAAAACTGCTTTTGCAACGGAATGGGGTATTTTTGCCTATCGGGTTATGCCTTTTTGGTTAACTAATGCTCCTGTCACCTTTCAAAGATTGATGAGCCATGCTTTTAAAGAGTATCTTAGGCAATGCTTGGAAGTATATATGGATGATTTATGTGTACATTCATCAATTCGAGCTGATCATTTTGAACATCTCAAAAAGGTATTCGAAAAATGTAGACTTTATAGGATTTGCCTAAATCCTGAAAAGTGCACATTCATGGGTAGACAAGGAAAAATTCCTGGACATATAGTGTCAAAAAATGGCATAGCTACTGATATGGATAAAATTCATGTCATTGCTGATTTGCCTAGAATATTACAGCCGGTTCATTTACATGTACACTATAATTGCAAAACCCATGTTTAGCTTGATTACACACTTTGAATGGACTGAAGCATGTGAAGAATGCTTCATAAAGCTTAAGCAAGGTCTCACTTCAGCTCCAATATTGAAAGCACCAGATTGAAATAAGATATTTCACATACATATAGATGCTCCCAATTTTGCCATAGGGTGTAGACTAGCTCAACCAGGAGATGAGAAATTTGATTTTCCTATTTCATATGCTAGCCGACAGTTGAACATGGCAGAAAATAATTACACCACCACCAAAAGGTAAGGATTAGGAATGATCTATGCCGTAAAAAAGTATAGACATTACCTATTAGCGAACAAATTTGTGTTCTTTGTGGACACCAAGCTTTATTGTACCTGGTCAACAAGCCATGCAGCACAAGAAGAATAGTGAGATGGTTCATCATTCTTCTGGAATTTGATTTCACTGTGGTTGTAAAAAAGGGCACTACTCATCAAAGAGCATATCATTTGTCAAGGATTGTTTCAGGGGAATCACCTAAAGGAGTAGATGATGATCTACTAGATGCATATTTGTTGTCTGTGGAAATGATACCTCGATGGTTGGAAAATATGGTGTCATTGATGACCATAGCTCAAGTGGATTCACAAATACCACTTCCTATTACAATCGGATTAATTGAGCAATCGGTTATGTATCAATTACTAGCTATAGTCTATACAAAAGAAACCAAGATGGAATATTGCTCTTATGCATAAATCCTAAAGAGAAAAACCAATACCTAAGTCAAGCACATATTACCATAGTAGGACTTCACTTTGTGGAAGACCAAACTATGCAAAGGATCTTCAGACTTGGAGTATTTTGGCCAACTATGAGGAGTGATGTTCACTCTTTTGTAAAGGATTTTCCTCAATGTAAAAAAAAACACCCATACCTCATGTAACATTGTTTCAAATGTCACCTGTTCCTAAGTGGAGTAACTATCTAGTCACTTACTTATCGAGCCAAACATTTTTAGAATATATGAGTAAACGCCGTCAAAGAGTAATTGAAACTGAAGCAAGAGACTATGCTCTTATTGGAAACCAATGTATCAGAGAGGTAAGGATCAACATTCGCGTCTTTGTGTTGGAATTAGGGTTGCGAAGAAACGCACACAGCTTGAAGAAGACAAAGGAAGCTCAAGGGACACAATAGAGAGCATGTTACTTAGTGTGCAATGGAAAGATAGGTAGCCCTAGAGTGATGGGCGTATATATAATGCTCGGGGAAAAAACCTCCTATTGAGAGAAAAAATTCCCCAACCGTCCTAGTGTGTTCACACACATCACTACCACATGTATATGGTAATATATCCCCCTTGGAGTGATGAGGTGAACAAGATCTGGCACATGAGTAAAGGGAAGTGCCATGCCTTGAGGACACGATCAATCCACAAAGGGGAGTAAGCCCAAAGCTTTGCGAAAAGCTTCAAGCTTCTCATGAGACAATGCCTTTGTGAAAAGATATCCAAGGTTGTCCTGTGTTGGCACATAAGCCAAGCTGATCTCTCCTGCTGAGAGCCTCTCCCTAACATAGTGGTAATGCACCTCAATGTGCTTTGTGAAAGCATGAAAAACTGGGTTCCTTGCAACTGCCAATGCGCTATGACTGTCAGTGTAGATAGTGTTGGCAGTGTCCTGTCCAACACCCAATTCATCCATAAGGCATCTGAGCCATACACACTCAATCGTAGCTGTGAAGACCGCTCTGTACTCAGCCTCACAACTTGAAGTGGCCATAGTAGGTTGCTTTTTGCTCAACCATGATATACATGAACTACCAAGCATGAAACAAAAACCACCAGTGGACACTCGTGTGTCAAAACAACCAGCCCAATCTAAGTCCGGAAAAGCATGTAAGGCTGGCGGCAATGATCCACCCTTGGGGATAAAATAAGCCAAGATGTAAAGTGCCACTAAGGTAGCGGAAAATCCTCTTGACAGCCTGCCAATGCTTAGACCCTAGGCTATGCATAATTCTGCTGACCTGTGAGACTGCAATTTGAATATCCGGCCTCATGTTGCATACATAAATGAGGTAGCCAACATCAGTTTGATAAAGAGTGACATCAGCAGGATTGCCAGCATCATGTAGACTCAACTTTAAACTTGTTTCCATGGGAGTGGCAATAGGTTTGCAATCCTCAAGTCCAAACTTACATAGTAATGTCTCTATGTAACTTTTCAGACACAAGGCAATACCACCATCACACTGCTTAAACTGTATGCCCAAATAATGATGCAACAAACCCAAATCTTTCATCTTGAAAGTAGCATTCAAATAAGCCTTAAATTCAGCAATATGTCTCTCATGTGGTCTAGTGATCAACAAATCATCTACATAAAGAAGCACAATGAGAAGTACATCACCCTCATGCTTTACATACAATGTGCTTTCTGTTGGACTGTTACGAAAGCCTTGTTTGACCAAATGAGCGTCAGCTTTCTCATACCAATCACGAGGAGATTGCTTCAACCCATACAAAGCCTTGCTACATTTGCACACTTTGTCCTCTTGTCCTCTCGTCCTCTCGTCAAATAAGCCTTAAAATTCCTCAAATATGTCACCATTCAATAAAGCAGCAACAATGTTTGATTGATGTACATCCCAACCAAAACAAGCTGCCAATGCACATAGAAAACGCACAGTAGTCATACGACAAGTGGGAGCAAAAGTCTCTTCATAATCTATGCATTTTTGCTGTGCATAACCCTTTGCAACAAGTCGAGCCTTATGGCGATCAATCTCACCATTCGGCTTGCATTTCAACTTGTAAACCCACTTTGTACCAATGGCCTTTTTTCCAGGAGGCAAATCACATAAAGTCCATGTGTGATTTTCTATAAGTGCACTCATATTCTGATTGCATGGCAGCCATCCAACTTTCTGAATTTTGTGCTTCATCAAAGACAGAGGCTCCTCAACATCATGTAAGCTAGACACAGCCAAAGCATAACAATCTGATGCATAAGATGCATGGCGAGAGCATTAACGAGTACGACTAGACAAAGGTGCATCCAATTTACTGTCACGCAAAGTGTGCACCAGCCATTTTGGCATACCTCTAGCTTGCTCATTTTCAGCCCTTTCCTCATCAAGTATATCATGTACATCTGCATGAGTAATAGGTTAATCTGTGACATTTTCAAAAACCCCCATAGGCTGTACATTTGCCTCAACGGAATTTACATTAGAACTCCACCACTCAAAAGGGGCAATAAACTGTCATAAATATCTCATGAGCTTACATTATTTTCTCTAGTACATGACAGCAAGGGTTGAACAGAATCTTCCACAAACACTACATCCCGTGAAACCAGAATACATTTTGTTTGCGGATGATACAACCTGTAACCTTTGCTTTCAGCACTATAACCAACAAAAATACATTTGACAGCCTTATCATCCAATTTTTTGCGCTGTGTTTGTGGCACCAAAGCATATGCCAAACAACCAAAAACACGCATGTGCTCAATAGAAGGCTTTCTATCATGCCATGCTTCATATGGAGTAATAGACTGCAAAGCTTTCGTAGGACACCTGTTTAGTACATAAGTGGCACACATGATGGCCTCAAGCCAAAATGAACGCGGCAAAGCCTGACTTTTGACCATACATTGTGCCATTTCCATAAGTGAACTGTTTTTCCTCTCAGCAACACCATTTTGCTGAGGTGTATAAGGCACTGTACATTGGTGTTTTATCCCACGACAAGCCAGAAATGCATTGAATTCATGAGACATATACTCCCCCCCTCGATCAGAACGGAGGGTGCCCATAGTACATTTCGAGACATTTTCAACCATATCCAGAAATTGTTTGAAACACATAAAAACTTCGAACTTCGCTTTAAGCGGAAATACCCATGCATGCCTGGAGTAATCATCAATGAAAGTCACAAAGTAAAGGTAATTGCCCAAGGACGGAGTTTGCATGGGCCCACAAACATCACTAAGCACAAGCTGCAACCTGCATGTGGCCCGAACTGAACCATCCTTTGGAAACTTAGAATGCTGCATCTTACCCAAAATATAGCCTTCACAAACATGTTTGACAGTTGCTTCAAGAGGCGGCAAAGAAGCAACCATATCAGATTTTGCAAACGCAGCAAACTGGTAAAATTTAGATGACCAAAACGTGCATGCCAAAGTTTTGCATCTGAAATAGCCCTTGAATCTGTACAACATTTGCAAAATTTTGTCCACACTTGTCATACAAAGTGAGCTTATACAGCCCACGACACAAAAGGCCAGATGCAACAATATCATCACCAAAACTGAGATCATGAACTGTATAACTGTCATCTACAAATCTGACTACAAGTCCAAGTATAGCAAGTGCGGATACAGACAAGAGATTCTTCTTGATCCCAGGTACATAAAGTGCATCAACAAGTGTGAAGGAACTGCCATTTGCAGCAATAAGCACAATCTTTCTAACTCCCTGAACCAGATAAGAGGCATTGTTAGCACAAGTGACTGAATTCCCATGAGGGACATACTCGAGAGAGGTGAACAACTCACGATGTGAAGTAATGTGCTTTGTAGCACCACTATCGAAATACCACACATGTGAATCTACAGCAACTGACAAGCATGTATCATGGACAACACGATTGTAAGTGCAGTCTGCGCTAAAAGCCCATTCTACATCAACATCAACAATACATTCTCCTTTCACAGAAAACTCAACAGTGGGTGCATTTGTAGTGGAACCAGTATTTGCAGTGGACCCACCCTCTTTCTTCTTAGCCTCTTTGGCCTTCAACTTAGGACACGACTTGATCAAGTGATCATTAGCTTTACAATATGGCAACGCATTTCCTTTTTGCCCTTATCACCAAAATTTCCAGACGAATTGCTTCCAACAGAAGCATTAGGAACAGAAGTTTTGCCACTCGCAACAGAACCATAAGAAGTGATTGCATTGCTGTTACCACCCTTTCTTTGAGAAGGAATAAAAGCCTGTTCAACTGCATGCTGCCTAGTCCTGTTTTTTCTGGAAAGTGACTCTTGCAACAACAATGTGCATGATGCATCAAACTTGACAACTTCAGAATTTCCTTGCCAGTCATAAGTCTCTAAGTACTAGCAAAACTCTGGTAAGAATGTGGTAAGGTATCAAGAACAGTCTCCACAAGGGAACTGTCTGAAATGACTTCACCTGCAGAAATAAGTTTCTCATTGATATCCTTGACACTAGCAAGGAAAGTGTCATATCATCTTCCTCATGCATAATCTTTGACTCCAGCTCTTTACGCAGCAAAGCAATTTTAGCCTCATTGCGACTTGCATAAAGACCAACCAAAATATCCCAAGCCTATTTTGCAGATTTTACTGAACGGATGTGAGGAACAATGGTGCGCTTCACAGACAACGCAATCAATGCATGAGCCTGCGCATCCTTTACATCCCAACGAGATTGTTCTGTCGTAGGCAAAACAACTCTAATAGCAGCAATCCTTGCAGCAAGACCTACAACATCCTCAACATCGCCTGCATCCTCAAAACCAGGATGTACGTCAATGCCCTGCACAATATTCTAGACGCCCTTTGACACAAGAACGTGTTGCATCATATAAGCCCACATAGGGTAATTGTCCCCATCCAAACTGTCCTCAACAACGAACATCTTGAAGACATCTGTGTTGTTGTCAGCCATGGTAAATGTTGCACCTAATGTGAAAATTGCATGAAAATAGGAGAAACGGAGCGGGGACAACACGTGATATATAGCACAAACCGTAGAAGACTATAAGGCACCTGTTATGCAAAAAACGACACTGACAAAAATTCTACACAAAATGACAAAATTGCCTGTGTAGACCTGCCTGTAGTGGAAACGGAGGCCGAAATGAGCCCGAATAAAAAATCTAAGCAGACTGAGCTCTATGAGCACTCCCGAAATATTTGTCGACCTGCGAACGCTCGCCAAACCTCTTGTAATCGAAGAAAGTGAGCAGACGTGTGCTGGAGCAGCTGGCGACTAAGCTCGGGAGGACGTAACCTGCTCTGATACCAATTGTTAGAATTAGGGTTGCAGAGAAACACACACAACTTGGAGAAGATGAAGGAAGCTCAAGGCACCCAATAGAGAGTGTGTTACTTAATGTGCAGTGGAAAGATGGCTTATATACAATGCTCGAGGGAAAAAACCTCCTAAAGAGGGAAAAAAGTGCCCCGCGGTCCTAGTGTGTTCACACACATCACTACCACATGTATATGGTAACACTTTGTGCAAATGAAGACGAATATATTCTGATTATAGAACAAGTAACAGGCTGGACTAGCTGGATGTCACTTTTCTTGTGAGACCACCGCAAGAGCAATCTTAATGGTAGGCATATGGTGGCCAACACTTTTTGTAGATGCCAAGGAATATGTTCAAAGATGTGATGCTTGTCAACGAGCAAAAATGCCAACACGTGTAGATAGCATGCCCTTAAGACCAATGATGGGAGCTAGAGCTACTGCAAAATGGGGTATAGACTTTGTTGGACCAATACAGCCACCTGCTTATAGAACCCAAGCTCAATATATTATTGCGTACTATTTGACCAAGTGGGCCAAGGCTAAATCAACTCAAAATAATGATGCCAGAACCACTGCCGCATTCTTATATGAGTATGTGTTCACAAGATATGGACTGCCTATAGAAATTGCAAGTGATAGGGGAACTCATTTCCTCAATGAGGTAATTGGGTATTTGTTTAATGAATTTTTGGTCATCCATAACAAATCAGCTCCCTATCATCACAAGCAAACGAACAAGTTGAGCATATGAATAAAATTCTCAGCTCGGTATTGACTAAAGTGGTTAGTTAAGAAAGAACAGACTGGGAAATGAATCTCCATGCAGCTCTATGGGCTTATCGAGTTTCATTCAAAACAGCTTTAAATGCTACACCCTTTAACCATGTTTATGGTCTTGATGCCATACTACCAATAGAATTTCTATTTCTGACACTAAGGGTAGCAAAGGATCTTGAGTGGGCTGGATATGAATTGTCAAAAAGACTTAAAGATTTAGAGAAGTTAGATGAGCAAAGGCTAACAGCAGTAGCTCACATCTACGCACAAAAGCGTAAACAAAAATAGTTTTTTGATTCCCATCTAATTATAGAAATCTTCAAAAAAGGGGACTTAGTTCTAGTCTATTCCCTTAAGCAACACATTCCCAAGTTTAAGAGAAAAGGAAATGGACCGTTTATCATTGAAGATGTATCTCCAAGTGGAGCAGTTAAGCTATCCACCCCTAGATGGTGAACCAATGGCTAATTGGATTAGTGGATGTCGTTTAAAGAAGTACAATTTACCGCTAACCAATGAAGTGCTAGAAAGAATGCATGCAGCCAAGCAAAGGAAGATAAAATGACAGCAGGTTATTGATGAAGTCCAAGAGGAAGCTCGGCTTCGGGTACTCAGAAGAAAAGCTGCTCTCAAGAATCATCAACCTATTCCCATCAACATTCTGGAAATAGATGACCGACAATGGGAACTTCCAAAAGATGCAGTGTCAACAGATGATGATTGGTTATATAGAATGGACCTTCGTATCAAAGTACAACTCAACAACCATAGCATGATTGCATTGGTCGATACAGGAGCTAGAGTAAATGCAATCAGTTATTCCACGTACAAGAAATCAACAAGTCAGTCTTTGACAACAAGAATAGCGACAATAAAAGGATGCAACAAGAACCCAACACCAACATTGGGAGTAGTGAACTTAAACGTGATAGTACATGGATTCATGCTTTCATAAGTTTGTATGCTTACACATGAATGAGACGATGATTCTTGGAATTCCGTGGATGCAAACATACAAGGCAGTACCAAATTGGGATACGAATCAGCTCAAGCTATCACCTAAAGGCGGACAACTCATTGTTCAAATTGCACCAAGCAAGGAGGAATGGAAAGGAAGCAATCAACACACCAAACCACGAAGTAATCAATTTTCTCCATCCTATCGACAAGCAAATGCTAGGTAGCATGCAAGGAGTCAGGCAAATTTGGGTACTGAAAGCACAGCTTAAGGACAAGCCGATTCAAATCTGGGTGCCCAAAACATCATCGACGATACCTAAGACGGTTCCAAAGGTCAAAACACAGAGACGAGCATCTACGAGCATGGAACCTAACGCGAAATGGATTTGGCAGAAAAAAGAGCACTTATCTTCTCTGCAAAAGGGAAAACCAATTAAGCAATGGAGAGTTAAGCCTCAGAAACCTCAACCACACCATTCTACACCAAACAAACCAAGGTATCAATGGCGAGTAAAAGATCAACAACAGTCAAAAGTGCTACCAATAGCTCAGGAGATCAGTGTGCGAAAGCATCCTGATGGCACAATCAAGCAAAGAGCACACAAGCTACAAGATTTGCTCTTTGGAAGACAGCATCAGTAAGCCTCAACATCAGAAACCCTTGAGTTAATCACTCAAGACCCAAATCTTGCACATTATAATGGTTTGAACTGCATTGATCTTCAAAGCATGGTAGATCCAATCAATGCTATGCATAGACACAATTGTTCAACCCACGCACACAATCGTTCCGGAGTACGCCATCTAGGAGGGGTGGAAGAGTACTAACTAATTAAGGGCAATGTTTGAAGAATGAGGAAAAGTTTGATGTTAACGTGTGATTTTTTGCAAAATTACCTATTAATTCCCTTATAATTTATCAATAGGGGAAATTTTACTGATAATATCTCCCCGATGAGTGTAAATAGTGTATATACTATCAGAAAACCATTAAAAAATAGTCCTTTGTGATTATTTTTCATCATTTTTTATATTGAGACTTAAGAATGGAGAAATCCAATAAAAATTAATAAAGCTGTGTTTTTCAATGGATTTTTTAAATTATTGGATTTTCACTTTGCTTTTCTAGTGCATTTTGTTATTTTCTTTGATTTTTTCAATAAACAAGTCAAAACTTAATAATAAATAGCAAAGGAGCTCAGATGGAAAAACTGAAGACACGGTGCTGATCAAAAAGACAAGGAGGACAAGCATAAAAAATTTCAATCAAATCGGAAGATGGAAGCGGGAAGCCTAAATTAGGCGGCCAAACCTACTTTTGCAGAATTCTTGCAGAATAAGCTACAACAATTCGATTGGGAAAATTTCTGAGTAACATAATTTCACGGCCTAGTAGTTCTAATAGGGGAATCTAGGAAAAATTGGTTCGGGAAGTCCGCGTATAGATATCCCAGGTAGGTTAAAATCACCTCATTTCCACTTGTTGCCTTTGGAGAGAGAGCTTTTTGACCTCTTTCGCGCGTCTTTTCTGGAGTCTACAGTCATCCGTTTTCAGCACCATCTCACACGAGACATGAGGGGTAAGTTCTTTATTCAACAATGATCCATTTTGTACGGCCAAAAGCTAGTCTAAACCCCTAGAAAAAACCCTAGAATCCGAGCAGTGCACAAAGACCTACGACCAAAAATCGATCGTAGCGGCCTATCAGCTCCACCAAATCGGATGAGATTTGAAATGTAGCATGCCCCAACTTATTAGAACACTTCTATATCAACAAATGACCATTCGGCAAAGGTCGAGGGGGTCCCAAGTAGAAAAGCTAGGTTTTTGGCAGATGCCAGAATTACATTCTGACTCCACAGACAGCTTGCATACGACGTCTATATACAATGTATATAATTGGTTTCGTGAAATCAATCAAGAAAAGTTCTCGAAAAGCAAAAAATGGCTTGAAGGCTACAAAGCGTCAAATTCGACATACGGGGTCAAATTGACTCCAAATGAGCCAAAATTGGATGAGTGGCTTCACGACTATGTTGCGGACAAGTCCATAGCCTTAAAAGTGACTAACCAACTCAACAGACAGTATAGTCACAAAAATCAAAGATTTCAGAGTCGACAAAGCACAAAATGATGCCGGCAAGACCAAACTTTACCAAATTCAATTTAGGACTTGTTTTAGGTGTATAGAATGTGTTTAGATCAAACTTTTTAAGTTTGGCAAGAAAAATGTGACTGATGTAAATAATCATGATTATTTACTTTTGAACTAATTTGGCTTGAAAGTTGCATCATCATCTTACATATCATTTGTACACACTTATTACATGCCAAAATTCAAGTATGAACCAAAATGATCAACTATAACTTGGGAAATTGCCAAAAAACGCAAAGAAGTCCTTGCAAGCCGATTTTTGAGTTATGAACCACAATTTTTGATCCAAATCACCTCATATCACATACACAAGGTCTATACAATGCCTAGAACCAAGTTGTACTAAAAACTGTTTATTTTGGTAGAAAAGTTAATAATTGCGATTATTTACTTTTTGGCCAAAATGAGAAATATTTGGTATTTTGCCATCATACATCCAAAGTACATGATGTCCTAAGCCCACTAGCCAAATTTGAACAAATTTGGAGCTCAGAATCTCAAAATCTCTTTACATCTACTGTTTGAGAGACCTAAAGCCTAAATGTAGTACCATTTTTATCCTATGCATCCAAGTGAGCCCATATTTCACTCAGAGTATCTAATTGGTATATACTTCAAGCCTATAATGCTATGTTTGCAAAAAATTGAAAAAATTACTCAGCTAGATAATCGTGATTATTTACTTTTGTTGCAAATTTTTGTATTGACTTTATGAATGTGATCTTTACATGTTTTTATGCATCTATGCATGTTCAAAAATTGATTTGAAGCAAATTGGACCAAATTTGTCAACATTTCAGACTAAAGGACAGTTCAGAGAAAATCTGTCAAATTTGCTAACCTTGACACTCTATTCACTCAACAGGAGCCATGCAAACCACAAAGAGGGCCAAGAAGAAGCTCTCGCAAAAGGAGAAGCTGCAAGAGCTATCGCCATACCAACTGGACCCCAATTTAGTGAAGAATGCCAAAGCGACCTACCTATCAAAGGAACAACTTAAGGAGCATAACACAACAGTGTTCACAGGAAGATTCAAGAGCGAGGAAGGACATCAAGTAGAGGTACAACTTCTACCAAAAGAAGTTTATGATGTCGCAGCAAAGCCCGAGACCAAAGAAGCTAACCGAGCTGGGACTCAGAGATTTCTATGAACAAGAGCCGTGTGGAGTGGACTTCCAAAAAGCTTATGAGATTTTGTCCACGATCAAAGAAGATGGAACCGCCCAAATCTCTGACCAACAAGGAAACAAATTCAAAGTGGTGATTACCAAAGAGGTAGTGGTAGAAGCTCTAAGACTGCCAACAGAAGGAATGACAATGAGGGCAAGAGATAGAAAGATGGCAGGAACCTTCACCAAGGAAACCGGCGCCGCCACATTTGCTGACCTCATTCAAAAACAGGTGGAAGAGCCCGGAAGATTATATCATCAGCACTTTCATTTCCTTGCCAAAAGACCACCAAGGTATACGACACCTAATCATGTAGTTGCCACAACCTTTACACAAGTTCTCAAATTAACAACCAGGCAACCAATTGACCATGCACATTATGTTTTGTCCACATTGAAAGGGACAAAGAAAGAGGGAAAAATTACATACCTGGGAGCACCAGAGGTTATGACCAGAATTGCTTACCATGCCATCGGCATGGCCGACAACTTGTCGCCTGCCCCAGATCAGAACACTTGGATAGTGTCAGCACACCCCTCCCCTCGAGCTACAAGACCTGCCAAGAGAACATACAAGTCAGATGAAGAGTCTGCCAAGAGCTCCCTAGAACGGCACAACAGTGAAAGCTCAGATAACGAGGAAAAAAGAGCACGACGGGAAGCAATAAAGAGAAAAGCCATGGCAGCACACCAGGAGGAACCTGTACAAAAATATGCCCAATTTGAAAGAGAGAAGCAATCTTACAAACACATCCACCAAGCACAAGGAAAGGACCTAGCAAAGTGGGTACCCATTGAGCTTAAGGAAACTAAGCATCATACCAGGAAACAGGCTGAAGAACCCACGGAATCACTGGAAAAGATATATCAAGAAGCAGAAGCCTTGAAGCTGAGAGAAGCCCAAGAAGCGGCAAAGAAAGCGAAAGAAGCGATAGAACATCAAAAGCAAGCAGAGGAAGCAACTAAACCAGGAGTAGCACAACATGATCAGGGTGATGTGTCTCCCTGCCCTTCTTCACCTATTTCTGAACAGCATGATCACCCCATGCCGAACCCACCACCTTCACCAGCAGATAAAGCCAAAGAACCTGAATCCAGCAACAAGGAGATAGAGCCTGAACAAAGAGAAGTAGCTGAACCGGCATAACAGGCAGTTGAATCTACACAAGAGCAACACAAAGAGCAAGAGCCAGAGCACAAAAAGACAGTGAGTCCTAAACCAGTGGACAATACAAAGTTTGAGGAACCAAGAGAACAGGAGACCGAGGAAACACCTTCCACCTCAACACAACAAGAAAAGGCCGAGGCATCCACGAAGCCTCACGATGACAAAGCGGCAGATTATCAGCCACAGCCTCAAGAACAACAACAATCAGAAGAAACATCAAGGCAGCTAGCCAAAAACGAAGAGTGGTAGTCAAACAATGAAGTGATCCTGCAAGTCAACAAGTATGCCAAGCAAATGCAGGACATGACTGAACGACTTCGCTCAGCAGCACTTAGCTGTAGCACAAGGGCCAAAGAATTAGAGACGATTGACGTACTCCAAGGGGAGTTAGACAATTGATTAAACGTCATCACTGATCTACAAAGGCAAGTGCAGGAATTGAAAGTGAAAGCTGAACAACATCAACTCGCAACAGAAAGAGATGGAGGAGCTCGGTGATCTGCTTACAAAGTTGTCAGATGCTTGCGAAGCAAAAGGTGTGAACTGATAGAAGTTACAAACGAACTTCTAACAACAATCCTGTTAGTTCAGAAAATGCAAGTACAATTAGATGTAGCAAATGCCTCCCTAGAGTACTTAGAGCAAGAATAAATGATCATGCAATTTTCTTGCGCGCAAATACAAGAGAATCCAGTCGTAGCCTTGATCAAAGGAACAGACAAGGTCTACAAAGCATTAGAAAAGAACAATAAAGACCTCGAGTTGGAGTTAAAATTGGAGCAGTCTCAGCGCAGAGACATGACTTTAATGCGGGTCCAAAGAGAAGACGAGCTGTTGAAAGAAATAGCTGAATTTAAAAGAGTCAACCAGCTATTGAGAGAGGGACGGCCAGAAACACAAGAAGAGGTAGGCACTTCAAAGTAGCCACAGATAGAGATCCCCTCAGTTTCATTTGCTGAGATGGAGACACAGCCAACAAAAGAGCTAAGTGGCGAGGAGGAGTTTCAAGTACACATTATCTAAACATATACAACACCAATGGTCCAGCTCTCAAAGGCTGAACCATTGCACTGAAAGAGAAAATTACACAAGAGGTAGATGAGCAGCGGAAGGCAACAATGGGTTGGGAGCTGAGAGTTTTTCACTCCGTCAACGGTACACAACTCACTCCCAATCAAATCAATGCGCAATGGCACCGACAATCCCTACCTTACCCTCTGATAAAGGTGGAGTTGCTCTAGGTAAAGGAAAGGTTGTACAAAGACATGCAAGAAGAAGGCATAGATCAAGGCCACCCAAAGTGGAGGCTCAGCTGGTTGAACAAGAATCCAGATTATTTGATTCTCTTCACAAGAGCACCTGTGGCCCTACAAAAGAGTCCTACTTTCTATCCTGTACCAAGAGTAAGGACCTGGCAAGGACAGGAGGCATTAACAAAGAAGCGGCCAACTTGGTTGAACTACCCCCGATTGCTTGCTCCAAAAAAGGGACCCCCGACTGAAGAGTACATGGTGAAAACCCTAACGCGTGCCATGTCCTTCTTCAAAAGTCTACTAGATTTATCATGTGAAATGCTATATAAAATCTGTCGAATGCTGCTCACTTGCATCGAAGTCTTCCATGAGCCAGAGCAAGCAGGCGTCCCTTGGATGTCATTCCGCGAGGGTAATAAAGGATTATGCTATGACCTTAGTGGTCAACCTTTCGAAGAAGTCCTCTATGGCTTCTATGCTAGATGCATGTTTTTACCTTCTCACAATATACTGGCATTTGAGAAAGCATTCTACACAGGGCTCTTCACTTAGAGAACGAAAATATTTGGGCCAGTGATCAGCAACCTCACATCAAGGTTTGTAGGCTACTCAAGGGTGGAGCTGAAAAACAGAGTCACTATGTAGTTTTTGCAACTGCCAGATAAAGAGAGGAAGATCAGATACCAAAAGGCACTAAATGCGCTTAAAGACCGCCTTGCCAGCCGTCAACCCGAAGACTACTTCAGCCCATAAAGCCGTGTCAAGGGACGACACAGGCGAGGATGGGGGGGGAATGTTAGCAACAAGCTAACACAGATACCATTTTTCGAAGCTCCCATGTGCAAACACTTATTATTTGTTGATAAATTGGGAATATTGTAACTCCTATTTTTTGAGTAAACCTTGTAATAGTTGAGTCCGGGCTACAATCTTCCAGATTGTATCAACTTGTCATTACCTATCTTTAGTTAGAGCTCCCAGATTATTAGTCTTGACCACCAAAAACCTTGGCTAAGGTATAAAAGCCAATTTTTGTAAGTTATTTGTAAGTTTTGGATAATGAAATACACAGCGTGAGCTAACGGCGCTCACCTCTCTCCTTCTCCCGCTTCCTACTCCCTCCCGGTTGTCACATTGCAGTCGCATTTGTTGCATTACAACCGCAGGTAAGAGCTCTACGCATTGACGTAAACACATCACAATATTTCATAGCTTTTGGCGTCACCGATGACCCGCGGCCTAATTTCATCATAAGTAGGAATTTACACTTCCAAATTAAAAACTAAGCATGGGCAGGGTATTGGGACATCATTGCTAAGCATTTAGGTGCATTCTGGGTGGAAAATGACTAGGTCAAAAATCCACTGTTGTTAATAATCGCAATTTTGGAATGACCTAAAGTGGGGTTTGCGACTATAAGTATGTCTGCTTAGGTCTTATAAAATTGTCCCAGAAGTTTCGTTACGTTTGGATGTCATTTGATGCTGTAACGGATGTGATTTGTTTGCCGATGAGCGATTGGCTTTTGGTGATTTCAGTCACTTGAGTGTAGCTTGAGCTAGATGTGAGTTGTTAGTTGTTTTTCGAGAGATTGACAACCTCTTGTAGCCTTTATGCACTAGTCGAGTCTACTTCGTCCCATGGATTGACAATTTAATCGTGGTTATCGCTAAAACTGCAATAAGATAGGATAGTGAGGTTAGACACACGTCCCACAAGCCCTTTAAGAATGGTTTTTGTTTTCAAGGATATGTGCTCTCATCTTACTGTGCATTGTGGGTGAGTGTTGGACTCTATGACACTCCACCAATTGTAAGTTAATAGACTTCGACTCTTATGCTCATCTCATCCAGCATGAGGGACATGACTTAGATAAGATGAACTCTTTCAGCTTAAGCATAAGCCTAATAACTATGACTCTTAGCACATATTTTATTACAACTTGAAGCTTTGGTACTAATGCTTTGCTCATTTTATGGCTCAACAACGTGACTCTGACTATGCCAAAGAGTGTTTTTTGCACCTTGGCGACTTGAATTTTTACATTCTTGTGATTACTAAAAACATTTCTTCAGGTAAAAGTAAGCTTGAATCATCAAAAAGAGGATCAGTGAAGGACCAAGTTGGCATTGAAGGTTCCTTTTGACATATGTTTTATCATCTTTGAATCAAAAGCTTTGTTGGTTGGGTTGTTCCTCTTCGACTGTGAAGACCCATGCAAGGAGTCTTTGAGGTTGTTGTAGGACTCTGTTGGCTATCGACATCTGGCTTTTTACTAGAAACATTGAAAGACTTAGGAATCCAAATCTCTTGATGACCTTTGTATCTCCTTTGTTAACTTTGCTTCACTCTAGGTCTTGTTGAGTTCTTGAGATCTTCATGTAGTCTGGTGTAGTTGCAGTTGGCTTGTGGTTGACTGGTAGCCAATCTTTGTATAACCTGTGTAGAATCCTTGTCTAAGAGGAAGATTCTTTGAGATTCATCTTTGTTCTGTATCCTCTTGAGAGTTGTGGTAGACTGTAGAATCTTTTGATGTTGTTTTTTTGTATACTTACTTCTTAGGTATCCTAGAATAATGTGGAGGTTGATACCTTGTGGGGCTTCTTTCTTGGGAGGGTCTTGATGTTACTTCATATGCCCTTACCTGCAATTTTGGTATCCATATATGCCTATTACCTCTATAGTACTCTTGTTCTTTTAAGCTCCATTGTGATGCTATCCATCCCATGTGTTTGTCTTTCTGTGTTGATTTCTTGTCTTTAATCCAAATCGGATCATTGACTTTGACTAAACTACTATGAACAAATGCTTGCTTGACTTTCCTTTGCTTTCTTGAGTACTTTGGATGATATACCTTTGATTTTTTGGGTGTCTCCTTAGAGGTTTCAGTTGGGTCAGCAATTTGACTTGAAGTTTTGAAAGCTTGACTTGCTTGAAGAAGCTGATCCATGAGGGTTCTTTGATGTAGAGGCATATGATGTCACACCTTCTTTGCTAGTCAGTGGGAGGTCCACTTTGGCTTTACCTTTGTCTGCAAGATTTTTCTTTGATTCTTGTGACTTATGCTCTTCATGCTTCTAGATGCTAAGAATAGCAACAATGTCTTCTTGATCTGTATGCATACCTAGCATTGTTTTGCTATCATGTTTGCATGGAGTGATTTGGAGGATCCTTTGGATGTTCTCTACAATCATATTGCAGTCTATTGCTTTATCAAATAGAGCATTACATCTGACACTTGCTCCTTTTGTACTGCCGAGAACTACCGCTATTCTCATTGGAGGTTTTATTGAAGATTTATGTCCTGCTTTTGTCATGGTCTCATCTTTACCTTAGTTTGTCTCTATGGAGGGTGTCTTGAGACTCTGTTTTCCAATCTGACTTTCATCATCCAATTTAGCTGGCAATGTTTAGATCTTTGGACTTCCTATTGCTTCTTGGGGGTCTCAATTTTGATCTTCTTTACTTCTTGTCTTGGTGGCACTCTCTGCTCAATAGCTTTCATGGTTGCTCTTTGCTCTGTTTGATATGCACTTCTGATGCTTGATTTTCTTTAAACTCTTCTGAGGTTAAGTCCGATGGAGATGAATCATATTCAATAAGCTTTGCTTTGGCATCGGTCTCCATTTTAACTGTGCTTGAGGACTTTGTATTCTCGTCCACAAGTGACTAGTCTTGGTCTTCATTCTTTGTTGTCTATGATGACTTCATCATGTTTGAACTTTGTATCTCTAGCATCTTTTGGGCTATTGGCATTCCCACTATGATGTCATCTAGTATATCCTTTGCTGTGATCACGTGGAATTGGGCTGTGGTGACCTGTGGACCTATTTGAATGGCATTAGAGATGATTCCTCAACATTTTTCTCATTTGTTTCCAGATATGTCAATGAATTCAGGAGCATCTTCTAGTTGTGGTTGGCCACACTTTTTCCAAGTGCAAAAGGACATGAGGTTCTTGTCTAACGGGAAATCTAGCTTTACTTTGCTTGAAAGTTTTTCTTCATTATAACCAAAAATGTTGCACTTGATCATCTCAGGATTTGTGTCTGAATTGACTGCTTTTGCTGTGGCAATGTCCTTGGATTGAACTTTTTCTTCAATTCCTTTTCTTTGGTCATTTTATTCAATCAATGTTGACTCCTTGGTTGTAATATTGCACTTTTTGCTTGCAATTGATGAGCATTGTCTACCTGCATCTGAGTGACCTTTGATCTTAGAAGTGTACATGGGAAGACTTCGTAGAGCGAGTGGCACAAGGAAAACCATGTATGGTTTGCAAACATATTGGGACCACATCCGGGTAAGTTGAAGCTGAGATATTTGGGACCTTATCAGATTGAATCAGAACAGGGCCAAGGAACAATTTTACTTCATCTTTCTTTGCTACTTTAACTTGGATTTGAACCACAATATGTTTTTCATTGATTTTGACTTTTCTGTCACCTTTTCTGGCAGCTTGAAGTTCTGCATCATCTTCAAAAAGTCTCTGACTTCAAGTTTAACATCCGTAGGGGCTTGTACAAGGTCATGAACCTACTGATAATCATTTCCATTTGCATCTCAATATGCATATGTGAGCTTGGTCATATGAAATTGCTTGAACGCTATGGGACTTGTCGGCTTTTGGCTTTGACTTGTGGAGATCAACTGAAACTTTTCTCCTTGATAATATTCATAGAAGAATTTGTCTACAGATTCTGATGGAATCTATGTCACTTGGGAACTTCCAACAACCATATGATCTTTCAATGTTTTTGCTTTGAAGGGGTCTACTTGCTAGAAGTTCTTGGGCTTCTAATTGGTGTAGCATTTCCTCGTACTAGAGCTGAGCTTGATGGATTTGCAGCTCCCCCCTTCCTAGGGTGATCACTATAGCCTGCTCCATTATGAGAGTTTAAAGTTGTTTGGCTCTAATTTAATCTCACCTATTGGGATTGTGAAGGCACACTTTGGGTAGCATTGTTGGTTTGGCATCTGTAAACCTTCTGCATATTTCCTATGTATCTCGTGAAACATGACAAATTATTCCCCAAGTTAAGCTATATATAGTAGTATCTTTGCCCTGATATTGTCTATCCCATGGGTCTCCTATGATATGAGCTTCTGTGGTTTCATGACCCAAGGCATCATAGATTTTAGACTATCGTCTATATATACGTCTGTTTTGGTCAAAGTATATGCTCGTTTGGTCACAACGTTGAAGTATGATTTTTGATGCAGGAGAGTTTGGCTCTGAACAAATTCTTGGCTCCACTCGGGTAATATCCTTTGGCTCTAGCGAGATTGGGCTATAATAGTTTCTATCCTCTAAAATGAACCATCCTTTCTGATCTATCACTGGACGCACTTCTATAAGCTGGGATGTGGACCGTTCAAACACTGGTTGATCCTTTTTGTACAGTTGCCCTTTTTGGTCCACATAATATGCATATGAATTATGTATGCCATACAAAGCTAGCATCATTTGATTTAATGTGTCCCTTAGACTCGTGAATGATTGCACACTTGTGGTAGTGGATGCAGAATCATTTGCAAACCTTACACTCTTTTTTACCTTCGGTGATAAATCAGGATTCACGTTTCCAGTTTGCTCCATGCTTTGCTTGGCAGTTGATGTGTCACTGTTGTCTGGATTTCTTGGACAATCTTCATGAAAATGTCCACTTTTTCTTCCACAATATGAGCCATACACCATGATTGGTGGTATTTCATTTGGTTCTGTCATGTCAAGCTCTAGCTGAGAAGTTTCAGCTTCTGTACTCGCCAAGTTGTCGCCATCTTCTTTTAAAACACTGAGCATTAAGTTGTAGACTGCTCCATCCTGACCTTTATACTGTCTTTGACTCGGTTCTCCAATTAAATTGGCTTCAACTGTTGATCTGTTGCGTCTCCCATTACTGGCTCTCGACTATAGATTTGACCAATGTAATCCATGTACAACGATTCTGATTGCATATGCACTAAATGGATGCTTTGCTGGCTTATGCAGGTTTCTGGATAACAACTTGGATCCATCTTTTGCACTTCATCTTTGAGCTTGCAATACCTGGATCCATTGAATTTTGTGAGCATCTGGGATTTTTTTGAATATGACATTACTATGATCAATAGGATCGTGGCTCCTGTGCTTCTTTTGCCAATCATAAGATACCTATGGCCTTTCCAATTTGTATATAAAACTTTATCTCCAATGTAGCCTTATAGCTGTAAAATTTGCTATGTTGTTTTTGTGCATCTGTTGCTAATTCTATTGGTTAGCTTTGGTTCTCATGCATTTGAACTCTTGGCTCGACTTGACTCCATGTCATTTTGGTCTCTAAGAACTATCTCTTAGCAAATCCTATTGTTGATTAGCAGAATTACTCCTGCTTGAGTTTGATAAGACTGCTTTTGCCAAGGTACTTTTGGCCGTTGATATCTCTTAGACTCACGAGAGTCGATTAACTCTAGCTCAAAAGTGTCAGAATTGCTTTTAGCCTTTGAAATGATGAAAATCTAGGCCTTGAATAACCTAACCTGCAGTCCAATGTGAATTATGCCCCGATTTGCAAGTTCCATGCGTGAAACTGTCCTAATGGCTTGATTTTAGTAAAAAACCGTTTCAAATTGCACTTTTATATGCTCGATCCTATTTTGACAGGTTTTTGATCGTTCGCTCAAACTGCTCAATTTTTTGCTAACTATTGTGATTGGTATGTGTATATCACTTCAATCTGAGCTAAGTGAGTCGGCAAATGAGATTTCCAAATTCTATCCTTGCAAAGAGCTAGAGGACTAATTTGCAACCTAGAAACCGAGCTATCATGTATTAATTTTGATCCGATGGAGCCCAAACTTGACCAATGACCTTGTATTATGTTGCTCTATCACTGTACAAGCTCAAAAGTCCAAAATCTTGTCTCTAGGGCTCAAAAGTAAATAATTGCAATTATTTACTTTTCTCAGTTTTTACACTTTGTAGGCTTGTTTTGCCATATAGACACCTTGTTGCAGTGTTTGGACAGATTTCACTAAGTTTGAACAAGATTTGTCCAAGTTATCAACTGTTTAGTATCCACAGACTTAGTTTTTGAGAATCTAGCTTACGTCTCACTTTTGTGATCTAAATTTCACCAAACTTGATACGTGGAGTCTACTTGATATGTTTAACCCTATGGCATACTCAATTGTGCAAAAAATATCAATTCTGGAGCAAATGTAAATAATCCGATTATTTACTTTTCTCAAATTTTCTCACTTTTTAGAATTGTTTCGCCATATAGACACCTTGTTGAAGTCTCTGGACAAGTTTCAATGAGTTTGTTATCAATTGTTTAGTGTCTTAGACTCAGTTGTTGAGAATCTGGCTTAAGTCTCCAAATTTCATTGATATGTGGAGTCTACTTGATATGCTTGACCTTATGGCATACTCAGTTGTGCAGAAAATCTCAATTCTGGAGCAAATGTAAATAATCCAATTATTTACTTCTAGGATTTTTAAGCAACTTTTTGCCAAATTATTGATACAAATAGGTAAAGCAACTCAACTTAAGCCCCCCTAGCCAAGTTTCACCAAGTTTGGATAAGTCTACTAAATTTGTCAATAGTTTTGTGTCTGCAGACTGACTTTACAAATCTAGCCACAATTTTCACTTTATAGATCCAAATCTTACCAAATTTGATATGTGTGCTCAATATAACATGATAGAACTATACTTGATTGGCCAAAAATGTAAAAAAATGGACAAAAGTAAATAATCGTGATTATTACTTATGGTAAATTTTAGCATTTTTTTAATCATCTGAGCATACACACATGTTAAACACTTTAAACTAAGCCACTGAGTCAAGTTTCACCATATATGAACAAGATTTATCAAGTCAACTCAATTTCTCGACAATCAATATAGATTTTAGTTTTTATCATGTGTTCGTGCGAGCGTTGCAAAAGGGCCATTCCTAGGCTTCGACGAGTCTGTTTGAAGCATGTCGAGGACTATGGAATGTAAGATGATCCATGAATGACCGATCTTCACAAACTTTTGCACATGGATATCGCTCCTCACTCGAGTGTTGTGGGAGGAGGCTCTCGAGCGAGAAAGTTGGAGAGATAATTGCAAGAAAACAGGTTTGTCCCTCCACCAACAATGGGTGAGAGTTCGAAATCCAATGCAGGTGATTATGGGGAGGAGATGAAAAATCTACCGCACCAGATAAAGGAGGACACATGTTTGGAGAATTTGATTGCTGAGCTTCTCGCTCACGAGGAGGGTCCTTTTGACGACGAGCATTGTGGATGCGAAGAGATTGCACAAAAGGAGGAGGATACTCTTTTGGCTGCAAGCAAGACACCTATATATTCCTAAGCTTCATTCTCTATTCTCTGTGCTTCGTAAGAGATTTTGAATCTATAGGTCATGTGTGCAATGAGCAATACAAGCATTGATCATCTTTTAAGGTTAAGTAAACTTAGATTTTTATAGCCTGTTTTCAAAGCTAATGGATAAATAAACTTTAATGGTTAAATAAACTTTGATTTTTGCAGCCTTTTATCAAAGCTACTTCCAACGGGTCATAGGATGCCACAAGATAGACATAGTGCTCGTAAATTTGTTAGTGTGCTAGGTATGGACTACAAAAAGATACATGCGTGTGTTAATGATTGCATTCTCTTCCACAACGAGTATGATCAGTTGGAGAAATGTCCAAAGTGTGGTGAAGAGAGATACAAAGACCTTCCCATTGATCCAGAGGAAAGAAAAAAGACTCACCTGGTACCAAGAAAGGTTTTATGACATTTTCCTATCATCCCTCGTATCCAATACATGTTCAAGACCACGACCTTCAACAAACTCTTTACATGGCATGCCGGTAGTCGCTCTATGGATGGTATAATGCGTGTCCCAACGGATTCACAAGCATGGAAACACATTGAGAAAAAATGGCCCGCGTTCAAATGAGACCCACAATATCTTTGTTTGGGCCTTGCAAGTGATGGTGTCAACCTTTTCGGCACCAGCAGTATGTCACCTGTCGTTCAACCCATCGATCGCGTTCCATCGCATTGTCTGGTTCTTCTTCGTCCCACGTTAGTGCTTGCATCTTCAAAATGTGAGAGGGGAGGGAGGGAAGGGGAACAAGAGCTTAAAATGAGAATGATATCAACTATGATATTTTTTTTAAAATAAGTGGAGGGAACAGGTCGACAAAAGAAGGGGAAGTGATCAAAGTTTTTTTTAAAAAACTCACCTAAGGGTATAAACGCGGCAAACAGCGCGGCTATTAGTGCGGCAAATAGCACGGTAATTAGGGCAAAAAATATTAATTAAAAATTATATAAATATGTCAGTGGGGTGGGTTGGGATTTTTTTATCCTAACCCTATGCACATCAGCCGCGCATGACAGCCTTCATCTCTGCTTTTCTCTTCTTCTCCATCTCTCTCTCTCTCTCTCTCTCACACACACACACACACACACACACACACACACACACACACAAAGGAGGCAAGCTTTTCTCTTCTTCTCCATCTCTCTCTCTCTCTCTCTCTCTCTCTCTCTCTCTCTCTCACACACACACACACACACACACACACACACACACACACACACACACACACACACACAAAGGAGGCAAGCAAACATTGGCGGCAAGCATATGTTGGTAGCAAGAAAGTGGCAAAGGAGCATTGTTAGCAAGGAGACACACAAATCGAACGCGTGTGACACATTTTTGATGTAAATGCACTTATATTCTTTTTTTAGCATGCATTTTGTTTAAAAATTAGTGTTATTTGCTCTTATTGTCGAGGTAAAGGCTCACATGGGCCCATGGGTTGTCCCCCATGCTCATGATTTTTTGGATTCTATTGCGGTTTTGCATGCAATGTTCTATTCCAAATGAGTGTTCCATTGCATGACAAAATGCATGCAAAAACCCCTAGTTTATGGCATGAATTTGTCCCCTCTATTGGAGGGGTTTTGGCATGGGTTCTTTAGGCAGCCCGTTTGGATAGCCCAAATAGGCATGCCAATACCCCTCCAATAGAGGGGACAAATTCATGCCATAAACTAGGGGTTTTGGGCTAAGGTTTGGCCCCCATATTAGAGGGGTTTTAGCATGCATATTCACATGCAATGGGCTGCTCGTGTTGCATGCAAATAGGCATGCCAAGATCCCTTTAATAGAGGGGTCAAACCATAGCCCAAAACCATTAGTTTATTGCCCATGTGAGGTAAAGGCTCATGTGAGCCCATGTGTTGTCCCCCACGCTCATATTTTTTTGGCCCTATTTTGCCTCCCTCCTTCAATGTCCGAAACCCCTAGTTTTGGTGTATGAGTTTGGACCCTCTATTAGAGGGGTTTTGGCATGTCTATTTGCATGCAATGGTCTGCCCGTTTGGGGAGTCCATTGTATGCAAATAGGCATATCAAATCCTCTCTAATAGAGGGTCCAAACGGCATGAGTTTGGCCCCTTTATTAGAGGGGTTTTGGCATGTTTATTTTCATGCAATGGGCTCCCCAGACGGACAGCCCATTGCATGCAAATAATCATGCCAAAACCTCTCTAATAGAGGGGTCAAATTGTAGCCCAAAACCCCTCTAATAGAGTGGCCAAATAATCCCAAAACCCCTTATGAGTTTGGCCCCTCTAATAGAGGGGTTTTGGCATGTCTATTTGCATGCAATGGGCTCCCGAAATGGGCATCCCATTGCATCTTATAGTGAGGGTGACATGAGTCCATGTGCTTCACATTACTACCCCACGATATATTTATGATGCAACAATTAGCGCTTGTCAATGCGCAATCCTAATTGGACAAATTCAATGAAGAAGACACGGAAAAATCTGAGAGGTAACTTTGTGGCACGACAATGAACCGATCAAAATGGCTTAGACTACCTATATATTTGCAAGCACAACTAATGTGAAAGGTAATTCTAAATTTATAATACACATGTAATAGGTAAGTACATGGGGTTTTTCCCGGAAATCACTTTGTTTTGACGATTTGTACTGCAGGAAGAGTTTGATGCAATGTATCGACGACTGAAAACACAAAATTTGTCAGCCAAGGGGAGGAGAGAGTACCACATGCACAAAGATGATTGAAAAGCAAGCTATGATTTGGCTGTAAAAGAGATCGATAACTTTTTTGTGCGTAAGGGACTAGAGATAGCAGGGTCATAGTCAATCCTAAGAATGGCATATAGTTTTTTTAAAAGTGCATTTCTTTTGTGGGTTGGGGAGAGAAGGGTTGCAAAATGATGCCCTTCAGAGTCTCCGAGGTTACGCGGACATGCATTAGCCATGTGGAGCAAGTACTTTTTTCTTTTGAGAGCACTATTTGTTTTTCTTAATTTTTTTAGAACATTATTCAATGATAAATTGTAAAAATTATCACTTGGTCGTTATGTTGGCCAAGGGCGATGTGTCGTTGGTGGAGGCATCTATTCCAACTCACGAGAAGCCATTTGCGCAATGGTTGAGAATGCACGTATATTGGTGGCAGCTTGAAAGGTGAGCGTAGTAACTTTAAAGAGTACGGGATCTTATCTAGTATTGCCACATTACTAATACTTGGAGTGTAGGGGTGTATTAAGCTTGGCAGAGAAGATGGAGGCTGAGAACTCCACGTTGAAGAAGCTACATATACGCATTGCACGCAATTGTAGCATGTCTCTTGACGAGGCAATGGAGGCTTTTCAACAAAATCACTTTGGCAAGGTGTTTGTGTGATGGAAGCCAGCCATACAAGCCACACACAACACAGAGGAGCAGCCGCATTTTGCATGTACTGTTCGATGCATGCTATACAGGTATTGAACTATATAATTTTATTAGGATGTAAGATTAAACTTTTGATGGAGTTGTTCCTCTTGTTATTTGTAGACGGTGGTTGGGCGTCCTTAAGATAGGTCTTCGTAGTCCATATCTCGAGCATCCTAGTGACGCATTGGTAGAGTATCAGGGAGAGGAGAGCCGGACCTCTTCTGATGATTGGATAGAGAAACTCCATGGTAAGGAAACGTGGAGAGATTGTCCATGGTTTTTAGACTATGTGGATGGCGAGTTTCCTGAACATGAAGCTAGAATACAACAGTAAGATTAAAATTGTGATGGAGTTGTTCCTCTTGTTATTTGTAGACGGTGGTTGGGCGCCCTTAAGATAGGTCTTCGTAGTCCATATCTCGAGCATCCCAGTGACGCATGGGTAGAGTTTGAGAGAGAGGAGAGCCGAATCTCTTCTGATGATTGGATAGAGAAGCTCCATGGTAAGGAAACGTGAAGACATTGTCCATGGTTTTCGGACTATGTGGATGGCGAGTTTCCCGAACATGAAGCTTTTTTTTTCAACTAATGTGGTTTGGTTTGCTATAGTGTCTTCACTTTTTTTTTGGACTTGCAACATTGCACAAGAAGGTTAGGGGAAAGGAAAAAAGCAAAAGTGTCACCATCAATCAGCCTGCCACCAATGTCATATTCCCTAGCATGACCAAGGGACATCGAAGCCTAAAAACTGCACTGGGCATACCTAAAGAAGGTAAGAAGAGAGGACGACTAGTCATCAAAGAGTTTGAGGAGTTTTCGAAAGAGTTTCAAAGTGAAAGGAGCGAGCAACAAGGTGGCAGGTTAGAGTTTGAGAAGGGTGACTGCGAGCGACACTTGGAGTCACGGAGATCTAGTCCATCCCAAGGTTCGAGATATCGGGGTCCCGAGCAAACCATATCCATTGCTACTGGGAAAACCGAGGACATCCACCTAGTTTCAGTTTTGCCACTCATACCACTTGCTTGCTTTTCCACTAGGTAAAAAACACAACCATAAATCATTGCTTTTTTTTTCAAAATTAAGTGGTACTTAACATTTGATTAAATTTTGTGTGTGATACAATTTCAGCTCACTTTGACATAGAAATGGCAGAAATTATAAGTGTTGGAGTGCTATTTCTGCGAGCATCGTGTCCTATGTGCGAGTTAGGTCTTTGAGCAATCTCAATGAAGCGAGCTTTGGAGCGAAATTTTTTAGGGCCGTTCTCCCTACCTCCCCTTCCTCCTCTCACTGCCCATGTGCTTCCTCCTCTTCCCATGCTCCTCCTCCTCAGCCTCGTCTTTCAACATCCTCCCTCTCCTCCACTTTCTCCCTCCATCTCCTCCTCTAGCCACCCTACTTTCCTCCATTTCCTCCTCCAATTGCTGTCTCTCTCTCTCTCTCTCTCTCTCTCTCTCTCTCTCTCTCTCTCTCTCTCTCTCTTCCTCTCCTCTACTTTCTCCCTCCATCTCCTCATGTAGCTTTCCTCCAATCACTCTCTCTCCATCTCCTCTTGCCTTCCTCAAGGTCCTCTTCTTCTACCTCTCTCTCTCTCTCTCTCTCTCTCTCTCTCTCTCTCTCTCCCCC
The DNA here is from genome assembly GCF_014529385.1 of Adiantum capillus-veneris. NCBI lineage: Eukaryota > Viridiplantae > Streptophyta > Polypodiopsida > Polypodiales > Pteridaceae > Adiantum > Adiantum capillus-veneris. The sequence continues at coordinate 26,335,091 of NC_140948.1, read as the reverse complement.
TCTCTCTCTCTCTCTCCATCTCTTAGTATTTCTCTCCCTCTCCCTCCCTCTATCCTCTAGCTCCCCTCTCTCCCTTTCTCTCAAGAAGTATCTTTTTGATGCATTGGTGACACTGGTTCTTCTTTATGGAGTTGAAGTGTGGGGTGGGAGCATCTCAAAGTCTAATTGGAAAGAGTTTGAGAATGTCCAAACAAACTTTCTCCAAGTGACGACACAAAAACCATATATGCTCCTACTTCTTGAGTCAGGATGTCTTCCAATTGAGGTTATGGGCATGGAAAGGGTTGTGGAGTACATGATAAAGATGCGTCAAAACCCCTCACATCGACTTCCTACAATTGCATGGGAAGCAAGCAAAAAAGTTCAAAAGACGCATAAAAGCAAGATCTTGAGCACGGGATGGATGTAAGACATAAAGAAGTGGTTTGGGTGACGGAATGCATTACACTTGCTACATGATGCTTCAATTGACTCCCAAGTGAATGAAGCTTTTCTACAACGCCAATGTATTATGGCTTGGGAGAAATTCGGTGGGTCACGCTTCATACATTACACCACCCATATTGCCCCCAACTACAAAACCATGTCCTTCGCTGAAAGAGGAAACCGTACTCACACTTACATGCTTGAGCCTATCCCCTTGTCGGTGATACGCACTATCGCAGCCATTCGGCTTAGCTCCCATTTCCTTCGATGCGAGACAGGGCGTTGGGACAATGGAGAAGAGTCAAATCGATTGTGCACATTATGCTCATTGCAAGTTCGAGAGTCTGAGTACCACACACTACTAGAGTGCTCAGCTTTTGGTCACATCCAAACTTGCTTCTCTCACATTTTCATCCATAACTTGGACCTACACACTTTCCTCTCCCAGCCAAAGTGTGGGCTCTCCATTGCGACTCTCATCACCACAATTTTGGAGTATCTAGAGTTACTCATCAGCCATACACATACTACACCACATGTAACTTTGGTCCCATAGGTCAGATTTGACCTCTGAGGACGATAATAAAATCTATCTATCTATCTCTCTCTGACTGTTTTCCTTTCAACTATCTCTACCTTGTATTTCTCTCTACGTCTCCCTCCCTCTCTCTCTCTCTCTCTCTCTCTCTCTCTCTCTCTCTCTCTCTCTCTCTCTCTCTCTCCACCTTTTGAGCAAACATGATAGAAACTTATGATTCAACATTCACCAAACATGGTAGAAAGTTATGATTCGATCACTTCAACAAAAACGAAAACGATTGTTTTCAGTTTTGACCCCAAAACTTGAGATTTTGTTTTCTAAAAGGATTCATATTTGGTGTGTTGGAACATTGTGCTATGTACGTGCATTAGAATTCACCAAACATGGTTAAAACCTATGACTCGATCACTTTATGACAGAATTAGCATTTTTTGATGAAAATTGCGTGTTTTGGGTTTCGGGCATAAATTTAGAGATTCTATAATCCGATGGCCCCATATTTGGGAGTCTAATATTTTATAACATGTATATACATCAGCACCCATCAAACAAGAAAGAAGTTTTGAATCGACCATTTTATGACAGAATTGGTGTTTTTTTGGCAAAAACAACGTTTTCATTTTTGAGCCCAAAACTGGAGATGTTGTTGTCCGAATGGATTCATATTTTGGTGTGTTGGGACATTGTGCTATGTACATGCATTAGCATTCACCAAATATATTTAAAACTTATGGCTCGATCACTTTATGATAGAGTTAGCATTTCTCGACAAAAACTGTGTTTTTGGGTTTCGGCCATAAGTTTAGAGATTACATAGTCCGAATGGCTCCATATCTGGGAAGTTGAGATTTTATAATATGTATATACATCATCACCCATCAAACAAGAAAGAAGTTTTGATTTGACCAGTTTACAATATAATTTGCATTTTTTGACGAAAACAACGGTTTTTAATTTCGAGCCCAAACTAGAGATTCCAGTGTTTGAATGGCTTTATAATTGGTGTGTTGGAACATAGTACTATGTATATACATCGATATTCACCAAACATGGTAGAAACTTATGATTCGATCACTTTATGATAGAATTAACATTTCTTGACAAAAATTGCATTTTTTTATTTGGAACATTAATTCGAAGATTTTGGAGTCCGATTGGCTTCATATTTGGTGTATTGAGATTTTATACTGCGTATATACATCAGCATCCATCAAATAAGAAAAAAGTAATGATTCAATCACTTTACAATAGAACTGGTAATCATTTAACATGTACAAATCTTATGAGTTGATCACTTTATGATCATATTAACATTCAACTCATATTCTGATGACGATGATACTTTAAACTTCAATAATTACCAAAGTTTTCAAGAAAGACTTAGATCACATTTTGATATTTAAACTCGAATAAAAAAGTAACAATGGTACCGAGTATACCCCAAAGGGAGATCCAAACAAACAGTGATGCATTGAAGCCTTTAATTTACAATGTATAGTACTAAATAAGTGGTTCAAACATTTATTTTTATCCTCTTGTCCTTTCCATTTATGTGCCATGGGCACCATCTCCTCCAAGACTGTGTATTGACTCCATTGTATGCTCTACCTCACCGTCGTTCGTTGTAGAAACTACATTCAGCTCTATTGGTTAGGCACATTGTTATTCAACAACAAATAATTTTACTATTCAAGATTTGTTTAAACATCATGGTTGGCAGACATTGTAAACAATTACCTATTACTTAGAGCCTGTGACATAATTTTGTTACCCTTTCAGAAAGGCTTGTTCCTGACATAATCCGATGCTAACCCAAGATATGCATGTAGACCTTCTAGATATGGGAGTAAATTCATGAGGAGAACATTGTCATTGCTCGCTCCCTCATAACTTCTCAAGGTGATAAGTGCATGAGGTGGGTTTTTTATTTCCTTCTCGAGGTTGTCTACTACTAGAATATTGTGCAAAGGATCCATGACATATAGTGCTACCATTTGAGATCTAAAGTTCTTCACAAATAGCACATTGAATGATGAACGTCTACCATCGCCGTGTCTCTCTTCATAGTGTCTTTGATGCAAGCAAAACTTGAAATATGTATCGTCGTAACCGGCCTTCATATTTACTTTTTATCAACTCCATAATTGGGATGAGATTTTGTTCTTACATGGAGCTCCATACCCCTATATCAAAAAGCTTGAACATCACTCTAAGCAATAGTAATAGGGCCGATCGCACAGTGACATAGCCATTCACCTTATATTATGCATATTTGTAGCATAGGAAGAAGCACTCTCCCATCGCTAGCATTTCAAGAGGACATCGAATACAATGAGTTTCCTTTTGGCATGGCAAGAACAGGTTGCGCATGTGCCTTCATGATGACCAATTTCCAAACAAGCCTTGCTTAGAGTCATTAATAAATTACCATTTTGTACTATTGGTTTAGGATTGACATTTACTATTGCAGAGATACTATAATTCTTCCATTGATGCTTCTTGATCTAGCAGTACAATGTGTCGGGCCAGTCGTAATGCAAACGTACAATTAGTCCACACCCCGCATAGATTTGCATTATTACGTTCCCCTCGTCTGTATAGAGAGAGAGAAGCCTCTCATGTAAACCCGAACTTCTCTCCAAGCCTCCAATAGCTACTCTCGCAATCACTAGCCTACCTATCTGCATGTGAAAGACTACTCTCCAAGTCACTCATTGTCTCTCAATAGTCTCACTTAGATGAGACTATGCCATCTTAGGAATATAATGTACATGTCGTAGCATATAGGATGCACTACTAGGCAATGACAAGCATACATCTCTTGCATGTGTATGTCATACATTGAGCCATCAACCAAATGCACACTATCAATGATCCCACTAGAGAAGGTAGTAGACCACTCACAACATGGTGTGATGTGGAAAATCGCATTCACATTTAGGAACTAATGGGAAGAAGTGCCATCTCTAGTAGACATAAAGGCAAGAGGAAGGCTAGAGGTAAATGTCACATTATTGTCACTGGCATATGAAGCAACCTCTCTAGCCTTTGTTAGAACATTGTTGCGGTTGCCTTACACATTTGAAACAATGACACCTATTGTGCGTTATGTGATCATAATTCCAATGTTGCATAAATTGGCAAGATTGAGACCAACGTCTCTTATGAGCTATCAATGTCGACTTGTCACACATTATGTCAAACCAATCAATAGCAAAACGGGGGATCACTTGACCACAACACAATCATAACCATGATCAACACATCATCCCGATGCCAAAATTAGCACTTGTAGCTTGATGTAGTTCTAACAAAATATGTACAAAAGCGGTGCCCGAAACTCAAACGTATATGGATGGAGTAACCTTTGCAAAATCAAGTTAAAAACTGCACATAAATGAGTGCAAAAAGATAATGCAAGCACAAACAAAATGATTATAAGCAAGTGAACTCAATACTTGAGATAAGCAAAGCAATTCTTAGAGGGACAAAATGCATAACCATATGCATAAGTAAAGAGCATTTGCGGTCAATACGCATCCCATAAATCTGCTTGCAAAATTAATTCAAGCTGTGCTTTAACCTATACCTATAGAACCAAAATGTATGACTATCTATGTGCATGTAGCCACAACAAGCATACAATAAATCTCGCTCCTGCAAGAGTGGCTACAAGGACAAAAATTCGTGTCCGAAACCAACAAAAGTTTGTAAAAGTGAGATTCAAAACTCAATCACTATCAAAGTGGGATTAATGCTCGACCATTATAAAATCATGATGTAAATTGCAAAAACAATTATGCAAAACTACATAAAAACATTGTTAGATAAGGTTCTTGATCTATAAACTAATCTCTAATAGGATACATGCTCTCGAAAGAGGTCAATCGCACTAAAAACGCAACCCATATGCATAAAACTATACTCACCAATGTTATGCGCACACACACACACACACACACACACACACACACACACACACACACACACACACACACACACACACACACACACACACACACACACACACACACACACACACACACACACACAGAGAGATTGCACATGAGTAGTGTTAGAGGTTGACAATATACGAGGTGAGCTTCTTGGCCTATGGAGGAACTAAGCCACAATGATGGGCAATCTCCACATCCACTTCTCTTCACCTCTAATCAACCCAATCACACACACTAACGATTGCAAGATGCACACAACACTAATCCTATCATGCAACACACTAACCGCAAGCACACACACATGATCTATCGAGCACCACACTCCAATCAACCCTACATGCACACACACGCAAAGAGGGCAATCACACAAGATGAGAGAGGGATTAACCACTAATTAGTTACGATTTAGCTAATCTAAGCATCAATAGCAATCATAAGAAGCATGAGAGAGGCATCGTGAAAGATAATTAAGCATTTATTAGTGTTAATCAATTCACATGAGCAAGGAGAAGCTCAAGGACTCCCTAGCCACACAGCTAAAGAGCTCTCGCTAAAGAGTGCTCTCAACCAATGAGCTTGAGAACGTGTGAATCGGGGACATACATACGGTTGTCCACATCATCATGGTCTACGCGGTTTTTGGATGTTGGCTTTATTTTTTTGGGTTTTGGGCACCTCGGTTATGGTGACATAAGTTGGAACAACTTATTGAGCTAGTTTCTTTTAAACTTAGGCCACTTGACTAGGTTCCATAAGTTGGCCACACTTCTTCTGATGTTTCTTTCAATAGGATTGGCCCTTTGTGTCCGGCCTCTATCCTTTAGGTCATTCCATGCCATCACTTTGTGACATACCCCCCTCTTGAAAGAATTGTAATTGTCCTCAATTACACCTGCAAAAATAGACATAAGACAAAAACTAGTTCAACAGACACCGACTCTAAGTACGGACGTCCTAGACCACCAACATCCAACATTTGCACGAAGACGACAGTCACTGGACATTCACATCACTATCCTTGTTGAGATCTTAGATGAGAAACAAGATCATTGTAACTTATTTAGCAATCACATCCAGATCACACTGATCTTTGATGGATGTCTTGATTGACTAAATCTTGTTACTATCATATCCACATCACCCCTCAAGTGAACAAGACGGAAATTGAATCATTTAGTAGAATAATGTCAGTCGATCAGTATCCTTGAATTCTCAAGAAGAAATCAATGACTTTATTCCATTGAGGTAACCTGTGACAAAGAAGTGGATTAGCTCTCCTCTTGTGCAATCCGCATGCACCAAATTCAACCTGTTGATACATTGATAACTCTTGGAATAGTCGGTGTTAAACCAAAAGCTTCAAGGTAAAGCTCTAAAATCTGAGGAGTATCTGCTAGGTCCTCCTCCTCCATCCACTTGGTATCCAAAGCTGGATAGTTCTTGAACTTGACAAAATACCGGCGTGTAAGCTTATCTTTCACTTTCCTTTCCTTATGAGCAAGGACTTGTTTTGGAATGAGAATCTCCTCTGTCTTTTCCGGTTTGACTGCTTCTCTAGCTCCTTTTCCAACAAAATTTCAGTTTTGAAAGGTCTCAAGAGACACATGAAACGCATTGTCATGAAAATTAGTTTCTAACCTTCTAAAAGTATTTTCCATCTTAAATTGTCCATTTAAGTCCACAAAAAATAAAAAAGAACAAGTGAAGCTGATTTAAGTGGTTATGGATTAGCTTGGTCAAAGTATTGGGACCAAAAGAGGAGAAGTCCATAAAAGAGCAAGGGTGCTATTTAGTTATCTCTGTCATAGGTATAGGTCAAGGAAATATCTTGAGAAGCCTTGATCAAAGGTACATGACCAAGGAGATGACCTATAGGAGTCTAAAAATAAAAAGTAGCTATGCTAAGTTCAAGTCATCAAAATAACTCTTTAGACTCCAAGTATGAAGTTTGGGAAGCCTTATGGTAACTTACCACAAATAGTCTAACTTTAGTAGGTTTTGGGAGCAGCTTGATGGCACCTCAAAAGCATTGTGCTAAGGTTTTGCACAGGAGGTGAATATTTAAAGCCCAAGGGTGAGCTTTACTTTTTACCAAAGTCCATCCTAATTTAGCAGGTATGTTGTAGCCCAAGTCAGCGTCATAAAGCCTCCAAGGTTTGTGCAAAGGTCTCGTACCTGAGCCAATTAAATTAAAAAGTAAGTTTATGGTTTTTATAAATGAAAGGAAAAAGCTGAAGTTTGAGGTTAGATCAGCCCTTCCTTATTTAAAAAGAAATTTGACTTTTGTCCTTCCTTTCTAAGATTGCCTAGACCACATGCCAAAAGTAGCACCAATTTGCTTTATGTGAAGTTAGCAAGTGTGTGTGGTGTGTACACTTACCAAGAAGAGTCCAAGAAAGGAGGGGGAAATTTTTCAAGTAGAGAATGATATACAAGTGTCCAAGCATGCACCAAGTTGCCTCTTGAGTCCTTTACTTCGATTGTCCATGCACTAGGCACCCAATTTTGGGCTTTTGGCAAGTGGGGAAAATATAAAAGAGGCTAGCTCATGGGAAATTGGGTTCTTTGCTCTCTCTCTCTCTCTCTCTCTCTCTCTCTCTCTCTCTCTCTCTCTCTCTCTCTCTCTCTCAAGTGCCCAAGTTGGCAAAGCAAGCTCCCTCTCTCATGGGAGCTCAAGAGGTGACCATCATGCTCAAGCACTTGGCTATGGATGAAAATCCACCAAGCAAGTGAAAACTTCTTCCTCTTCATCATCTTCTACTACTCTGTTATGCTAAGATATGCTAAGAACTTGCCTATGGAGTAAGTGTATATGAAGTGAATATTCTCTTGCTTGAAAAATACTTCTTTCACCGTCATCTACCTCTTATCTCGCAGTTCCTTCTGGGAAGGGCGGTTACATCATGGAATCTTGAAGAACACTGTCTTGTTGGTTCAAAGAAATCTTCTCAAGAGAACAAGTTGCATTGTAATTAAAGCTTTAAGAAAATCCTGTATTCCTTGAGTTTTCAATCTTAATTGTGGTATTCTCTTTCAATTATGTGCATGATTTTAGTGTTCTAACATGTAAGTGTGTAAAGAAATCAGCCCGACCCAACCTCTAGTCTCCTCAATAGAATTCTCTTAAGGGAAACTCTCTCCTTTCATAAGCTAAAATTTTGTTCAATCTTAAGTAAGTACTAGATTCTCTGACATTGGTATCAAGAGCTGAGCTTTCACAAGCTAAGATTCTGTTGAACCTAAAGTAAGTACTAGATTCCCTAACATTGGTATCAGAGTTGAGCTTTCTCTTTTCTTTTCTAAGAAGAGAGGTCCTTGAGTAATCTATGAAAGATTAGAGTTGTTCATTGCAATAGGCGTTTATTATCTTGGCTGGCATGCCTGTTTACAAGGTACAAAGGACACCAACATCAAGAAATAGGGTGTTAATAATGGAGTCTTTCGAGCCTTGCCTATGGATTAACCATTATTGAGATATTAGCCGCTTGATAGGAACCGATGCTAGCTTAGCACTGCTAAACCCACTCCATTACTCTTTGCAATTAACAATATTTTAAATTATGTGTGTATTTACTCGAGTGCTAATTTCTAAGGGAGAAGAGGACTAGCAGTCAAATTTTTGGAAGCGCCAAGGAAAGAGCTAGCATACATATACCAAAAATTTAATCATGGCACAACATAATCAAGAGAGTGTAATTAATATTAACAACTTAGAGTTGGCTCATGGTATAAAATTTGATGATGGTTGCAGAGTTTTCAACAAAGTTGTCAAGATACAACTTTGTTGATAAATTACAAGAAGCAATGGGAGGCTTCATTTTGCAAGCGGAGGCCCCTTAGGGTAGAGAGAGAGTTCCTCTGAGGACTCTTAGGAGGCTTCAATGGGAGGAATCTCTTTGGGTAATGAAGAGGAGATAATAGAAGGACCTCCAAGGCAAATTGTTAGAGAAGAAGAAGTGTGTCTTAAACTTTCAAGGGAGAGGTATAAAAGCGACAAAATTTCTACCTTTGAAAGTGATGCTACCCCAAGAAGATGGAGGGCATGAAAATCATGTAGTCCTCCCAAAAAGAATAGAAAGTCATCAAGCACTCCTCCCGTGAAAATCTGAAGAAGAAAGAAAGGAGTCAAAGCAAGAAAAAGTGAAGAAAGCGGCCGCAATTCTTTCCTTCTTCTTCTAAATGAAGGAGCTATGCAACATTTGAAAGTTGAAAATTTTCAAAGAGTGAGAAAAAATACATCACTTTTCTTACCTCTGATGGAACCTTTGGAGCAAATGATAAAGTGTTGGATTCTATCCAAAAATTTGACACAACCTTTGAAATCTTTGAAGCTTGAAAATGTTTCCATGTATTTTCAAAAGCCAGCACTTCAATGGTGGGCAAGCTTATGTGCTCAAGATGAAGCCCCAAAGACATGGAAAGCTCTGAGGATTGCTATTATGAAGCAATTCCTTGCAAATGATGCTAAAGACAAAGTCCTCATGGAATGGCAAAGCTTGAAGATGGCCCCATATGAGTTTATTCAAAAGTGTGTGAATAAGTTTTAGGAGTTACATTTCAAAGCTACTGTTTACAAGAAGATAAACTTTCAAAATAAGACAACAATTTTGTGCTAGCATATCTGAGGAGATGAGTGAGTATGCCAACTCACAAAGACCTAAAACTATCTCGACAGTCATACATCAGACTATGGTTGCCTCAAGGATTCATTTCCAACAAGGGATTAAGAAGGGATCCAAGCCAATGAAAGCTAAGGAAGCAACTGAACCAAAGGGAAAGCACAATGCAAAGAAAAATTCTCCCAAGGCTAACAACAACAACAACAAAAACAATAAAGGAAAGGCAAAGGAAAAAGGCTACAAAGGTAAAAGAAACTTTTTCCTAAAGGGTTGAGCATTATCATAAAGATAACAAGTGTTTCAAGTGTGGGGAGCAAGGACATGTTTTTTGGCATGTCCAAATATAAGTGAACATAATGACTTTGTTAGAGCCACCATGGTGGAAGCTCTGAAAGAGGAAGGCCATTGCAAAGGAGAACCACTCTCTTATGCTTGGGAGAAAGTAAGAGAGCATGATGCTTTCATACTATTTGATCTTGGCTCTACCCACAAATTTATTTCGGTTGAGCTAGCTACTAAGCTAGGAATTCATGACTTTGAGATGGGGGATATGGTAAAAGAAGATGGAGTTTCCAAAGGGCAAGAGGCCTCAATCACTCCATTTCTTGGGAAGCTAAGGCTCCATGTGTAGAGCTATGTCAACAAAGAAGATTCCTTCAACTCTCCACTCAAGCTAAGGCTTTATATGCAAAGCTATGTTGACAAAGAAAATTTCTTCATCTCTTCAGTCAAGAATGAAGATGTTATCCTAGGGGCACCATGGTCTGATTTCATGGATATCACTATGAAGATTCCTACGAGAAGAGTCCTCTTTTCTTGTAGAGGCGAGGATGTTCAACTTGATGTATATAGTGCAGACAACTTGCAACCCTGTATCACTTGTATAGACTCAAGCTTTAAACAAAGTAATGAAATGTTCTCTTTCTTAAAAATGAAACTAAAGAGGACTTAAAATTTTTGAGTTTCCTAAATGAGTTTCAAGATGTGTTTACGGATGACATTCCTAGGGAGCTACCTCCCAAAAGGGGACAAGATGTTCATTCTATAGAGCCTGGTAGTTCACCTCCCAGTAAGCCTTCTTATCAAGTCTTACCAACTCAACAAGTGGAGATTATGAGTCAAGTGAACGAGCTTGTGGAAAAAGGGATGGTAAGGCCTAGTTCAACTCCATTTTTTTCACCAATTCTACTAGTACATAAGAAGATGGTACTTATATAATGTGTGTGGACTATCATGCGCTTAATGGTTGGATAATTATAACGAATATATTTTCTTTCCCAAGATAAAGATCTATTCAATTAATTACGAGGGTCTCCCTACTTTAGTAGAATAGATCTTAAAAGTGGTATTAACAGAGATTGTGCCTGAAGATATTCATAAGATGGGTTTTTGTACAACTTTTGGCCTATATGAATTCTTGAAAATTGGAGATAATTAATGATGGTCTATACCAACAAATCTACATGAATTGAGAAGCTTTATAGAAATGTGTGCATACTATAGATGCTTCATAGAAAATTTCTTGTTCATAGCAGGGCCATTGCTCTTTCACAAAGATTGTTGGGGTTAAGGCCTATGTGCCTTGACCGGTCGCCCAGGTCATGGGCGCCCGCCCACTGTTACCCTATACTTATAGTGAGTATACTGTATAGGGGGAGCTCCCACTTCACAGTCTCCCCACCCATATCTGCGTTGTGTGTCTCCTTCTCTCTCTCTCTCTCACTCTCTGTCTGTGGTGCTCCCCGATCCCCTTCAATTGGTATCAGAGCTATGGTGACCGCGGAGAGCACGACGTCTTTGAGAGCTTCGAGGCGATAGCTTGCTCGCTCTCGACGGTAGAGAGATTAAGAAATCTTGGAAGCTTTGTGAGAATGCAATGGGAGCTTGTGAGCTCAGTTGAGAGTGATGTATGCTCTTGTGGAAGCTCAGAAAGGAGTGTGGAAGATTGTGTGTAAGTGAAGGTGCTGCCCTAAAACTGTGTGAGCAGCAGCACTGTTTTCAGATTCGTTTTTCTCCTTGTAGAATGCAGATCTGAGAATTCTGTCCGTCATGCCCATCCGTTTTGACGTGGTCTACAACTTTGCAGAAGAAACTTTTTGCAAATTCCTCACCGTTTTGCTGATATTCAGCTCAGACTGACTGTATATAGAAATTCCACATTTTCTGTTGTCGCATTGTGTGCGAGTTCGATGCACTTTTGGAAGCACAGGAGATGCTTGAAGTTGAGTGCATAAATTCTGAGCTGAAGATGTAATTGTAGCTTGTGTTAAGCTTGTGGTTTGAGGGTTTTTTGGTAGACTTGGGCAACGAAGTACGGAGGCGTTTACACACCACCGAAGCGGTCTCTTGAGAGACGTAGGTTTTTGGAGCACACAGGTGGAGCTTCTTTCACTGGTTTTCACAAAATACTTTGGCGGTGATTTTGTGCTTGGATTCATGGTCTTTGCGGATGGTTTGCATATGGTTATGGTACATGGTTAATGCCCATTATAAATGCATTTTGGCGAGCACTTTCAAGTGCCGGTAAGCTCTCTTGAGAGCATTGTTTTCGCATTGATCAAGTTTCCGGATTGCAAATCTTTTGGCGTTTGCTTATGCGCAGTCACTCCGTTGATGTACGTTGAGTGCGGATTTCCATTGTATGTGAAAATGTGGAGCCATTTTAACATTTCTAGTCATTGGCATTGAGTAGTGTTATGGTTTATGGTAGAGATTGTACTTGAGTTTTTTGCTCAGTTTTCAGGGGAAATTCTGTCGGATTTTTCCTAGATTCTCGCCATAGTTTGTGATCGAGTGTTTGCTCTCACTTTGACAGGTTTTGTCAGTTTGGACACAGTTTTGTGTTTTTGTATCCACTCTCGCAAGAGTGAGGAGTTGTGTATCTTTCTTTGCTTGAGATAGTGGTTTGCTCTCGGGTGGGAGAGTCTTGTGATCTCGAGCATTGTTTGCCATAGTTTTGCAGAGCTTATGCATGTATGTTGAGTGTAGTTTGATGCGCATTGATTGCTCATTGTATTGAGCTTGCAGGACAATGGTTATTTTGTGTTGATAGCCATTGTGCGTCGAAACTCTGGCGAAATTTTCCCAGGAGTTTTATGCATATCATTTATGTGATCTAGGTAGAGATTGCGGGTTGCACTCAGCATTTGTGTGCGGTGTTCTCTTGCAGGTGGGAGATTTGTGAGTGTGTATGCATCGATACCGCACAGTGTGGGCTTGGTGATTAGCTCACAGATTGCAGTGTGATACTAGAGCATGCGAGGCTTGTATTGACATAGCTCTATTTTGGAGTGTATCTCACAGGTTTTACATTGTGTTTCTGGCCATATTTGTAGACAGTTTCCAGGTGTTGTTGGTGAGGTGGTTTTGCTTTCTAGTTTGCTACATTGTGCTCATGGCAGAGACAGGTGATCGCTCAGATTATGATCTCTCCAAAATGTGCATGTTTGATGGGTCAGACTTTGCAGCATGGAGAGAGTGTATGCTTGATGCATTGACACAGCGAGGGTTGCATCGACCATTGAGTGGTGATGCAGGTAGACCTTCAAACATGTCTGACGATCAGTGGCAGGAGCTAGAGGAGATGGCACTATCTACGCTCTCTTTGCACCTTGCGGAATCTGTATATGCTCTTGTTATGTATGAGACTACTTCGAGAGCACTTTGGCGCAGATTACATGATATGTATGATAGATCTGAGTCATCACGGACTCGTGTGAGACATGTACATTCACGAGCACGCCGACAGGTGACATGTTGGTATTGTGGTCATTCTGGACACGTTAGACGATGTTGTTTTCGTCGTATGCGACATCGTAGGAGACATGGCAGTCTCAGAGATGTATGTAGTGATGCCATGGACTCAGTTGCTTTGACAGTTGAGGCACATGTAGTGTCGGAGTATACTAGTGACGAGGATGTCACTTTTACCTCGAGCTATGCACGAGATGATATACATGTGGATAGTGCACTCCCTTCGTAGTGGTTGCTAGACGCAGATGCTATGTTTCATGTCACGCCGCATCGTGCATGGTTTTGTAGCTATTCTAGCGGGATGCTTGGCAGTGTACGTTTGACCGATGGATCGGTGCATACGATAGTAGGTGCAGGAGATGTGAGACTGTCATTACCGAGTGGTGCATCTTACTTGTTACGACATGTGCGCTATGTACCGGATTTGACAGTGAGTTTGATCTCGATTGGTCAGCTTAGAGATTGTGGATGTCAGATTTCGCTTCGAGAGCGAGATTTTGTGATGCATTTGGGTTTGCTAGTGATTGCGAGAGGTGCCAGGAGTGGCCCAGGTTACCCATTGCATGTGGATCACGGGAGAGACGGTGTTGTCTATGTGATCATGCAGCCAGGTAGACAACGAGAGAGCAGGCGAGTCTCTTTTGCTTATGGGTTGTAGGATGCTTTGCATGGAGTGCAGAGCAGCGACCTTGTTGTGCAGGTTGCGTCTATGGATGCACAGGTAGAGCGGGACAGCTCTAGTGAATCACAGCAGGATGAGTCATCAGAGGTGATGACAGAGATGACTCACATGGATGCTGAGATGTTGGCTATTGTGGAGTCATTTCTTGATATGCTTATGCCAAAGCTTGATGCAGATTCAGGACAGATGGATACTCTTGGTACACATGTGATATGTGGTGGGCACGAGGAGTCACTCCAGAGCTCGGAGTCAGAGTGCCATGGTCTCTATGATAGGGGACAGGATTACCATGAGTTGAGTTCTGAGTTGCAGGTGGCAGAGGTTGCCAGGGTTGCATCAACATTCGGTGTCCTCATGTACGAGATGCTGATCTCGAGGCCCGACATAGCAGCTGCAGTGGGAGCATTTGCAGTAGGGTTGATTAGTTGTTCGATGACTGATCTCGGCATAGAGCATAGGGGAGGTTTGCAGGTATTGGACCGATACTTGCAAGAGTGCATGAGCTCTTGTAGACTCTTTGCAGAGCTTGGAGCTAGCTCTGTGTGGCTTCCGCAACGGGATGTTTGTCTATCAGTAGAGCCGGATGCACTAGCTCATCGAGAGTCAGTGGGCATAGGTTGAGAGAATATCTCACCTTCTATTAGTTGTACACTAGTAGATCTTGCTTAAAGGCACATTGGCCTTTAAGTGGGAGGTTGTTGGGGTTAAGGCCTATGTGCCTTGACCGGTCGCCCAGGTCATGGGCGCGCGCCCACTGTTACCCTATACTTATAGTGAGTATACTGTATAGGGGGAGCTGCCACTTCACAGTCTCCCCACCCATATCTGCGTTGTGTGTCTCCTTCTCTCTCTCTCTCTCTCACTCTCCGTCTGTGGTGCTCCCCGATCCCCTTCAAAGACCATGCATGAATGTTGTATCAATAGCTACTCACAATGATCTATCTTCTATGATAGATAAGTATGCTACAGATTTAGACTTTAAAGATGTAATGTCAACTATTGCATTGGGGAAGAAAGAGAAACCATACAATATACAAGATGGTATCTTCTCTATGGAAATAGGTTATGTGTTACACATAGTTTATGTGAAGAGGTCGTGTACAAATCCCATGTTCCACCTTATGTGGGAAATTGAGGGATTCAAGATACTCTCAAGGGAGTAGAGATGTACTTTTATTGGCCAAAAATGAAGGTTGACATACTAGACTATGTTGCCAAATGCATTGTATGTCAAAAGGTAAAGTATGATAGAGGGAAGCAGTATGGCTTGCTTCAACCATTGCCTATACCCGATTCCCCAATTGGAAAGTATTTCATCTTTGGATTGCCAAAATCCATTCATGGGAATACAGGGCCATTGCATGTACCTAATTCCCAACGGGAAAGTATATTCATGGATTTTATCTTTGAATTCCCAAAATCCATTCATGGAATACAGTCATTGCCTATACCTGATTCCCCATGGGAAAGTATATCCATGAATTTCATCTTTGGATTACCAAAATCCATTCATAGGAATACAAGAACATGTGCAATAGTCAATCGATTTAGCAATCAAGTACATTTTATACCGTTCAAAAAGACCAATTAAGCACACCATGTGGCAACCCTCTTTATCTCACACATCTTTAAGTATCATGGCTTACCAACATCTATAGTATCAGACAAAGATTCCCAAGAATAGCTTACAAGTTTTGGAAGGGTCTCTTTTAGAATCTGGGTTCTAAGTTGAATTTCTCCTCGTCCTATCACCCAGGCCTATCACCCACAAACAGATGGCCAATGTGAGATAGCAAATTCAACTAATATTGATATAGCCTATGTTACAAAAGTAGATCAAAGAGATCAATGGAAAAAGTACTTACCCTTAGTAGAGTATGCATACAATATAGCATTGTCCATACTTCTACAAGAAAGGCACCCTTTAAAGTAATTGAAGGAAGATCCAATCTCCCATTGATAATCAAGACACTTGGAAAGATATTTCCTCATAAGACGAGTATAGTAGAGACCTTAAAGAATCTTTCAAAAGATTAAGGAAACTATATCCATCATGCAACAAAATCAAAAGACTGATGTTGATAAGCATAGATCTTCAAAGAGAATGATTGGGTATAATTACTCAAGTTTCCCAAAGCACCCCTCAACCAGGCAAGGGAACACAAGGATGCCCTGTTGGAATTAGGGTTGTAGGAAAACACACACATCTTGGAGAAGACGAAGGAAGCTCAAGGAACACAACAAAGAGTGTATTACTTAGTGTGCAATGGAAACATAAGATAATGCTAGAGTGATGGGCATATATACAATGCATGGGGGAAAAACCTCACTAGTCATTAGAAAATATCGAAGGTCTTTTGGAGAGCCTTTTAGTAGAGAGAGAAAAACGAGCTCCTCCAATGAGAGAAGGGCCAACATTACGTAGAAAATAGACTCATATTTATAAAAATATGGAAAAAGTATCACCTATTCATTCAATGAGCCAACGATCCTTGAAAATGTCACCTTTTCATTAAATGCGATTATCTTTTTCACGAGGTCAGGGTCGCTCATTCAATACGGATTTCTACATCATTGATTTTTTTTTTAAAAATGTCAAATAAAGTCAAAATTTGAAGATTTGAACATTGTCAATGCGTCGGAAAGGCCCAAATACCTACAAGTTGACGTCCACTTACCTTGTTCTGACACCTAGAGAGAGAGAGAGAAAATGCCAAAAAAACACCTAAAAGGGGGTTTTAGCATGAACGACATATGAAGGGCAATCAAAATTCTTGTGAAATGTCCTCTGCACACCATTCGGCTACTTCTTTCTTTTATGGGTTTACATATATAAAGAACTATATATACTTCTCACACATTACTACCACATGTATATGGTAACAAATCCCCCCTTCGAGTGATGCGGCCATAAGGCGTCTCACCCATACACACTCAATCATAGATGTAAAGACTGCCTTGTACTCAGCCTCACAACTAGAAGTGGCCATAGTTGGTTGCTTCTTGCTCAACCATGATATGCATGAACTACCGCCATGAAACAAAAACCACTCATGGATACTCGCGTGTCAAAATAACCAACCCATTATAAGTCCGAAAAAGCATGTAAATCTGGCAGCAATGAACCCCCCTTGGGATAAAACAACCCAAGATGTTAAGTGCCACTCAAGTAGCAAAAGATCTGCTTGACAACCTGCCAAAGCTTAGACCATGGGCTATGCATAAATCTGCTCACCTGTGAGATTGCAAACTGAATATCCAACCTCATATTGCATACATAAATAAGGCATCCAACAACAGTTTGATAAAGAGTGACATCAACAGGATCACCATCATCATGAAGACTCAATTTCAAACTTGTTTCCATGGGAGTGGCAACAGGTTTGCAATCCTCAAGTCCAAACTTACATAGCAATCTCTCTATGTAACTTGTCTGACATAAGGCAATACCACCATCACACTGCTTAAATTGTATGCCCACGTAATGATGCAACAACCCCAAATCTTTCATCTTAAAAGTAGCATTCAAATCAGCCTTAAATTCAGCAATAAGGCTGCCTCATTGAGATCAGTGTGATCAACAAATCATCCACATATAGAACAATGATGAGAAGTCGTCCTTACTCTTTACATGCAAAATGCTTTCTGTGGGACTGTTACAAGAGCCTCCTTTGAACAAATGAGTATCAGCTTTCTCATACCAAGCACGAGGAGATTGCTTCAACGCATACAAAGTTTTCTTACATTTGCACACTTTATCCTCTTGTCCTTTCTTGACAAAACTGCGAGGCTGCGTTACATACCATTCATGAAGGTAGTAACAATGTCTCATTGATGTACATCCCAACCAAAATGTGATGCCAATGCACATAGAAAATGCACAGTAGGCATACAAAAAGTGGAAGAAAAGGTCTCTTCATAATCTGTGCCTTTTTGCTATGCATAGCCTTTTGCAACAAGTCGAGCCTTTTAGCAATCAATTTCACCATTCGGCTTCCACTTCAACTTGTAAACCCACTTTGTACCAATGGCCTTTTTTCCAAGAGGCAAATCACATAAAGTCTATGTGTTATTTTCTATAAGCGCATCATATTATGATTGATAACCAGCCATCCAATTTTCTTAATTTTGTGCTTCATCAAAAGACAGAGGTTCATCAGCATCACATAAACTGGAAACAACCAAAGCATAGCAATATGATGCATTAGATGCATGGAGAGAACCTTAACGAGTATGACTAGACAAAGGTGCATCCAATCTATTGTCACACAAAGTGTGTACTAGCCATTTTGGCATACCTCTAGTCATCTCATTCTCAGCCCTTTCCTATCAAGTACATCATGTACATCTGCATCAGAAATTGGCTGATCTGTAACATTTTTAGAAACCCTCATAGGCTGTACATTTGCCTCAACGGAATTTACATTAGAACTCCACCACTCAAAAGGGGCAATAAACTGTCATAAATATCTCATGAGCTTACATTATTTTCTATAGTACATTGATAGCAAGGGTTGAATAGATCTTCCACAAACACAACATCCCATAAAACCAAGATACACTTTGCTTGCAGATGGTACAACCTGTAACCTTTTCTTTCAGTACTATAACCAGCAAAAATGCACTTGACAGTCTTATCATCCAATTTTCTGCATTGCGTTTATGGCACCAAAGCATACGACAAACCCCAAAAAATGCGCATGCGATCAACAGATGGCTTTCTATCATGCCATGCTTCACATGGAGTCATAGATTAGAAAGCTTTCGTAGGACACCTGTTGACTACATAAGTGGCACACACGATGGCCTCAAGACAAAACAAATGTGGGAAAGCTTGACTCTTGACCATACACCTTGCCATCTTTGAAGCTACTTGTTCCTTTTAGCATACCATTTTGTTGAGGCGTATACAACGTTGTACATTGGTGTTTTATCCCATGACAAAAAATGCATTAAATTCATGAGACATATACTCCCCCCCTCGATTGGAACGGAGGGTTCCCATAGTACATTTAGAGACATTTTTAGCCATAGCCAAAATTGCTTGAAGCACATAAACACTTCAGATTTTGCCTTAAGTGGATACACCCATGCATGCCTAGAGTAATCATTAATGAAAGTCACAAAGTAAAGGTAATTGCCCAAGGAAGGAGTTTGCATGGGCCCACAAACATCATTGTGCACAAGCTGCAACGTGCATGTAGCCCTAACTAAACCACCCTTTGGAAACTTTGAACAATGCATCTTACCCAAAGTACAGCCTTCACAAACATGCTTAACAAGTGCCTCAAGAGGCGGCAAAGAAGGAACCATATCATATTTCTGCAAACGCAACAAACTGGCAAAATTCAGATGCCCAAAATGTACATGCCAAAGTTTTTCATTTGAAATAGCCTTGCTACATTGCTGCTACACCTTTTCTTTGAGCAATGATAAGGGCGTGCTCAACTGCACACTGTTTAGCCTTGCTTTTTTTGGAAAGTTACTCTTCCAACAACAATGTGCATAATGCATCAAACTTGACAACTTGTGGATTTTGTTGGGTCAAAACTCTCCAAGTACTAGCAAAAGTCCGGTAAGAATGTGGCAAAGCATCAAGAACAATCTGCACAAGGGAACTATAAAAAATGACTTCACCTACAGAAATAAGTTGCTCGTTAATATCCTTGACACCAACAAGGAAAGTGTCCATCTCATCGTCCTCATGCATAATCTTTAGCTCGAGCTCTTTACGTAGCAATGCAATTTTAGCCTCACTGCGACTGGCATAAAGACCAACCAGAATATCCCAAGCGTGATTTGTAGAGTTTGCTGAACGAATATGTGGATTAATAGTGTGCTTAATAGAAAATACAATCAATGAATGAGCATGCGCATCTCTTACATCCCAACGAGCTTACTCAATCGTAGGAAAAACAGCTTTGGCAGCAACAACCCTACCACCAAAACTTGCAACATTCTCACAACCAGGATGTACATCAATGCCCTGCACAATATTCTAAATTCCCTTTGACATAAGGACAGGTTGCATCATGTAAACCCACATATGGTAATTGTCCCCAACCATTCTATCCTCAACAACAAACATCTTGAACATATCTATGTTGTTGTCAGTCATTATGAATGCTTACACCTGATGTGAAAACTTCCGGAAAAGAGGAGAAATGAAGCATGACCAACACGTGCTATTTAGCACAACTTGTAGAAGACTGTAAGAGACCTCTTACGCAAAAAACAACACTAACAGAAATTCATCATAAAATGACAAAATTTTCTACATAGCACTGTTGATGCTCACCAAAGCTCACAAAAATTAGAGAAACTGAGCAAGCGTGTGCTAGAGCTGTTGGCAACTAAGCCCGAGAGGATGCAACTTGATTTGATACCAATATTTGGAATTAGAGTTGTAGGGAAACACACACATCTTTGGGAAGATGAAGGAAGCTCAAGGCACACAACAGAGAGTGCATTACTTAGTGTGCAATAGAAAGATAAGATAGCCCTGGAGTGATGGGCGTATATACAATGCATAGGGGAAAAAATGCCCCGATGATCCTAAGTGTGTTCACACACATCACTACCACCACATGTATATGGTAACATGCCCAACGGGTCACCAGAAACATTATGCTATGTTAGAAAAAAGATATTATCAAGCCAAAGGATAATGTAAACCTTGTACTACAGTCAAAGGCAAAAACTAGGTACGAACAAGGATGTTGTATAAAGAAAATTTTCTTGTGTTGACTCTAAGATTTGTTTTGAGTGTTCATAAGTTTTAAGTGTATGCATACCATGAATCAAGCTTGTGGAAACTTAGTCTCTCAAGCACCTAGTAGACCTTGCCAATCTACTATGAAAGATGATTAGGGCTAAGTAAAGGCATGCTTGTGATAGCTAAGTCTTCCAAGTACCAAGTGGAGTTAGTCACCATTGTAGAAGAATGTTGATGGGTAAAAAGGGATCCTCTACCCAAGGAAACGGAGCTAGCTATGAATTTATTTTTACTACTCCATAGCCGAGGAGGACTATGATCTCAAGGAAGAGGTAATGTCATGAAAATTAATTTCTAACCTTCTAAAAGTATTTTCCATCTTAAATTGGTCATCTAAGTTCGAGGAAAATAAAAGAGAACAAGTGAAGTTGATTTTAGTGCTTATGGACCAGCACGGTCAATTGCTTGGGACCAAAAGAGGAGAAGTCCATAAAAGAGCAAGGGTAATTGCTAGTTAGTTATCTCAATCATAGGTATAGGTCAATGAAGCATGAATATATCTTGAGAAGCCTTGATCAAAGGTACAAGACAAAGGAGATGACCTAAAGTAATTATAAGAGTTTAACAAATTAATAAAAAGTAGCTATGCTAAGTCAAGACATTAGAATAACTCTTTAGACTCCAAGTATGAATTTTGGGAAGCCTTAAGATAAAGTTCTAACTTGCTACAAATAGTCTAAATTTAGCAGCTCTAAATTTAGTAGGTTTTTGGAGCATCTTGATGGCACCTTCAAAGCACTGTGCTAAGGTTTTGCACAAGAGTGAAGCTTTAAAGTCCAATTGAGTTTTACTTTTTACCAAAGTCTATCCTAATTTAGTAGGTCCTAAATTAGCAGGTAGGCTATATTTCCGAATACCTCAATTCTCAACGGCCTAGTTCTATCACCGAAGTAATCCATCGCACCATGGTTGCTTCACGCATCAATTTTCAACAAGGGGCTAGACTAAATGTCAAGCCCATGGAAAACAATGATAAAAATGATGCAAAGGGGAAAACCAATGCTCAAAATTCTTCCCAAGGTACTTCCAACAACAACAACAACAATCGGTCCAAGGAGAATGGAGTTTACAAAGGCAAAAACAAACTCTGTCCTAAAGAGCTTGAAGCTTTTCGCAAGGACCATAAGTGTTTCAAGTGTGGGGATCAAGCACATGGCTATTGTTCTTGCCCCAAGAAGAATGCTCGCAATGAGACTCCTAGGGCTCCCACCATCGAAGCTCCAAAAGAGGATGCTCATTACAAAGGATCATCAATTTCCTATGCTTGGGGAAAGGTAAGAGAGCATGATGCCTTCATCTTGTTTGACCGTGGCTCTACTCACAACTTCATATTAATGGAGTTGGCCACGAAGTTGGGCATTCAAGCTTTCGAGATGGGAGATATTGTAACGGCGTTGACACACCTTTTAAGGGTCAGCAAGCCTCCATTACTCCCTTGATTGGGAATTTGAGGCTTCATGTCCAAAGCTATGTCAACAAAGAAGACTTTTCATCTCTCCTCTCCAACATGAGGATTCTATCCTAGGGGCACCATGGTTTGATCGCATGTCTATCAATATGAAGTTCCTTGAAAGGAGAATCTACTTCACCTACAGGGGAAAGAACATGTATGTAGATGCTAGTGAGCGTGGTCGCACTATTCCACTTGTAAATCCTCCTGCTTTTTATAAATCAATGAAGAGCTGAGTTTCTGCGTACATGATTTTTGTCAAAGAGTCTCTAAAAGATCCTAGTGTTTCATCAAATGTAAATGGTAGGAATCAAGAGGAGTTAGACTTGTCTAATATTCTAAAAGGATTCCAAGATGTGTTCATTGATGATATCCCTATTAACTTACCTCCAAAACGAGGGAATGATGACCATCACATTGAGCTCCTTCCAAGAAGCTCACCGCCTAACAAGCCTCCTTATTGAGTCTCTTAAGCTCAACAAGAGGAAATCATGAGGCAAGTACAGGAATTGGTAGACAAAGGGATGGTGAGGTGTAGTTCCTCTCCCTTTCGTTCTCCAGTCCTTTTAGTGCAAAAGAAAGATGGTACATACCGTATGTGTGTGGACTATCGAGCACTAAATCATATCACTATCAAATACAGATTTCCCGTGCCTCGGGTAGAAGATCTATTTGATAAGCTACAAGGCTCTACCTACTTCAATAGGATTGATCTTAAAAGTGGCTATCATCAAATAAGGATAGTTGATAAAGATATCCTAAAGACCGCGTTTCGTACAACGTTTGGCCTTTATGAATATCTAGTCATTCCTTTGGATTGGATAATGCACCAGCCACGTTCAATTGTCTAATGGAGAAAATTTTTAGACCCTACCACAAATTCACTGGGTGTTCTTTGATGATATCATCATCTACTCCAAGTCTTTGGAAGAACATAAGCAACATCTCCAAATGATTTTTCAAGCATTGAGGGAGAACGAGATTTTTCTCAACCAAAAGAAAAGCGAATTTTTCCTTCAAGAGATTCAATACCTAGGTCATATTATCTCTCAAGATGGTATCCGTATGGATCCATCCAAGTTAGAGGTAATAAAAACATGTCCTAATCCAAGAAATCTACATGAGCTAAGAAGCTTTATTGGTATGTGTGCATACTATAGACGCTTCATAGAAAAATTCTCCCAAATAGCAGGACCACTACAGGACTTAACTAAGAAGAACGTTAAGTATGTATGGACTATTAAGGAACAAAATGATTTTGATAAGCTCAAAGAAAAGCTTACCTCCCAAGCAGTCCTCATGATTCCGGGTCTCTCAAACCCATTTGAGGTCCAATGTGATGCTTGTGGTGATTGCCTTGGAACAGTTTTGCTTCAAGAAGGGCATATCATAGCATATGAGAGCCGAAGGCTCAATACCGATGAACGAGTCTTGGGCATTTATGAGAAAGAGCTTTTAGCTGGTCTACATGCCCTAGACACATGGAAGCACTACTTATTGGGGACTCCATTTATTCTACGAACCGACCACCAAAGTCTCAAGTGTTTCATGACGCAAACCAAGCTTTCCGACAAACAAACGAGGTAGTAAATTTTCTTTCGCAATTTAATTTCCATATTTCTCACATTGCTAGTAAGCACAATTAAGTGGCTGATGCACTTTCACGACCAAAAAAAAAAGTTAAAGCGGTGTCTATAGCTACTCAAAATTATTTGTCCTCTGTTATAGATGAGTATGCTACTGATCCTGACTTTAGAGACATAATGTCAGGCCTTGATTTGGGGAAGAAAGAGGAACCATTCACCTTGCAGAATGGTTATCTTCTCCACGATAACAGGCTATGTGTTACCCATTTCCTTCATGAGAAAGTTATGTATGAATCTCTTGCTCCTCCCTATGCGGGGCATAGAGGTATTCAACCTACTCTTTGAGGAGTAGAGATGTATTTCTATTGGCCTACCATGAAAGTGGACACACAAGAGTATGTTTCAAAATGTGTAGTATGCCAAAAGACCAAGTATGATAGAGGGAAGCAACTTGGATTACTCCAGCCATTGCCTATCCCAAATTCACCATAGGAGAGTATATCCACGGATTTCATCTTTGGATTACCCAAGTCTATCCATGGGAATACGGGAATATGGACAATAGTCGACAGGTTTAGCAAGCAAGCACACTTTATTCCTATTAAAAAGGCCATTAAGGCACACCAAATGGCAACTCTCTTCATATCTCATATTTTCAAACACCATGGATTACCAGCATCCATCGTATCAGATAGAGATCCTAGAATGACCACTAATTTTTGGAAAGGTCTCTTTGAAAATCTAGAAACAAGATTGAATTTATCTTTGGTCTATCACCCATAAATGGATGGCCAAAGTGAGATAGCCAATCTTACAATACTCGATCTATTCAAGACTTATGTTACCAAAGTAGATCAACACTCACAATAGGAAAAATACCTACCTCTTGTAGAGTATGCTTACAATAATATTGTACATACTTCTATGTGAAAAGCACCTTTTGAGATCATTAGTGGGAGACCTAAAAGTCCCTTGCTACTCAAAGTAAATGGGAAGATCTTCGCTGCCGATGAGTATAGTCGTGACTTACAAGAATCTTTTCAAAATATTAAGAAAGCTACATCCTTTTCTCAACAAAATCAGAAAGCTATTGCTTGACAAGCACACAAGGGCCTTAACATTTAAAGAAAATGATTGGGTCTCACTTAAGTTTCTTAAGGCTCGATTAAGGCAAACAAAGGGAAAAAATCCTATGGCCCATCAAAAGTATTATGCTAAGCTAGCAAAAAGATACTATGGTCCTCTCCAAATCTTGAAGCCTATCAATGAGACGCCCTACCAACTCAAGTTTCCCAACCATTGGCTCATACACAATGCTTTTCACGTGAGCCTACTCAAACCCTACAAAGGAGAGCCACCAAGTGAACCAATTATTGAAGACCCTCCCGAAGTTGAAGACCAAGAAGAGGTGCTACAACCCGAAGCTATCCTTCGGCATGAAGACAAGTTACTACGACATGGTAAGATTATCCGACGGTATCTTATTAAGTTCAAAACTTATCATTTTGAAGATGCTAGATGGATCCAAGGATACAACTTAAGGATAGTATGAACCTTGTCAATGCTTACAATGCTACATTAGAGTAAGCAAATGTACAAATTTCTTTTAAATGACCCAAGTTTTTGTCTTATAAGACTAGTTCTCTTTTTAATTGTGCACAACTTAAATAGTATGCATGCTTAGAATCATGTTTGTAATAACAAAGTCTCTCAAACACCAAGTAGATTTTGTCACTCTACTTTGGGAGAATGAAATGGACTAAAGAGCAGACATGCTTGCGGTAGCTATGTCTCCCAAGCACCAAATGGCTTAGTCATCCATATTGGAAAGATGTCATAGGGTAAAAAGACTAATGACTAAGGATTTATCTTTTCTACCTCATAGTAGTCGAGGACGACTATGATTTCAAGAGAGAGATAATGTCATAAAACCTAATATCTAACCAACCCAAATAGTTTTCTCATATTAAACTGATCATTTAATGTGGGAGAATAAACGGGAACAAGGGTTAGGATATAGACATGTGCTTATTGATCTATCTCAACACGGGGCCAATGGTAATGGGGCCCAAATGAGAGATGGTCTATCAAAGAGCAAGGCTAACCAATGGAGCATAAAGACCTTAGGGTTAGCTTCATTGAAGACCTCCAATAGTTAGTGTAAAATTCCTTTGACCTTAGGTAAGCTAGGGCTGTGCTTGAGGTGGGAACCCGGCCCAAGCTTAAGGTGCTTGACATGCGTGATGATTGAGATGCTTGATGATTGAGATGATTGAGGTGCTTGTCATGCTTAAGATGTTAAGGTTGTCTTTGAGGTGAGAACCCAGCCCAAGCTTGAGGGGCTTAAGGGCCAAGCTTGTGGTGAGAACTAGGCCCAAGGTTGAGGGGCTTGAGGTGGCACAAAAGTCAAAGTGAATCCCTACAAGGAGGGGGCGAGCCATGCAAGAAGGGGGGTTGGTTGCTTGACCACTCTCTCTCCCAAAGGGCACCCGGGGCAAGAAGGACACATGTCAAGCCCCTAGCTAGGTTAACCTCATGGTGTGCCTAATCGACTATTGGTTCGCCACCCAAGGGGTCCAATGATAATTTAGGAGATTTAATTAATTGTTTATACATTTATCAAGTCCTCTCTCTCAAAGGGGAAAGGGGGACACTTCTCCCAAGGTTCCCCTTATTACTTGATTTACCTCCTGCTTGTGGTTGGCTAGGCTTGGAGGGGTCCAATGAGCTTCAAGCATGAGCTACAAGGGGGGGTCGACCAAAGCAAGTAGGGGGATTGCTTAGGGGATATACTCTCCCACACACACTCACACACACTCTCATTGTGTGAAGTGCAAAATGCAAGAGCTCCCTCTCCTTCTCCAAGCAAGTACAGAGGTTGTGAGCCTACACCAACACTCTTGGTTATGGAATGCAAATCCAGCTAAGAGCCATGCTTCAATGCCTAAGCTTGCCATCTTCTCCATCTTCATTACTATACTATTATGTATGCTAGCAAGAAGAGAGATGATAAGTGAGGAACTAGTTATTTCTCCTTCCTCTTCCCTACCCTCATTCCCTGCTAGCTCTCTCCACCTTCGAAGGTATTTGAGGTCTTGGGACTGAGGCTTGGGATAGTTAATGCTTTCCACAAAGTTTATGTTATGCTTGTGATGCATGAAGCTTTCCATCTTCATTGCATCACCTAGGTCACAAGGAGCACAAAGATTGTATTGTAACAAGTCTCTCTTGATGGAAGAAACCATAATACAAATGCCTATTGGAGGGGGGACCGGCTCCACGTAAATCCGGTCCTTAATTGTTGTCATGTTCTCTAAATTCTCTCTCTTGCAAAAGTATTGTTCATGCCAAGTTAACTAAATGCTATGTTTATGTTGCTACCATCAATTATGTTCACCCGCTATGCTCACAAAGTAGTTTCTCAAAAATACTCTCTTTAATTTCCGCTACTCTCAAGTTAATAGGCCAATTTCATTACAAGCATTCATGAATAATTATATAGGCTTGAGCTGAAGCTTCATGGTTACTTCATGGATGAGGCATGAGAGAGTTCAATGATTAGCCCAAAAAAGAGGAAAGCAAGTGGAGAACTAGTATGCTTCCTTTTGGGCCTTGTTTGACTTAGATCTTGGCTTTATATACGATTAGAACATGAGAAGAAAACGCAAATGTGTCACACATAATAATTTGTGGACATGATTTGGAAAAATTCTAAGCATACATAAGTGAGAGGTTCCATAGGAGGTGCGAAGTATGTCACACACTCCAACAATCCTCCCTCTATGTGTTATATGGAGCACTCAACAAATACAAATTGTCCTCCTCTAGAGTATTTGAACACTAGTGTGTATGAAATCAAAATCTATCCTAAAGAATTTGACAATAGAAATAGATGCAAATGCCTCCCCTCGACGAGTGTTTTCTATCAAGATTTTTGGCAACAAAATGTTGGTGCTTCGGAGTATGTCATCAACTTAGCAACCATTAGATTCACCATCTTCATCATCAAAATCTTTAGATGCCATATTGACTTTGCCTTTGTTGTTGCGATTTCTACTTGGGCCTTTATCTTTAAAGTTGCTTTTGTTGCTTGTGCCAGCGTCTTTGTGTAATGGCTATTGCCCACACAGGAGAAATAGGCATTACGGGAATGATTACCCGCAACTACATTATATGAACATCAATGCACAGAATGACAAGAGAAGGAAGTACAAAGTACACAGACACAGAACAACCCTTGCTTCATTCATCTGTAATCCAGACACAGAGTACAATAGATGATGCCATGAATATCATAGAGATTGGTTAAGTTTTTATCAAAAGACAGGTATGCCCCTCCATATACAACGGCTGCTCCAGCGCAGATCAGGAACGGTGCACACACTCCTGTTGCATGATATCCTATGAAGAACTGCCGCTCCGGCCACCGCATACCGCATGACTCCTGACTCCCGATCCGCAGTATCCAGAGGACCGCATGTGCGGCTAATGCCGTAACACTTGGCACGCACGGTGGATTGCGCGAACCCACAATCAGCCCCTCCGGTTGGAAGGTTCCGGTGGTTGCTCTGCACCCTGCTCTGGTGAAGAGGAAACATCAATATAGCCAAAGCCCCGAAAATCTGCAGTATGGGCTCGATAGACCTCATCCAAAAGACGTGGATCTATCTCAATTTGTTCCGGCTAGGCAGCCCGAGGAATAAACTGCGTTGGCAAGGAGATAGATTGAGGCGGCTGTGGCAGAGGAGCAAGAGGTGTATGCAAGGGATAATAATGAGTAAGGTAGCGATTAAGAGCAGCCCAAAATGGAGGGCAAGGTGGGAGACTGAGAGAAAAGGAATGAGCTAAGGTCTCCACCCAAAAACAGACCCTGCGCCTCTCCTTACGAAATCGACGAATCATTTTCTGCAAACGAGAGACATGAGCCTGGGCTTCAGCACAATCCTCTGTAGCTTGTGCCCAATCAGCAACATCAAAACCCTCTGGAACAACACTCTTACCTCTGTCAGTGTTGGATAACTCGGGTTGGTGCACCACAACCTGCTGAGCGGGTGGCTGTGCTCCCACCTCCACAGCCAAGCGTGTGCTCCAGCTTTGTAATTGATTATCCAAAAAAGTTCGGAGATCCTCTTGCATCTCCACTGCCAATGCATCCAAATCAATAATGTTGATCATTACATCGCCAGGGTGCAAGGTGAAGTAAGAAGCTAGGCTATGCTGTGTTCTCAACTGAAGAAGTTCTTGTTGAATAGACCTTACAAACTCAGCATTAGCCCCTCTTAATCTTTGTATTTCTGCCCCTTGCTGGAGAGTAGTGGCTGTCAGCTGTTCATTCTGAGTGTTTAACTCGTCAATCCGAGTTTGCGAAGTCGCTACCTGCGCTTCCAGCTCATTGACTCGTCCCTCTGTGGCTGGGGCTGGCCAGGCCGCACGAATAAACTCTGCAAGTCTGCTAAAAAATGTGATGCATGCCTGTAATTGGTCAACACGAGTCGCTCCTGCCGTAGCCTCCCAGGGTAGCGCTGCGGGGAGAGTACCTCCCGTCGAGGCAGCCGCATTCGTAATACCCGACGTTTCCGGTTGAGCGGGGACGTCCGCAACCGTAGAGCTCATCCTCAAGGGAGTCGTACTGCTAACTCTTTCCTTCATTCGACGGCGCCAGCGAGCCACCGCAGAATCTTCCGCAACAGGAGATGCAGTTGCTGGAGGTGGTGTTCAAAATTCCTTCTCCTCACGGCCGCGCTTGCGGCTTGCTGATCCTACACCTACAGTGGCCATCTCCTGGGCTCCAGAGGATACCACCGTCGTCGATGAACCAAGCAATTCCATAGTACCCACCTGTTGCTGTTGTGTTTCCCTCTCCGCTGGCACTGCCAAGCTTTGTGTTTGTGACAGAGGAGGATTAGTGACTTGGACCACCAAGCGATCATCTTCAAAGTGGCAAAGAGGACGCAGGGCGAGAGGAAACACTTCTCTCAAAGGAAAGATCAATGTGAGCAGTTGGCACACCTTTGTATTGGTTGGGGTACCCCTCCCCAACTGTGCCATCACTCGTTGGCACTCCGCCAGCAGTCGCTCTCTGACCACTGCTGCCCAAGCTACTGGCCCAAAGTTGGCCGAATGCAACACATTTCTAGCTCTGGTCAAAATAGTATACGTTTTGGCCTGTAGCCAAATCGCCTCAAGGAACCACCGATATGCATCCCTGGTTGCCACATCTGACAACCCTGACAGTTTATACTCCCCTTTGACCTTCAAGCCAAATTTCTGCTCGACATCTGCAGCAGGGATCACATGGGAGGCTCGCACCACGCCATCGTTGGGTAAACAGCAACATCTTGAGATTCTTTCTGCTATCAACTGTATCTGTTGATTGTTGAGGACCACCATATCACCAGCTGTGAGTTGCTCGATCAAACGTTCTGCCTGCGGGTGCACTGGGATTGCTTGCCAGTCCAGGTTGGCGAACACACGCAGCCGCAAGTCTTGCAGCCATGCGTCCACTCGTCGAAGCGCGAGCTGCTGCACGGGAGTGAAAGGGACACATTGCAGAAGAGAAGCTGTCATGGTGGCGATGAGATGCAGGAGCAGAGAATAAAACACTAAGAGCGCGCGACACACGAAACTAGAGAACCACAATAAAAAACGTCTGCATGCAATAGTAACCCTTCCACAATGAGTTTCCAAAATAGGGCGATCCACAGTGTCGCAACCATCATAGATCTTTTCCCGCTTCCCAAGATTACATGCAAAAGAATCCCCAATCATGATTAAGGCGGCTTTCGGCTCTTGTACCGCAGCAAAGGGGCACTGAATCGTGGTAGGTGAAACATAATGGCGCAGTCTGAAACCATTGACCGGCACAGAAATAACCTCCCCCCGCAAATCCGCCAAATAAAAAGAAATAGGCCCGCATGCTTGAAAAATCCAAAATGGTCCTGACCACCTTAATTTAAGATTCCCCGACATCTTCCCGAGACGGGAATTGAAGACAAGGACCAGCTGTCCTCGAACAAATTGCCGTGCTTTCGGGCGATCCAGCCTTTTTTCCGCCTAGACTGTAGATCCTGCAGTACCGCAAAGCTCTGCAGTCGCTCTTCGTCCAGTTCCTGCAAAACATCCAATCGATAAATCACGGAATCCTCGGGAAGAAGCCGATCCGCAATCAACATCCGCAAACTCGGAATCACATGCTCCACCGGAGTGATTTCCTCCATGCCAAATGCTAACTTAAAAGGAGTCAATCCTGTTGCCACTTTGTAAACTGTCCAATAGGCCCATAAGGCAGAAGGAAGTTTCACATCCCAATCCGTTCTATTCATATTCACTCACTTTGTCAAAATTCGAATCAATTGTTTATTGGTTGATTCTGCTTGCCCATTCGCCTGAGGATAATATGGAGAAGATTTCCTATGCAATACAAAGTAAAACCGCAGCATTCTCTCCATCACCTTATTCAAAAAATGACTTCCCTGGTCACTAACCAGCTCAATAGGGCAGCCATATCTAGAAAATATATCCTTATATAAGCATCCCACCACAGAAATTGCAGTGTTATCCCTCAAAGGCCATGCCTCCACCCATTTGGTAGCGTAATCCATGGCTGTCAAGATATACTTATTCCCTGTGTGAGCTGCCACTCGTTTAAAAGGACCAACAAAATCCAAACCCCACTTTTGAAAAGGCTCCAAGGGCAAGACTGGCTGAAAAGGCATTCTTGACCGTTTGGTAGGTTGCCCCAAACGCTGACACACATCACACTGTTGCACATAGTTTCTCGCATCTTGAAACAATGTCGACCACCATAATCCTGATTGGAGAACCTTTCTAGTTGTAATTAGTGCTGCAAAGTGACCTCCGGCAATACCCGTATGTACTTCCTCTAGGACTGCTTCCTGCTCCTGTGGTAGCACACATCGGAGTAACACCTCTGCCACCGTGCGGTAATAGAGCTTCCCCATAATGATCTCGAAATTCCTGCTTCTAATAG
The DNA here is from genome assembly GCF_014529385.1 of Adiantum capillus-veneris. NCBI lineage: Eukaryota > Viridiplantae > Streptophyta > Polypodiopsida > Polypodiales > Pteridaceae > Adiantum > Adiantum capillus-veneris. Next base: position 26,303,313 of record NC_140948.1, on the reverse strand, counting down.
CCATACGTTTCCTCTGATGGCTGGTCAAGAAGGAAGGCATGTCGTCGCTGTCGAGAAAATGAAACATCTCCTCATACCATGTCCATGGAATGCTCGGAATGACCCTTACGTGACTCGGGACGATAATATCTTCTGCAGCGACTCCTGTTAGAAACAGAGATGCATCCGGAAATTCATCAGCGACCCCCATCGGCGGCTCTCCAGAGTCTAGCCGGGATAGGTAGTCAGCCACCGCATGCTGAGCCCCTGGCCTGTGTATGACCTCAAAGTCAAATTCGTGCAATAGAAGCACCCATCGGGCCAATCTTCCCGTCAAATTCTGTTGCCTTACCAGGTATAATAGAGCCGAATGGTCCACATGGAAGAAAAACCGTCGGCCCAACAGATAGTGCCGGAATTTCTTCACTGAATAAATCATCCCTAAACATTCCCTTTCCGTTACTGAATAATTTCTTTCTGCAGATGATAATGGTCTATTGGCATAATAGACCGGTCGGAACCATCCTTGACTTTGTTCCTGCATCAACACACTGCCAATAGCGTGATCCGAAGCATCCACGAACACATGAAAATCCTGCCCCCAATTCGGTGCCAGCATAATCGGAGCTTTGGAGAGCTGCAGCTTTAATCTTCGAAAAGCCAAATCACATTCCTGTGTCCATTTGAAATCTATAGCATGATCTGCCTGAGTAATCGGGATTGCTAAATGCACGACAAACCGCAAATGCCTCCCATGCCATCGGGCTTGACCCAAGAAAATCTGGCACTGTTTCTGATTTCGCGGTGCAGGCGCTTCCATAATTGCGACAATTTTATCCGGATCCACAGAAATGCCGTCTTCAGAGATGATATGCCCCAGGAGCCTGCCATTGCGAACAGCAAATGCACACTTTAAAGGATTCAAACTGAATTTTACCTCTCTGCATTTCGTAAAGCATAACCGTAATTGTTGCAAATGCTCCAATTGTGCTCCAACAACACTGAGATCATCCAGAAAAATCCGCATAAAATTCGTCAAGTAAGGCCCAAAGATTTGAAACATATCCCATTGAAAAGTGGAAGGTGCATTCCGCAATCCAAACCACATTACTGTGCAGGCAAATACTCCCCATGCGGTAATAAAATCTGTTTTTGGTTGATCCCGCAATGCCATTCTGATTTGATTATATCCACTAAATCCATCCAGAAAAGTATACATCTCATGTCCTACTACATCATCCAAAATAGAATCCAAAAACGGGAGAGGAAAAGGATCTGGAACAGTAGCAGCATTCAATTTCCGGTAATCCACACAAATTCGGATTTGCTTATTTTTCTTTGGTACTACCACAATTGGAGAAATCCATTCTGGATTATCAATAGGGGTAATAAAACCCACTTCCAACAGGCGATCAATTTCCAATTTAACTTGCTTTGCCACATTCGGATTCATCCTGTACGAATGCTGCTTCACGGGCATCGCATCCGGTTTCAGATTGATCGTATGCTGATAAAACTTAGGATCCAATCCCTGCATGTCCGCATATTCCCATGCAAAAACATCCTTAAACTCTGTTAGTAATTTGATAAAATCATCTCTAAAACTTGCTTCCAACTGCTTATTAATGTATATGGGCTACGACTCCGCTTGCTCCCCAAGAAAAACCTTCTCTAATTCATCTTCCTTAACCCTTGTAATTTTTTCCATTTGTGCCTCAAACGCTCGTTCTTGCTGAATCACGTCCTCCAGTGACTCAGGACTTGGAAGCACCTGTTGTTGGGGCTCCCCTATTCCTCCTGGAGTTCCTAAAACCCCCACCGAATGCCCTTTCGGAATCAGAGAAATATCCGCAAGGTATAGAGAAACCAAATCCGGATTCGCTTTGAGAAATTATTCGTCTTCATCCTCTTCTAATCCTTCCACCATATTAACTGTTTCTGCTATCACCGGCCATGCTGCCTGAACTGGTTGTCGGCATGTTCCCAACATCACACACACTTTTCTTTTACCCTTCTTTACTGTAAGCATATTTGCTTCCCAATTATGTTTTACCCTCGCTTGTCGTAACCAGGGTCTCCCCAAGATAATGTGATAATCCTGATTATGATATTCAATATTCAAAACTACTAAGGAAACAGCAAAGGACAAGCCCGCTACATCCAAAAAAATACCCCGAAGTAAACCCACTGGTTGCACTCTTCGCTGATCTGCCATGCGGACTACAAAGGGTGCAGGCTCCCAATCACTGAGACCAAAACGCTCACACGCTGCTTGGGTGATAATGTTTACCCCCGCTCCTCCATCCAAGAGTACCTTGTCACTCTATGTGCCATGGTATCGAACTGAAAGTTCCGGAATACGGGTATCCGTGATCCTATTCGTCGGCAACGGGGCTGAATCATCATCCTCGCTTTCAACCTTCCCAATGGCGACTTCCCTCAGCTCAGTGGCCGTTTGTCGCAGCAATGCATTATGGAAATTCGGGACCAATTTCAACAATGAACCCAGAGGTACTTGAATTGGTGACGTGAGAACCTCTTTCCAAACTGAATTCCACTCCTCCTGTTCTTTAATATCACCCTTAATTCCAGCTTTCCCTTCCCTTATTTCCAGGCCTACAGTGGTTGGCATAGTCGATGGTCCTGCTGTCTTTACTGGTGGTGCGGATTGTGGCAACCAGGACACAGTCTTTTTCCGCACCTCTTCCTGAGCCGTCCAATCCGGAATTTTCACATCGGGAGTTGGAACCACATTTTTACCCGATCATGTGATTAATGAAACCGCTGGGTCAGACTCCTCCAATCCTTCAATCTGAACCATAGCCACACTAGGTTGTTTCCCTGCAGCGCGTTTTTGCTTTTTCCGATCGTATTCCATAGCTTCAGTACACTCAGATCGCCAATAACCATCCCCCAAACAGAAAAGGCATGTCTTGGGGCGATTAGGATCTCGGCCACCTCTTCCGCGGCCTCGTCCTCCCCCTTGACCCCGTCCTCCTGCTTGACCTTGTAGAGGCGGCTCTGGTGTATGAGCATGAGCCATCGCCACAACAGGCTCTTGTCCCTGCCCTATCTATGGTTGTTGCCAGGTAGAAGAGTCCCCTCGTCTCCGACGACCCCGGCCATTGAAATAACATTCCACTGTATTATGAGTATTGGTCGTGCAAATCGCACACCACCTCTGATTCATTGCACATTCCTGAGCAGCATGGCCCGGATTCCGACATTGGGTACACCAGATTTCCTTCATACTTTTAGCCACTGCAGTCGATTCCGTCAATCCGGAGGATACACCTTTCCTGTGACGCTGGGATTTTTTCCGTGGTGTCTCTTCCGATTCTTTTCCCGAATCACTGTTGCCTGAGTCCGAGGAATCAGATCCTGCGGATTCCGACTCCGAACTATCACTGCCACTGTCCTGTGACTTCCGATGAGATTTCTTTCTATTTTTCTTCTTTGACTTCTTTGGATGTTCTGTATTCTCTAAAGCCTCTCCTGCTACTACAGCCCTAGCAATTACAATATCCAGTGGAGTAGTTACCTTATCCACTGTCGCCATAGCCGTTCTGAGATCCTTGTTGAGCCCCCGTAAAAAATAGTCATTCAGTACTTCTGCTGCCGGTCTTTGTGCCTGAGGTACCCTCTGCAAAAGCATCCGAAATTTTGCAGCATAATCCTCCACTGGCAATGACTTCTGTCGGAGCGTTCGAAGCTTCTCCAAATGTTGAGGGACTGTCTTTTCCGTTCAAAACCTTCGTAGAAACGCTATGGATCCGTCAGCATAGGTCTGGAAATGATCATCAGGATATTCGGACAACCATTTCGCAGATTTCCCTGAGAGTGTAGATTCAAATACTGACTGTTGATGGAGAGAAATCACCACCCCAGGATGATTCAATCCATAAGATTTATTGAATTGGCGTAAATGTGCATCCGGGTCTTCACTCGAAAGACCTCGAAACCGACTATACTTGATCTGAGGATGAGCCATCACTCCTTGCCCAATTGTTCCTTCTCCCCCCGGAAAAAGCTGACGAGCACTAGGAGGTGGGGACAGTGGCGGAGATACTCCTGGACTGCTTACCGGAGACGGTGGTGGAGCAACCTGTGTGGGTGAGGGTGAACGTACGACAGGAGGACATGACTGACTGGGCGGAGTACGTCTCGCTCGTCGCAACCTCCTACCACGCACCGGGCTTGGTGATGGAGATACAGATTCCTCAATCTGCGGTGAAGAAAAAACAAATTCATCTGAACCGCCTCTCCTCCGACCACAAGGTCACGCGGACCCTGCGGCCTAGTGCGCATGCATATTCATCGCAGGCCGTTCATCACACATCGTGGTCGCCAGATGTAATGGCTATTTCCCACACATCGTGGTCGAATCCCATCCTGATCGCCATATGTAATGGCTATTGCCCACACAGGAGCAATAGGCATTACGGGAATGATTACCCGCAACTACATTATATGAACATCAACGCACAGAATGACAAGAGAAGGAAGTACAAAGTACACAGACACAGAACAACCCTTGCTTCATTCATCTGTAATCCAGACACAGAGTACAATAGATGATTCCATGAATATCATAGAGATTGGTTAAGTTTTTATCAAAAGACAGGTATGCCCCTCCATATACAACCGCTGCTCCAGCGCAGATCGGGAACAGTGCACACACTCCTGTCCCATGATATCCTATGAAGAACTGCCGCTCTGGCCACCGCATACCGCATGACTCCTGACTCCCAATCCGCAGTATCCAGAGGACCGCAGGACCGCATGTGCGGCTAATGCCGTAACACTTTGTCTTTGTCAAAATAAAAGTTCAATGAGCGTGTGTTCTTTCCACATATGTTGCATGGGTTGATTTTGTAGCAATCTTTTGACAAATGTCTTTTGACAAATGATTATTTCTTTTACATTGTTGACATCGCTTCTTTTTGCTACTTATGAATACAAATGCTCCATTAGAGGTTCTTTCAATGTTTTTGTCGTGCTTCTTTCCTTCATTCTGTAGGAATTTATGACACTCAAAGCTTGGTATGGGTTCCCTTTCTTTAATCACAGTGGAAATTTGATTATAATCTTCAGGAAGAGCTTTAAGGATAACTGCTATTTTGTCTTCTTCATCAATTGGTCCTTCTATGTAGATGCGTTATGTGAAAATACTCTTTAGCCTATTAATGAGGATAGATAGATCTTATCCTTCCTTCATCATTAGACCATACAATTGCATTCTGAATTAAATTTTAGAGTGATTTTCTTTAGCACGAAACATGCTTACAAAGTGTTTGCCAAGCATTGAGTGCAGTGGTTGCTTCATCCAGGTAGTGCACAAAATTATTGTGTACTGCGGTGAGAATTATCCCTAGTGCCTACTCATCTTTGCCTTGTAATTGTGATGTGGATGCTCTGGTCTATATAGTCTCTTCGTGCCCTAAAGGTTTTACCACTCCCCGCAATTGCTTCTTCATTAGATAGCCCTTCGATTTGACTTGCCATGTGTGAAAACCCATGCTATCAAATTTGTCAAGGTCTCCTTTGGTGCATCCTTTTGTGTGTGAGGAGAAGGTCTTATTGATTTCAATTTGTGAAAGGGCAATGTCTAGTCTCCAGTGTACAAGGGTGTCTTAAGTAAAAATCACGCTTTTTTAAAGAATTATTCATACATATTAAAGGAATGGTACTTGGATGTGTTCATTTAATGAGCTCAAGAAAAATTTTCACTGATCAAAGTGAAGCTCCTCTTCACCAAGTAGTCAAGTCATTGTTCACAACTTTAAATTGCTTTCTGTGGGGATTAGCACTCGATGCCAAACAATGCCAAGTTTTGAGCTCTCTATAGTGAGATGACACCCTTAGCTAATGCAAAAAATTACCCTTCATTGTTGTGGGAAGTGCCCTTAGTAAAAGGGCTTAGGTGCTTGTGGGATAGGCATGTGAAGAAGCCCCTAGAAAGTTTAACTCCAAAAATGATAAATGTCCGTCGCCAATGTTGTGAGGTCGAGAGTTGGGCCAAGGTTTGTGGGTAATGCCGAATGAGCATCGACTTTTGACGCAAGGTTGAGGGTGATGCAGGTTTTGGATAATTTGGAAGAGAAAAGCAGCTTGGCTGAGGAAGAAGAAATTTTCGTGGGAATGTTGGCTACAATTGGCCAAATGGGGTGTATGCATAGCTCAGTCAAGGAGGGTGTGTGTGTTGGCGAGCCTAGGAGATAACGTCAAGCTGAGAACAGTGTGAAAATTTTGTTGCAGATATGTAGGGTATGCAATTTTTGTTGCAGATATGCAGGGCATGCAAATTCTGTTGTTGGTATGCAGAGTATGCAATTTTCACTGCATATATGCAGAGGCTACGACTTGTTGAAGAGAATTGACAATTGGAGTAGATAGAAGTTGAGATAATAGGGATATGGTAGGCCAGTGAGAGGTGCTAACTTCAAGAGAGGGTGCGGGCTTCAGTAAACAACATGATAGAATTCATCCTTGTGGATTGATGAAACGGGTGGTTGATGATGAAGCTGAGCAAAAGAAGGAGCGTTGAGTGGCCTTTCTTATGTAGAGGCTCCAAGATGGTTGGAGATCACTACCAACACCAAATTTAGTGTGATCACTGTAAGGACAAGGGTCCTACGAGCAAGGCCACCAGCACGGCCGGATAGTGTGTACGCTAGGTGGAGGCTATAAGATAGCATGATTGGGTGGAGCCTAGCACACGCATTACCATCGCCCTTTCACTGGTATCCAAGCTATTTTTGGGAAGGGAGAAAAGCGATGTGCTGCTTCTCTCCCACGATTCGCAGGTAGGGACAACGACGTCTCCGCTTTGTAGCAAAAAGAAGATAGGTGCAGAGTTCTGTGTGCAACACGTGAAGGTAGACAATGAAAGATGAGCACCCCAGCCCCACCTACGTCCTCCACAACGGGCGACCAAGGCTAACTCGACCGGCAACTCTACAACATTGAGGCTTAGCTGTCTACGCACGTAGGAATGCCCTTTAAACCCTTGCATGAAGGAGGGTTGAACCCACCCCATGAGAGTAAGAGGCCAACACTCTACCATCCAAGCAATTGAGCCTTGTAGTGTATAACAAGAAAAAATAGCATACTTGTGTTGACAAAAAAGCTAGAAGGAAAAGGAAAGCTTCAAACTTCAAGGAAGTAGTTTCACTCTTCCTTTTCACTTCTTGGAGGAAGGCAAGTTTTCCTCCAAAATTCCTTTTCTTCAAGGAGGAAGCTTCACACGTGAAGAAAAGCCTTCACAAAAACGACGAGTTTTTGTGAAGAATCAACAAAGGTGTTCTTTTACGACGAACGACACATGAAGCGCTACAATTTTTGAAAGGCGAGGTTCGCATGCAACGCAAATCGCTAAGCATAAAAAGCACAAAGACTTCAAGCTTTACAAAGTACAAGTTGACATTTTTTCTCTCTCTTTACATTAGTGTGTGTTTACCATGGCTAGTGAGGATATTCCACCTACACACACTTTTGGTTTTGAGCACGTACATCAAAATGAGGGCACCACGAGTGCTGCTGACACTAATATGCATGACAATGATGATCTAAGAGATCATGGCCTTGTAGATATGGCTACTTTCAAGACTTTGGAAAATCACCAAAGCGTACTTGAATGCAACCCCTCTGCACTCAATGCAAATGTTACAAATCTTACTGAGCTACTTGTGAAATTGATGAATTCACAGATGGCTCAAGGAGCCACAAGTGGCACGGTTCAAGAAAACCAAGGTCGCATGACTCAAGGAAAAGTGCTTCAGAAGATGCAGAAGGTAGCAATGCATTACTTAAGAATATCACTATTCTTGAGTTTCATGGGGAAGAGCGTGATTACAACAAGGATGTGGTCAATACGTTCTTACACAAATGAAGTGATATTCATAGGTTGAGACACACCTTGGATATAAACACAGCTGTTGAAACAAGTCTATCTCTTAAACGAAAGGCATATAAGTGGTGGATGACATTTCCAATAGATGCTCGTCCTTCGTCTTGGGCTGCGTTTCAAGCTTCTTTCTCCAAAGAGTTTTTGGACTCCAAGGAAGAGGATAAGGATTGGTTAGCATGGGATGCATGCCACATTTCTTGCCTCTCTCTCACTCAGTATCTTTCCAAGTATCAGGAAATCATATTAAAATTAGAAGGTCTCGATGAATTCCTGCAGATACGAGGTTTTAATAGGGATCTTGACAAAGACTATAGTCTTCATGTCAAGACCCAACATCCCAAAACCTTGGAAGAAGCCATTGGTCATGCCCAAAAATACGATGATGACCAAGAGAGGAAAGGAATGTTGCCTACTCTAAGAGTACTTTTGCTAAGAGAAAACGTGGCTAAGAGCCAATGGCGAGGTAGATCTCCCACACGTTCTGTAATGGAAATGGCCTATAAACTTTGAGAGTGGCAAAATTAGGAAATTAGGTAAAGCACTTTTGTGAGATTACTTTGTGAGCATAGCGGGTGAACTTAATTGATGGTAGCAACATAAACATGGTACTTCGTTAACTTGGCATGAACAATACTTTTGCAAGAGAGAGAGAGTTTAGAGAAAATGACAATAGTTGAGGACTGGATTTATATGGAGCCGATCCCCCCTCCAATAGGCATTTGTATTATAGTTTCTCCCATCAAGAGAGACTTGGTACAATACAATCTTTGTGTTCCTTGTGACCTAGGTGATGCAATGAAGATGGAAAGCTTCATGCATCACAAGCATAACATAAACTTTGTAGAAAGCATTAACTATCCCAAGCCTCAGTCCCAAGGCCTCAAACACCTTCGAATGTGGAAGGACCTAGCAGGGAATGAGGGTAGGGAAGAGGAAGAAGAAACATTCCATAGGAGAAAGAAATAGTTCCTCACTTATCATCACTCTTCTTGCTAGCATACATAATAGCATAGTAATGAAGATGGAGAAGATGGCAGGCTTAAGCATTGAAGTGTGGCTCTTGGTTGGATTTGCATTCCATAGCCAAGAGTATTGGTGTAGGCTCTCACTTCTCACAAGCTTGGAGAAGGAGGTGGAGTTCCTCCACTTTCACCAAGTGAGAATCAATTTACAAAATGAGTGTGTGTGTGTGTGTGTGTGTGTGGTGTATATCCATCCAGCACCCCCCTTGCTTGCCTGGGGCGAGTTGTAGCCCAGAGTTGTAGCCCAGCCAGTCACATGCAGCATGCATTCAAGTACATGGGTAGTCTTTTGACAAGTGTCCTCCTTACCCCTTTGAGAGAGAGAGCTTGAAAATATCTAGATATTTGTTGGATGGAACTAAAAGCTCATTGGACCCCTCTTTAGCCCAGCCAATAGCATTCAAGCACACCATGTGGTTAAGCATATGGAGAGTTTGACATGTGTCCCATGTGCCCTTTGAGAAAAGGGATGGCCTTTGGGTGAGTGGAAGGTTAAGTCAAAGATTCCCCTAACTTTGGGACTTTCATGCATACGAAGCTTCTCAAGCACCTTCCTCATTAATTTTGTAGGGTCTCTTTTTGACTCAAGCACCTTACCCCCCCATGCATGGGAAGTTTCTCAAGCACCTTCCTCATTAAGTTTGTAGTGTCTCTTTTTGACTCAAGCACCTTACCCCCAATGCATGGGAAGCTTCTCAAGCACCTTCCTCATTAAGTATGACAAGCACCTCAAGTACCTTAGTCATCAAGCACGCACCTTAGTCATCAAGCACGACAAGCACCTCAAGCACCTTAGTCATCAAGCATGCACCTTAGTTATCAAGCACGACAAGCACCTTAGTCATCAAGCACGCACCTTAGTCATTAAGCACGACAAGCACCTCAAGCTTAGGTCGGGTTCCCACCTCAAGCTCAGTCCTAGCTTGCCTAAGGTCAAAGGACTTTTAACACTAACCATTGGAGGTCTTTAATGAAGCTAACCCTAAGGTCTTTTAAGCTCCATTATTTAACCTTGTTCTTTGACATACCATCTCTCATTTGGACACCTTTACCATTGGCCCCGTGTTGAGATAGATCCGTAAGCACATGTCTATATTCTAACCCTTGTTCCCATTTATTATCCCACATTAAATGATCAGTTTAATATGAGAAAATCATTTGGGTTGGTTAGATATTAGATTTAATTACATTACCTCTCTCTTGAAATCATAGTCATCCTCAACTATGAGGTAAAAGAGATAAAGCCATAGTCATTAGTCAATTTGTCTTAGCAGGTAGAGGATTCCTTTTTACCCTACGACATCATTCCAAGATGGATGACTAATCCATTTGGTGCTTGGGAGACATAGCTGCGGAACACAAAGAATTGTATTGTACAATGTCTCTCTTGATGGGAGAAACCATAATACAAAGCCTTTTGGAGGGGGGACCGGCTCCATGCAAATCCGGTCATCAACTGTTGTCAATAGCTTAATTTATCTCTCTTTTGAAAGTATTGTTGATGCTATCTAACTAGGTGTTATGCTTTTTGTTGCTCTCTCCACCCAAGCACTCTTGTAATTCTCATTAGGAATCTATTATAATGAAATGCCCACTATGTTCATGCTAATTTCCGCTACACACAAGTTTTTAGGCCTTTAAATGTTACATTGGTATCAGAGCACAAGGTTTCTCTTTTCTTGCTCAAGAAGGGAGGTCCTCAAGCTAGCTATAAATGGTTGGTATTAGTAATTTCCTGTGAGTAGAATAGGGATTTTTCAGCCTTGCAGTGCGCCTGCCTTCATGCAGTTAACGGGGCATCACTGTCGAGAGCTATGGTCTTAATAGTGGAGTCCTACGGGGCTTGCCTACGGCTTAACCACTATTGAGCTATTAGAAGCTTGACAGGAGCCGGTGCTGTTTTGGTGTTGAAAGACCCTCTCTTCTATTCCTTGCAATTAATGGTATTCGAGCCGCGGGTACAGTAGCTTGAGTGCTTTTTCTAAAGGGGTAAAGAGGAGTAGCAACTAGGGCTTGAAGTGCCAAAGTACACCTAAAAGTTGTTAGAATGGCTGACAATAGTAAAGAGAGTGAAATTAATGTTGATAACTTTGATTTTGCTAATGAGCAAGCTACTAATGATGCTCCAATGCTTGTTAACTATCTTGTTTCTAGGCTTCAACAAGCCATGGGCAATCCATCTCTCCAAAGTGAAGTGCAACGGCAGCTCCGTGCTCACGGGATTCTCCAAGCTCATCACCATGACGAGAGAACACCTAGGAAGCCTCCTTGTGAGACTCCCAAAAGAGGTCTCTCTCGGATTCGAGAAGAAGAAGAGAATCCATACAAAGGGCTCAAGAATTTTCTTCTTGATGATGCATTTCCTTCCTAAAGAAGAACTCAAGAGCCTCCACCGAAGGAACGAGAAAGAAGTGAGTCTCCCGCCACCTCGGCGGAGATGGCTCCACGAAGATGGCAGGCTAAACGCTCTCCATCACCACCAAAGCGGAGAAGACCATCACACTCTTCTCCACACCATAATTCAAAGAGGGATGATAAAAAGCAAGAGAAGAAAAAGGCGGGAAAGAGGACACCCTCTTCTCCATCTTCTTCATCCTCTTCCTCTTATGAAAGGAATGGTGAAGACAACAAAGATCAAGACAAGAAAAAGGCGAGAAAGAAGTCACCCTCTTCTCCACCTTCTTCAAATTCTTCACCTTCTGAAGAAAGTGATGGTGCAACCTTTGAACCATCAAAAATAAGAGGCCATAGGAAATCCTATGCCGCATGGAAGAGGTCGTCCAAGTTGAAGAAATTCAAAGAGGGAGGGAAGAGCATTTCTTTCCTTACCTATGATGGTACCTTTGGTGCTACGGACAAAGTCTTGGCCTTTATCCAACAGTTCGATGCGGCGTTTGGAGATGAGGGCTTCACGAAGTCCTCTAAGCTACACCATGTAGCTATGCACTTTCAAAAGTCCGTCAGACAATGGTGGTCTAGCCTACGAGCCAACGGTGAAGCTCCACAAACATGGAAAGCTTTAAGAGCTTCCATTATGAAGCAGTTTTGGCCACCGATGCCAAAGACAAAGTAATCACCGAATGGCGAAGCTTAAATCTCTCTAATTATGAATCCATCCACAAATATGTAGACAAGTTTTGGGACCTACAACTCAAAGCCACTGTCTTCAAAAAGTTGGATTTTGGAGAGCAAAAGCAACAATTTTGTGCGGGCTTAACCGAATAAATGGCGGAGTATGTCAACTCCCAAAGGCCACGTACCATATCGGCGGTAATACACCATACTATGGTGGCCTCTCAAATCAATTTCCAAACGGGGGCTAAAAGAAATAATAAGCCCACGGAAAACAAGGGTTCCAATGAGCCTAAGGGGAAGGACAATGTCCAAAAGTCTCCTAAGGGCAACTCCAACAAAGCTAAAGAGAAGGGAGATTACAAAGGTAAAAACAAACTCTCTCCTAAAGAGCTTGAGCGTTATCGCAAGGATAACCAGTGTTTCAAGTGCGGCGAACAAGGGCATGCGTACCGCGCTTGTCCCCAAAAGAACAACCGCCAAGATCCTCCTAGAGCTTCCTTGGTTGAAATCCAAGAGGAGGAGACTCACCAAACTCACCACAAAGGATCTCCTCTATGCCATGCTTGGGGAAAGGTAAGAGAACATGATGCTTTTATTCTCTTTGACCTTGGTTCTACTCACAATTTTATATCTATAGAGTTGGCCACCAAGCTAGGCATACAATCCTACGAGATGGGAGATGTCCTACCCGCAGATAGTGCTTTCAAGGAGCAAGAAGCTTCAGTCACTCCCTTAATCGGGAAATTGAGGCTTCATGTTCAAAGCTATGTGGACAAAGAGGACTTCTTTATCTCTCCTCTCAAGCATGAGGATGTAATCCTAGGGGCACCATAGTTTGACCGCCTAGCTACCAATGTTAAATTTCCTGAAAGGAGAATCTCCTTTAAGTTCACGGAAAAAGACATGTATATAGATGCTAAGGAAATGGGTAACACTATCCCCATTGTACATACACCAGCTTTCAACAAGTCAATAAAGAGCTCTATTTCTGTGTACATGATTTTTGTTAAAGATTCTCAAAATGAACCTAATGTTTTAGCAAAAGAAAATAAAAGAAACCAAAAGGAATTAGAGTTATCCAATTTTCTCAAGGGGTTTCAAGATGTTTTTATTGACGACATCCCTTGTGAGCTACCTCCTAAACGAGGTAATGATGACCATGCAATTGAACTTCTTCCAGGAAGTTCACCGCCTAATAAACCTCCTTATAGAGTTTCTCAAGCTCAACAAGAGGAGATTATGCGGCAAGTGCATGATTTAGTTGAGAAGGGCATGGTTAGGCTTAGCTCATCTCCATTTTTCTCACCTGTGCTATTAGTGCAAAAGGAAGACGGCACATATCGTATGTGTGTCAACTATAGAGCACTAAATAGGATCACTATCAAGAATAGGTTTCCCGTTCCACGAGTAGAAGACCTATTTGATAAGCTACAAGGATCGACCTACTTCAGTAGGATTGACCTAAAAAGTGGCTATCATCAAATAAGGATAGTTGATCAAGATATTGTAAAGACCGCATTTCGCACCACATTTGGTCTTTATGAATACATTGTCATGCCTTTTGGCTTTACCAATGCACCAGCCACATTCAACCGCTTGATGGAGAAGCTGTTCAGGCCTCATCGAACCTTCACTGGAGTGTTCTTTGATGATATTATCGTCTACTATAATTCGATAGACGAACACAAGAAACATCTCCAGGTAATATTTCAAGTTTTAAGAGAGAATAAACTTTATGTTAATCGAAAGAAAAGTGAATTTTTCTTGCAAGAGGTTCAGTATTTAGGTCACATTATCTCTCAAGATGGCATCCAAATAGATCCATCAAAGTTAGAGGTAATAAAAGGATGGCCTAAACCAAGGAATCTTCATGAACTAAGAAGCTTTATAGGTATGTGTGCATACTATAGACGCTTCATAGAAAAGTTCTCACAAATTGTGGGACCATTACATGACCTAACAAAGAAAAGCGTTAGGTATACATGGTCTGCTAAGGAGAAAAATGCTTTCGAAAAGCTTAAAGAAAAGCTTATCTCTCAACCTGTGCTTACACTACCGGATCTCTCAAAACCATTTGAGGTCCAATGTGATGCTTGTGGTGAGTGCCTTGGAGCTGTTTTACTCCAAGAAGGGCACGCCATAGGCTATGAGAGTCAAAGGCTCGACCCTGTTGAGCAAGCTCTAGGCATATATGAAAAGGAACTCCTTGCAGTTCTACATGCCTTAGACTCATGGAAGCACTATTTATTGGGGACTCCTTTCATTCTGCGAACGGATCACCAAAGTCTTAAGTACTTCATGACGCAGACCAAGCTCTCTGACAAACAAATGAGGTGGGCAAATTTCCTTTCGCAATTTCATTTTCATATTGCTCACATTGCTGGCAAGCATAATCAAGTAGCTGATGCACTCTCAAGACCACTGAGAGTGAATCCGGTTTCCATAGCCACTCACAATGATCTATCTTCAATGATAGATGAGTACGCTATTGATCCCAATTTTAGAGATGTGATTTCAGCCCTTGCATTAGGGAAGAAAGAAGAACCATTTACTTTACAAGATGTTTATCTTCTCTATGGCAATAGACTATGCATTACTAACTCACTACGTGAGAAAGTAATGTATGAATCTCATGCTCCACCTTATGCGGGGCATAGAGGTATTCAGTCTACCTTAAAGGGAATTGAAACATATTTCTATTGGCCTACCATGAAAGTGAACATACAAGAGTATGTTTCTAAATGTGTGGTATGCCAAAAGACAAAATTTGATAGAGGGAAGCAACTTGGATTGCTTCAATGCTTGCCAATCCCTAATTCACCATGGGAGAGCATATCCATGGATTTTATCTTTGGATTGCCTAATTCTATCCATGGGAATACGGGAATATGGACGATAGTAGACAGGTTCAGTAAATAAGATCATTTTATACCTGTCAAAAAGACTATCAAAGCCCATCAAATGGCAACCCTCTTCATCTCACAAATTTTCAAGTACCATGGCTTGCCAATGTCCATAGTGTCGGATAGAGATCCTAGAATGACTAGTAATTTCTGGAAGGGTCTCTTTGAGGATTTAGGGACAAGGCTAAACTTCTCTTCGGCCTATCATCCACAAACGGATGGCCAAAGTGAAATAGCTAACCTAAGCATTCTCGATCTACTAAAAGCCTATGTAGCGGAAGTAGATCAAAGATCCCAATGGGAGAAGTACTTACCCTTAGTGGAGTATGCTTACAATAACACTGTACATACTTCCACGGGAAAAGCACCTTTCGAGGTAATTGAGGGAAGATCAAAAAGTCCCTTGCTACTTAAGGTACATGGGAAGATCTTTGTTGCAGATGAGTATAGCCGAGACCTACAAGAATCTTTTCAAAAGATTAAGGATGATATCTCTATCTCACAGCAAAGGCAAAAGGCTGCTGCTAACAAGCACAGAAGAGGCCAAGCCCTTTAAGTAAATGATTGGGTCTTGTTAAAGTTTCCCAAGGCTCGATTAAGGCACACGACGGGCAAGAATCCTACGGGCCACCAAAAGTACTATGCTAAACTAGCAAAAAGGTACTATGGTCCCTTCCAGATTCTTAGGCCAATCAATGAGATTGCCTATCAACTCAAGTTGCCCAATCATTGGCTCATACACAATGCTTTCCATGTGAGCCTATTAAAGCCTTACAAAGGAGAGCCACCTCAAGAACCAACTATTGAAGACCGACCAGAGATTGAGGACCAAGAGGAGGTGCTACAGCCCGAGTCCATTCTCCGACATGAAGACAAGGTACTAAGAGGTGGTAAGACTATCCGACGATATCTTATTAAGTTTAAGAATTATCCTTTTGAAGATGCTAGATGGATGCAAGGCATACAATTAAAGGATAGCCTAAACCTTGTCAATGCTTCCCAAGAGTAAGCAAATGTACAAAATGTTAAAAATGAACAAAGTTTTTTTTGTCTTATAAGACTCTCTTTTTCTTTATTGTGTACAAAAATGAAGTAGTATGCACGCTTAGATCAAGTTTGCGGAGATGACGTCTCCCAAACACCAAGTAGGGCTTGTCACTCTACTATGGAAGACTGATAGGACTAATGTGCAGACATGCTTGCGGCAGCCTCAGGCTCTCAAGTGCCAAATGGACTAGTCATCCATTGTGGAATGATGTCGTAGGGTAACATAGGGATCCTCTACCCGCTAAGAAAAGGACTCATGAATATGCTTTATCTTCTCTACACCATAGTCGAGGACGACTATGATTCAAAGAGAGAGGTAATGTCATAATAATCAATATCTAATTCTCCTAAATGATTTTCTCATGTTAAACTGATCATTTAATATGGGGAAGTGCCAGGGGAGAAAAAGCTAGAATATTGGTTAAGCTAGCAGACCGGCCACAGTAGGGATCCAAAGGGGGGGCCATCTGCAAAAGAGCCATGTGCAACAATGGGCTAAAAAGACCCTAAGGTTCAGCCCATTAAGACTTCCAAAATGCTAAGGTTCCAAAATTCAAAGGTTGTGTCCAAAGGTCAACCCTAGGGGAAATTGGATGCTTTGTGTGTGACCAAAAAGTCTTTTCAAATCCCTACTTGGGAGGGGGCGAGCCTTTCTTCTAGGGGATGAGAGAGAAATCCACACACACACACACACAAGCTCCCTTTACACAAAGGGAATGAGGGACACATGTCAGCTCCCTAGGCCAGATGCCCACAAGGTGTACCCAATTCCTATTGGATGGCCTTGGAGGTGGACCAATGAGAATTAGGCTAGAGTAAATCTAGTTTAATTAATTTAAAAACACTTAATAAAAGAACCAATGAGAATCAAGTCTCCTAGATGACTATTGGACAATCTCCCAAGGGGTCCAATGAGCATTCAGCAGCCCAATGGCTTGCCTGATTCCTATTGGCCAGGAGGCAAAGGGATCCAATGAGAGTTTAGTTTAATTATTAAATTACCTAAAGCTCTCACAAAAGGGGAAAGGGGGACACATGTCAGAAGGCTATCACTTATGCTTCTTAATAATCATTGGCTTGACTTGGGGAGGTCCAATGGGGAGATAGCAAGAGCAATTAGCAAGAGGGCTCGCCCAAGAGAGAGAGAGGGGGCTGATTTTTGCAAGGCATTATCACACACACACACTCACACACAGTCTATGTGCGAAGAAAAGAAGACTATCTCTTCCCAAGCTTTAATGGAGAGCTCATCACCTACTCCAAGCTTGTGAGATAGAAGCCTACATCGACACACTCTTGGCATGTGGATGCAAATCCAACCAAGAGACAAGCTTCAATGCATGCTCATTTCCTCTACCATGCTAATTACTAAGCTAAGCTATGCTAATATGAGTGATTATGTGAGGAGATGCACATCTTTCTCGTAAGATACTCCTTCTTCCTCTCAATCTACTCTCATACCCTACTAGCTCTCACCATCTTCGAAGGTGTGTGAGGTCTTGGGTCTGAGACCAGGGATAATTTAAGTTGTGTTTGCTAAGTTTTTTGCTTAGTGCATGAAGCTTTCATCTTCATTGCACTAGCTAGTCTTAAAGGAACGCAAAGAATTGTATTGTACAATGTCTCTCTTGATGGGAGAAACCATAATACAAAGCCTTTTGGAGGGGGGACCGGCTCCATGCAAATCCGGTCCTCAACTGTTGTCAATAGCTTAATTTCTCTCTCTTTTGAAAGTATTGTTGATGCTATCTAACTAGGTGTTATGCTTTTTGTTGCTCCACCCAAGCACTCTTGTAATTCTCATTAGGAATCTATTATAATGAAATGCCCACTATGTTCATGCTAATTTCCGCTACACGCAAGTTTTTAGGCCATTAAATGTTACAAGATCTCTAACACCTAGCTTGGTCAAACTAGCTTAGTCAGACTGCTTGAATTTTTAACCTAGACAAGTGATTATGACAAAAAATTGCATTGAATTAAACTAAACAAAGGCACTAAATATTATGCTACCAATCATAATCAAAGCAGACAAACATAGATGCAAAAAAGATAAGGGGCAATGCTAATGGACAGGAAACACTTGTTTGTGTTGATGGTCGCGCTTGATTTGAAGAGTGAGTCGAGATAAAGATTCCATGAAGGTCCAAATACTAACCACAGCAACACGTCCCTGTACACACTAGGAAACACAAGGAGTACCTCTAGGAGGCACATCAGTGGGAACACTCCTACCCTCCATCACTCGAGTGTCGAGGATCAAAGGTGTTTTATGGCATAGGTTTCTGTTTCAATGTACCGGATGTGAATGTGTAGGTCTGGGTCAACGTTTTGACTTGTATTGTGCAGACTCGTTTGCTAATTGCTCTTGCTCTTTATTTTTTTTGTTTTTTGTGAGTATAAGGCTTTATATATACATTCCCTAAGATTGGGAGATTGAGAGGTCAGGGAGGAAGGTTGAGAGGGAAGCAAGTGAATGATGGATGTTAGCAAACACTCCCCCCTTCCTTGGGTAGATCACACCGTTTGAAATGTGCTCGTCACCCTTTGAAACCAATTATTCCAAGTTGTTATGGGTGAAGGCTTTAACCAATAGTATTCAACCGCCCTATGCGTTTCATCTAGTTGCAAGGGTGGTAAGGTACTCTCTCATGATTTTATTTGCAACATTGTTGTAGGTGGTGAACTTACAACGGGAGGTGCAAACTCTTTCTTGCTTGTATGGATATGTACAATGGTAGGTGGAGGTTGTGTCGAAGCTTCTATTTCTGTATAGGAACCGCACGAAGAGCAAGAAGCTTCATTGGACTCCCCCCTTCCTGAGCTAGGTGGAACAAATTGTTCTTTCTTCGGTACCCAAACTAGCTCTGGAGCGGGTGTGTGTTATTCTATGATTTTTTTCTTTCCACGATCATCAATTCATTTTGGAGCTACAGGATTGGGCTCACATGGGTCAGGTGACAAGTAAGAACACAATCTACGTTTGGGGACCCAGATTTGATCATTTCCTTGATAGTAGCCTTGGGCTTCCAATAGTTGTTTAGGAATCCATTGCAACATTTTCTTACTTTTCTTGGAGCGAGTGGTACGTTTCTTACAAGGCTTCCATTTTTTAGCACTAGCTATGGTCGCTAAAGAAGCTTTAGGGACCCACTTGTATGTTTTCTTTGTTATATTAGGATGAGTCTTATCAAAAGCTATATGCATTGCTTCTAGCATATTTAAGGGTACGAGTGGTGGCATTTCATCCCCCTCAGGTGTTACCCAGGTTGTCCCCCTGTTTCCCCAAGTGTCTATGGTTGCTGCTAAGTGGACCCAATCCACATTGTCCAACTCAGTCATCCGAGGTAGTACATCCATATAAGGAGAATCTTTCCCAACATCAGTGTCCGCTTTACACGTGTAACAATACTGCAATGGGGCCGAGTGAACTGTGGTGTCAGATGTATGATCAATTATAAATCTATTTCCTGGAGGATGTGCTTGACCAGTCACAAGATCCACTCGAATGACAGAATCTTGGAACTACAAGTATACATGGTTTTTAGACCAGTCATGCACCATTTTTGCTTCCCTCATGAAAGGACATCCTAAGATCATCTTCGATGCCATAGTGTGCTTGGAGGAATCCATAACAATAAAGGTAATCCTTATTTTATGTCCAAAGTCCTTGATCTTGAGATCTTCTAGAATCCCAATAGGTTTAACAATAGACCCATTGGCCATCTTCACTACTATGGTTGTGGTCGCAAGGTGAGGTCTTCCCATAGTTTCCCAGCAATTTTTAGTCACAATGCTAACCCCAGCGCCACCATCAAGGATTCCCTTCACAGTTAATCCCTAGTAGTGATTGGTATGGTCGCATTGGATTCATCACCCTCAAAGTATATTGTCCCAGCTTGTTAACAGGTATTTCTATAACAAGGTTCTCATCTAGGTTGGGTTGTGGATCTAAGTGTTCCTCCTCTGTTGGCATCTCCCCAGCTCCATCCATCTGGGAAAATTGTGGTAGCCCAAACTTCTGTTATCCATTGAGGAAGGCTTGAAGAGCTGAGACTAGCTCAGGGTCTTTATATAGTTTGGACATGATGGTGGTTCTAACTTCTGAAGACATGAAATCCATCAATTTGGCAATGTTTAATGGCACCTTTTGGCCTTGAGTCCCTTGACGTGGGGAAGATGGGATCTCCATTTCTTCGATAGGATCAAGTAGTCCCTCTGTAAACATTCTTTCCATCAAGAAGTGAGTACGCCCACTTTCCCATGACTTTAAGTCACTTTCTTCTTGGATGACACTAGGTATGGCCAAGGGTCTATGGACTTGGTGAGGTTGTTGTTGCGTAGGGAACACGGTGTCTGTAATTTGGATATGCCTAGGTGTTGGTTCTAGATCCCTTTGGGTATCTTCTACCAAACTCCTTAATTGCTTGACTCGCTCAATCTCCTCTGTAGGGTTTAAATAAGTTCCTATCTTCTTCTTGGATCCTGGCCATTGTGGCTCATGAAGATCTTCCTTGTTGGTTTCTATCTTAGTGGTCATTTTGGTCTCCATGGTTTCACCTGAATCAGAATCCTCTTCAGCGTCATTCATATATACGGGGTTGTCACTAGTCCCTATGTTGGTCTTTGAACTAGGGTCTGACTTCGCTGCTTTTTGCGATCTCTTCCTTCATGTTTTCGGCATTGTAAATGTGCTTGCTTGATTGGTTTGCATTAGTGTGGCATTCTTTTGTAGCCTAATAGGACACTCGGCTACACGATGTGGACCTCCACACTCATAGCACTGAAGAGGTGGTCTCTTAGCAGTGTAATTGATATTTTGGCCTCTTGCCGCAAGAGCAGCTACTTGATATACAGGTTTGACTTGTCCTCAATAGTCCTCCATGTAGTATTGTGGACTTTCTTCAAGCACATCCATCCCATAGACAATATTAGGATCTATATCTTCCTCACAGCCTTCCAAACAAGCAATAGATGACTCACAACCCACTTGATTCACAGAAGTGATTCTCGGATGTGGTGGTTGCGATCCTAGCACTGGAGGTGGTAAGGGTGTTGTTTGAACAACATTTTGGGCCCTAGGGACCATGTGTTGTGCTGTTTGTTCAAGAGGTAGGGCCGGCATCAATGCAAGCACTCGAGGTGTGTCTATCCATGCTAAGGTTCTTCTATTGGCCATCGTACGCTTAAATACTATGCAATCATTAGCTTGATGACCATACCTTCCACAGGCATTGCAATTCCCATTGAATTTTACTCTAAAAGTAGGGCATTCATTGGTACTATGCAGTCCATAGCATAATGAGCACCATTGTTGCTCCCTTCTTGGATACATATGATTGTTTTGCGGAGCACAATTGTCTCTAAGACTCTCTTGAATACCCTTGGTGAGATCTGCTAAAGTCATCTTATATATCTTTGGCTCCTTAGCAATAGGCTTTAGGGTCATTGGTTGATGCCCTGATGCTTGCGAGCTAATAGATTTAGGCTCAGCAGACACTCTTTCTCCTTGAATCATTAAATTATCCTCCAATTGGATCGCATTGGTGGTGACTGCTTCCCAAGTGGTGATACCTCTAATGACTAGGCCATTGTAGATATCCTCATGTTGTAATCCTCTAATGAATCTATCAAGCAATTGGTTATTGTTGAAGCGCTCATTTGGATTACAACGAGAATTCAAATGCTTCAAGCGACTAATAAAGTCTCTCACCGACTCTCCTTCCTCTCGTTGGGCTTTCTGGAGGTGAGAGGCTACACCCCAAAGTACTCCCTCTTGTATGTATTCTTTCAAGGACAGTCTCCTAAGAGTAGGGTAAATCGTTTTTTCTTCCACCCTTAGGGTTCTATACCAATCTCCTTCCTTTCCACTTAAGATTAGGCTTAAAGCATTACTCTTATGCAGGTCATTGCGTTCTCCTAGAGAATCGCATATTTGTTCAAACACTTCAATATGATTTCTCACATCCTCGTCTCCACTAAATTTTTGTGACCTTGGCTATTTGTACTGCTTTACTTCTAGGCTCTCTATCAGGCGTGTTACGCATATTCTCAGCGATAGATCGACCAATAGCTTGAGCAAATGTTGCCAAGTCACCTAAGTGAGTAGGCACCGTGGGTGAAGGTGCTCCAGAGACTACATGTGGAGTAGGTATTGGCGTTGGGCTTCGCGCATAGGAATCCCTTGGGTTCCACGTTGGGTACGGTGTTGTGCCATGTGGCGGCCCAAAGTTCATATGTGTGTCCCTAGGCATAGCAGACGTCAGATGTGACATGCTAATGCTAGCCGATATAGTCCCATGGAAATAAGAACTTGGGTGTTCTTGTTGTGGAGCATAGGTAGTTGAAACAATGGGAGGAGTAGGGACTACATGAGTATGAGGACCCATGGATGTATATGATTGGTACACACTTGTAGGTACTATTTCAAGCATTGAGCTACCATGTAGCGGTGATTTACTAACAAATGAGGTCCATGGCGTGTTCCTTGGCATGCCCATCATTGGGGTAGGCATGGTAGCCGGGGTGTCATCAAGGGAAAGATGAGCTAGACTTGGAAAGGTGAAGCTATCACTTGTGGGCTTAGATTGCACTGAGACTCCTGGAGAAACAACATATGGAGGATCCATTAGACTTACCGAGGGAGTCTCCATTTGCGATAAGGTCAGTTGATTAGCCTTTCCTATATTCAAGAATCTCATGAGACCCGTTGAAGGCATGTTGATCCCCTTGTTTTGTCTCTCTAACTCAATCACTCTATGGATGACCTCACAAACTCTTTGTTGTTGATCCTCCACACTAGTGCACCCATTGTGGATTGTAGGACATCTAACCGACCCACGTGATAGGTGTGACTTGTGTATAGGTCGGTCAGAGTTTTCGTTTGTAGTTCGTACTCCCAGTTCTCATTTAAGAACACTCCATCTAGGATTGAGGTGCTAGGGGTGTCCCTTGAGCTAGATGCAATGTTGCTTTCTAGGGGTTGGGCCTTAGCGGTTGCTAAGTCAAGATCACTCGAATGCTCTCTTACCAAGGATATTGACATAGGGGCTTTCTCTTTTAACTCTCTTCGTTGCTCCGTCTTGCGAAAGCTCTCAATTTCCTTTTCCCTTGCTGCAAGGATATATCGCTCAACCTCTTGCACTTCGGCAAGGCTTCTACCATCGGGTAATATGACCTCGGAGGGAAATAACTCTAAAGAGTCAGGAGGTGCAGTGAATGAAGTATTCACATGCACATTCTCTAAGGGCATAGGCTCTACGTTGGTCATGAATGGAGAATTTACTTCCCCACCCCCTCATTTACATCATTAGCTCCATGTTCGGAGGGAGTGGCTCTACTAAAGGTTTCCTTCAAGCAACTAAGCACGCTCGGCCCGGACCGTGGGCCCATGGCATGCATGTCTTGGCTTGAGCTATTGGGATTAGGCATTGGGAAACCCTCCATGGCGTCGTAGTCAGAGGAATAGTCACTAGCCGCTATGTTCGGGTCTTGGTTTGTACTACCTTGGGTCCCCGCCAAGGGCCCGGAACCTAAAGTAGGTGGATATTGAGAACTCGCGTAAGTCAAAATTCTCTCTAGTTGCTCCGTCTGTAGCACACAACCAGAGCGCAAATGCATGTGCCTTTGGCACCCTACAAGAGTCGGTGAATAACCTCGAAGGTTAACCGCTTACTTTTTTAAGCGTCCGTTTTCACTCGTGTTTTTTACATTTTTAATGTTTTTTAATGATCGATTTTTTTTATTCAAGTGTGTGATAGCTCAAAACGAGCGTATCACTCAGAGGGTCGCGGTGTGCTTTACAGCACAACGTTCGGTCACCTGAAGCTCCGTAGGTCCTCAAAAAAGTCGATTTTTAGCTACGTGTGAAGCTAAAATTCGTAAATTTAAAAGGCGATAGATGCCTAAGCTTGAGCATGAGCTTGGGCTTGGGTCTGGGAGATATTCCCGATCCCGGTCCTACCTTTAATTTTTTTTAATTTTTTTAATATTTTAAGGATAAGGTCGCCGCGGCTTGCGCGAGAGCACACACACACTCTACCTACCCACTTCTAACTAATATACCTATTGTTACACACTAACACACTCTATTAGCTCTCACAGATCTACTTACTACTTACTGTACATTGCATTACACATAACTAACCACCTTAATACTAACATCTTACACAGAGAAAAAAAGACAGTACCTGTGAAAACTCCCTTAACCAAAAAAATACACAGTAGTAACACAAACTCCTTCTTCTCAACACACACACCCTCCTTCCTTACCTTTCCTACAATTGAAACTGCACCACAAAAGAAGCACAGAGTGCCATTCAAGCTTAGTGTATGGCATTCCCCGGCAATGGCGCCAAAAATGTGCGCATATGTCGCACATGTCAATGCAAGGAACTTGCCGATACACCGTGTGCGACCCACAAATGGCTCCAAGCACACAACAAGCCTAAACTAGTAAGCTCAGAGATGGCGATGGTGTGTCACTCACCGCTCTACGCTTACCCTTGTGGAGGATTCCTCGCCGCGAAGAAGAGGGAGACGCCGCTACGCCACGCTCAACCACCTCGCCGTCATCGTGCCTTCGTAATGCTTGATCGCTCTCTCTCTCTCTCTCTCTCTCTCTCTCTCTCTCTCTCTCTCTCTCTCTCTCTCTCTCTCTCTCTCTCTCTCTCTCTCTCTCACGCATACACACACACACACAAGGAGATGAAGAAGAAGAAGATGGAGATGGAGCAAGAGCACTCTTCAATTGCACAAATGAGAGAATGAGGTTTTTTAGGTTTAGATTGACTTTTATATGAGCTCGCCCGTTCACATTTGGGCACCCACACTTAGCCAATCTTACCCAAAAGTTATACGTTCCAGTTTTATAGTGCACCTCTCATCGGCGATCACTCTTAACCATTCCTACTGGACCGACAAGCCCGGTACCTGACTCTACCAAATAAATAATATAATGTTTGTCGTAGGTGATAGGGTGTCCGTGAGTCATGAGGGTTAACACTCACTTTGGCCATCCGTTTGTGGGCAATAGGCCGAAGAGAAATTCAATCTTGTACCTAGATTATCAAACAGACCTTTCCAAAAATTACTGGTCATTCTAGGATCTCTACCTGACATGATGGATGTTGGCAATCCATGGTGTTTGAAAATCTAGGATATGAAGAGAGTTGCCATTTGGTGTGCCTTAATGGTCTTCTTGACAGGAATAAAGTGTGCTTGCTTGCTAAACATGTCGACTATTGTACATATTTCCGTATTCCCATGGATAGACTTGGATAATCCAAAGGTAAAATCCATGGATATACTTTCCCATGGTGAATTAGGGATTGTCAATGGCTGGAGTAATACAGGTTGCTTCCCTCTATCATATTTGGTCTTTTGGCATACCACACATTTTGAAACATACTCTTTTATGTCCACTTTCATGGTAGGCCAATAAAAGTATGTCTCTACTTCTCAAAGAGTAGGTTGAATGCCTCTATGTCCCGCATAGGGAGGAGCACGGGATTCATACATGACTTTCTCACGAAGGGAGTGGGTAACACATAGCCTATTTCCATGAAGAGGATAACCATCCTGTAAGGTGAATGTTTCCTCTTTATTCCCCAAAGCAAGGGCTGACATTATGTCTTTAAAGTCAGGGCCAGTAGCATACTCATCTATCATAGAAGATAGATCATTGTGAGTTTCTATTGACACATCATTAACTTTTGGTCGTCATGAAAGTGCATCAGCCACTTGATTGTGCTTACTAGCAATGTGAGCAATGTGGAAATTAAATTGAAAAAGAAAATTTGCCCACCTCATTTGTTTGTCAGAAAGCTTTGTTTGCATCATGAAGTACTTGAGACTTTGATAGTCTGTTCATAAAATGAATGGAGTCCCCAATAGATAGTGCTTCCATGTGTCTAGGGCATGTAGAACAGCTAACAGCTCTTTCTCATAAATGCCTAAGACCCCTTCATCCATGTTGAGCCTTCGGCTCTCATATGCTATGGCATGCCCTTCTTGAAGCAAGACTGCTCCAAGGCAATCACCACAAGCATCACATTGGACCGCAAATGGCTTTGAGAGATCCGGAAGCATAAGGACTGGCTGGGAGGTAAGATTTTATTTGAGCTTGTCAAAAGCACTTTGATCCTTAGCAGTCCATCAATACTTAACGTTTTTCTTTGTTAAGTCATGTAATGGTCTTGCTATTTAAGCGTCTATACTATGCACACATACCAATAAAGCTTCTTAGCTCATGTAGATTCCTTGGATTAGGCCATGCTTTTATTACCTCCAACTTTGATGGATCCATACGGATACCATCTCGAGAGATAATATGACCAAAGTATTGAATCTCTTGAAGGAAAAATTCACTTTTCTTTTGATTGAGAAAAAACTTATTCTCCCTTAATGCTTGAAAAATCACTTAGAGATGTTGCTTGTGTTCCTCCAAGGAATTGGAGTAGATGATGATATCATCAAAGAACACTCCGTTGAATTTGCGATAGGGTCTAAAAACTTTCTCCATTAATTGATTAAATGTAGATGGTGCATTAGTCAAGCCAAAAGGCATGACTAGATATTCATAAAGGCCAAACGTTGTACGAAACGCGGTCTTTAGGATATCTTCATTCACTATCCTTATTTGAAGGTAGCCACTTTTAAGGTCAATCCTACTCAAGTAGGTAGTGTCTTGTAGCTTATCAAACAAATCTTCTACCCGAGGTACATAAAATTTGTTTTTGATAGTGATATGGTTTAGTGCGCGATAGTCCACACACATGCGGTATGTACCATCTTTCTTTTGCACTAAAAGGACTGGAGAACAAAGGGGAGAGGAGCTAGGCCTCACCATCCCTTTGTCTACCAATTATTGTACTTGCCTCATGATCTCCTCTTGTTGAGCTTGTGAAACTCGATAAGGAGGTTTGTTAGGTGGTGAGCTTCCTGATAGGAGCTCAATTCAATGGTCATCATTTCCTCGTTTTGGAGGTAAGTCCATAGGGATATCATCGATGAACACATCTTGGAATCCTTTTAGAAAGGTAGACAAGTCTAACTCTTCTTGATTCCTACCATTCACCTTTGATGAAACATTAGGGTCTTTTAGGGACTCTTTGACAAAAATCATGTACGCAGAAACTGAGCTCTTCATTGATTTATCAAGAGCAAGAGGATTTACAAGTGGTATAGTACGACCAGACTCGTTAGCATCTATGTACATAGTCTTTCCCCTATAGGTGAAGTAGATTCTCCTTTCAAGGAACTTCATGTTGGCGACCATGCTCTTGAACCATGGTACCCCTACGATAGCATCCTCATGTTGGAGAGGAGAGATAAAGAAGTCTTCTTTGTCAACATAGCTTTGGACATGAAGCCTCAACTTCT
The DNA here is from genome assembly GCF_014529385.1 of Adiantum capillus-veneris. Classification (NCBI taxonomy): domain Eukaryota; kingdom Viridiplantae; phylum Streptophyta; class Polypodiopsida; order Polypodiales; family Pteridaceae; genus Adiantum; species Adiantum capillus-veneris. The sequence goes on along the minus strand of NC_140948.1, from coordinate 26,275,996 downwards.
CAATCAAGGGAGTAATGGAGGTTTGTTGTCCCTTGAAAGCGGCATTGCTAGTTACAACATCTCCCATCTCAAAAACTTGAATGCCCAACTTGGTGGCCAACTCCATTGATATGAAGTTGTGAGTAGAACCAGGGTCAAACAAGATGAAGGCATCATGCTCCCTAACCTTCCCCCAAGCATAGGAGAGAGGTGATCTTTTGCAATGAGCATCCTCTTTTGGAGCTTCGATAGTGGAAAGCTCTAGGAGTCTCATCATGAGCATTTCTTTTAGGGCAAGAACGATAACCATGTCCTTGCTTCCCACAATTAAAACATCCATGATCCTTGCGAAAAGTTTCAAGCTCTCCAGGAGAGAGTTTATTTTTACCTTTGTAAACTCCTTTCTCCTTGGACTGATTGTTGTTGTTGTTGGAATGGCCTTGGGACAAATTTTGGGCATTAATTTTTCCCTTTGTATCACTTTTATTTTTATTTTCCATGGGCTTGACATTCCGTCTAACCCCTTGTTGGAAATTGATGCGTGAAGCAACCACGGTATGGTGGTTTACTTCGCTGATAGAACCAGGCCGTTGAGAGTTGACATACTCGACCATCTCTTCAAGGAATCCCAGAGAATTGTTGCTTTTGCTCAGCAAAGTCTATCTTTTGAAAGACAGTAGCCTTGAGATGTAAATCCTAAAACTTGTCCACATAATTGTGGATAGACTCATGAGAGAGAAGCCTCAAACTCCACCATGCAGTGATTGTCCTTTGCATCGATTGCAAGGAATTGCTTCATGATGGAAACTCATACAATTTTCCATGTCTTTGGGGATTCTCCATTGCCACAAAGGCTAGCCTACCATTGACGAGCCGATTTTGGAAGTGCATAGCTACATGGCGTAGCTTGGAGGACTTCGTGAAGCCCTCGTCTCCAAAGGCTGCATCAAATTGTTGGATGAAGGCTTTTGTGACCTTTGCCATGCAGGGTAAGATTTGTGATGTCCTCCCCTCTTGTATTCTCTAGGAGAATAGTTATAGCTTTCATCGGTAGAGGAGGAAGTGAAGAAGAAGGCGAAGAAGGTGACCTCTTTCTTGCCCTTTTCTTCCTTGGTTTCATCTCTTCCCTTTTGGAGTGACGAGGAGAAGGACTATAGGTTAATTGTTTCCTCTTGGGAGGAGTTGGTGATCGTTTAGTCCGCCTTCTTCATGGAGCCACATCTTTGGAGGAATTTAGGGATTCATTACTTTCTTGATCATTGGATTCCTCCTCTAGTATGGGAGAGAGTCTTCTTTTGGGGGTCTCGTCAAGAGGCTTCCTAAGCTCTCTCTCCTCTTGGAAAGGAAAAGAAATCCCATAAGCACGAAGTTGTTAAGTAACTTCAGCTTGCAAAGTGGGGTTGCCCATAGCATGTTGCAACCTAGTGACAATATAATTAACAAACATGGGGGCATCATCATTAGCACCTTCATGTGCAAAATCAAAGTTATCAATGTTCATGCTACTCTCTTGGCTATTGTCAGCCATGTTAATTAAACTTATGTGTTTACTTAGTGTATGCTTTGGCAATTGAAAACCTTAGTTGCTCCTCCTAGCCTTTGAAAATAGGCACTTTAGTATCTACACCCACGGCTTGAATTGGTTAATTATAGAGAGTAGTGGAGTGAGTCTAACATAGCAAAGTTGCCGAGGGATAGCTTCTTTCGGACTTCTTATGGCTCAATAATGGTAAATCCGTAGGCAACTCTAAAAAGACTCCATTATTAAAACCAAATCTCCCGAGGTGTGCACCATATCCCACATAGTGGGCTCAACAAAATCGATAATAGATCCCAGTCCCACTTACCCTAATATAATTAACAAAAACAACCATTGATAGGCTACTTAAGGACCTCTCTTCTTAAGCAAGAAAAGTGAAACCAAATGCTCTTATACCAATGTAATGGAAATGGCCTATGAACTTTGAGAGTAGCGGAATTAGGAAATTAGGTGAAGCACTTTTGTGAGATTACTTTGTGAGCATAGCGGGTGCACTTACTTCATGGTAGCAACATAAACATGGTACTTAGTTAACTTGGCATGAACAATAATTTTGCAAGAGAGAGAGAGTTTAGAGAACATGACAATAGTTGAGGACCGGATTCATACGGAGCCAGTCCCCCCTCCAATAGGAATTTGTATTATAGTTTCTCCCATCAAGAGAGACTTGGTAAAATACAATCTTTGTGTTCCTCGTGACCTAGGTGGTGCAATGAAGATGGAAAGCTTCATTCATCACAAGCATAACATAAACTTTGTAGAAAGCATTAACTATCCCAAGCCTTAGTCCCAAGGCCTCAAACACCTTCGAATGTGGAGAGAGATAGCGGGGAATGAGGGTAGGGAAGAGGAAGAGGAAACATTCCATAGGAGAAAGAAATAGTTCCGCACTTATCATCCCTCTTCTTGCTAGCATACATAATAGCTTAGTAATGAAGATGGAGAAGATGGCAAGCTTAAGCATTGAATCATGGCTCTTGGTTGGATTTGCATTCCATTGACAAGAGTGTTGATGTAGGCTCTCACTTCTCACAAGCTTGGAGAAGGAGGTGGAGTTCCTCCACTTTCACCAAATGAGAATCAATCCACAAAATGAGTGTGTGTGTGTGTCTGTGATGTATATCCCTCCAGCACCCCCTTGCTTTCTTGGGGTGAGTTGTAGCTTTTACACATGTTTCAAGCTCATTGGACCCCTCTGTTAAGGCAGTTACGCCGCTAGCGGAAGCTAAATAGCGAGAACTCAACCAACAACAGAATTTGTCAGACGAGGACGAAGCTTGACCCGCAAGCGCATGGAAACAACTAGGTGGGTGTCAAATCACCTACTCGACCTTCTAATGACAATCACTACTAAGGAAATCAAATCTAAGTTCTAAAACACGCAAGTGACTGAAATCCGTACTACGAACGAATGCTATACGAAACAGGATCTAGAATCATTGAATCGATCTCAAACTCAAGGGGAAGTCTATACACTAGGTAAGAACAACACCCTAAAGACTTGAACTGCAAAATCAACCTATAACCACTCCGTGCGGCAAACGCGTATGAAGACAGGCCGAAAAATACAGGTGACCGAAACTTGACCCCGATGGTACTAATGTGTAGCTCTACTCGTTGTGGTTCTATAGATATGCTGCACGCTCTATTCCGACACACGAGTTGGAAGAAAACTCACACCGAAGCTCGTAGGAACTTACCACACGTAGAAGCCGATAGCGCGCACTCTTGGTATCTGTGCATAGCTCTCACCGTTGCTAACACAATGGCGGTGTCGCTTCTCCAATGGCGGCCCCGTAGCTCGCGTAGCAAGGAGATAAGACTCTCTCTCTCTCTCTCTCTCTCTCTCTCTCTCTCTCTCTCTCTCTCTCTCTCTCTCTCTCTCTCTCTCTCTCTCTCTCTCTCTCTCTCTCAGACACAGTCACGGCGCTCAAAAACTCACTTTGATTAATAATTGAATCTCCCTTAGGTTACAAAACTTTGGCTTATATACCTCAGCCTTGGAGGTGAGAACATCTCTAATTATTTACATCAGCAGGTGAAATTACGTCGGAATTACAAGCTGGAAACTCAATTGAGTCCCGTTACTTAATGAATGGCTCAAATCAAAATTAATGTCGGAAAGACATTTATTACAATCAATGGTTACAAAATGATGGGTGTGAGCAAAAATGTGGGTGTGATCCTCTGCTGGCTCAACACTCCCCCCCTCCGCGTTCATGTCGTCCCTGACATGACTTTTAGGCTTGGTCAATAGAGTCCTGTCGTCTTGAGCATCTGCAAATGTGATTCGTAGCGTAGGTTGCCGATGGTCAAGGTTGGGCCGAAAATTTTGCTTTCATGAGTGAAAAAGCCGGTGTAGAAAGCTTCTTCGAATGTTTGCATGTGGAAGCTATGCAAAAACATAATTCTTTGGTATAAGAGATGTAACACCTTTGGTGATGGCTGCAATGAAAGATCATACATCATATCCGTCACTGTGTCGGCCGTCGATAGTAGACTCGAGGTCGTGGCTTTATCTGGCGCGAACACTTCAATGCATGCTAAGAGAGTCCTACAGACTTTCTTTAGCATCTGACACGAAAGGTCAGGAGAGCCAGTAAAGAGTTTGATGGTGCCCGTTAAGGTTTTCACCATGTAGGCTTTACCTATTCTCTCTCCTTCCTTTGGTCCTGGCATCCTGGGATAATTAAGCCAATTTGGATTCTTTTCTGCTATCCTGCCATGTTCTTTCCAGCTTCTGACTCTTGGCACCGGGCAGAAGGTTGCATCCTCCCGAATCTCCTTTGGAGCCTCTACCAAGTAGATGAGGTAGGCTGGGTATTTGTTCAGCCAACCTTTCCTCCATCTAGGTTGAGAATCTACAATCTTCTTTGATTGTTCATCCTTTGTGATGTCGCCTTCGTAAAGAGCGACATACTGCTCCTCCTCTATTCTCTTTTTCGTCTTTATCACTTCAAATTTCATCAGAGGGAAAGGCAGGCTGGGTTGCATCCACTCTTCATGGAGCACTTTTGTGTCTAAACCTTGAAGTCTAATGGAGATGAGGAGTCTCCTTTCCCATTCCATTTCCGCCTTGGCACTTTCCTCTGTTGACTTTTGTATTTGGTCCTGGAGCCTTTGTTCTTCTTCTTCAGAGATTCCTGAAGTCAAGGCCACTTCTTGAACTGGGGCTGGATCTTCAATTGTGGTTGCCTCTCCAGTTTCTGGTAGCTCTATAGCTGCTCCTCCTGCTTCTTCTTGTGGTGGCTCTGTTTCTCTTCTTTGTTGCTCTTGGAGGTCTTGGAGCTGTTTGCGGAGGGCCTCATTTTCTGTCCTTAGTGTTTGGTTTTCTGATGTGAGCCTCTCCTCTGCAGCCAATGATCCCTCCGCCATGTGCAATCTTTGCACTTGCTCTAACCTTAGCTCTCTTTGCAAACTTCTGACCTGATCTTCCAGAGCTGGTACGAGGGCTCCCTCTTGTTCTGTTCCTGCTCTGCTAGCTCTAGGGGTGGTCCTGAGTCTCATGATTGTCCTTTCTTGAAGTTCAACTCTTTCCCTTAGCTCAATGAGCTCATCCTTGGCTGCCTCCAGCTCATCTTCTATTCGTTCCTTTGCTTCCTGTGAACTTGTTACCTCTCTTGAAGCTTCGGCTAGTTGGAGTATCAAGCCGTCTCTCTCGTTTTCTGCGTCGTAGAGTGATGCTTTATGACTTTCAGATTCAGTCATAGCATTCTCTAACTTCTTCTGCAACTCTGCTTCCTTTTGTTTTGCTGTCTCAAGTGCTACTTCCTTTGCTCTGGATCTTTCTTTAATCTTGCTGAGCAGTTCATGCACCATGTGCATGTCTTTTTCATCTTCATCTGTCAACTTGACAGCTCTTTCTGCCACCACCTCCAATGGCTTCGGCTCGTCCATTTTCTCTTTACCCTCCATTGTACCCTTTGTCTTTTCCTTCGTCCCTTTCCGATCATCTTGTTTCCGTAGGGATATCCCATAAACTGCCTCCAGGGCCTCTTCTTCACTGTATCCGATCGCTACCAGATCCTCATAATCATCTTTCTTTTGCTGAATAGGATCTATCTCCTTTTCCTTGGTCCCGGCCTCCGGCTTTTCCATAACTTCTGTTTCTATTTCTATTGGGGTTTCCTCCACAATAATTTCCATTTTCTTCGGGCTTGGTACAACAGTAAAAGAGGGCTGATTGTCCTCAGTCATCTTGGCTTTCCCTTTGTTTGCTTGCCCGTCTTTCTCTTGAGGTTCAGTAGACTCATCTACTTTCTTCTTCCCCTTGTCGTCCTTTTGCAGCTCAGCTTTTAAAAGCTGTACTTCCTCTTTAGTATAAGGCTCGACAGGTTGCTGCTCCAGTATGGCCTCCGACTCCTCATAAGCTCTAATATATTGATCATATTGATCAACATGTGGCCTGGCTGAGCTGGTTCCGACTCTACTGGGGTCCGGCACCCACATTTCTTCGAAGTCCCCCTTTAGAGCTCTTTCCGCTCTAAACTGCTCTACCAGCCTTTCCATTCTTGCGGCTTTTTGACTTTTGGTTTGCTTGGGATCGGCCTTCTTCTTCACTTTCTTCTTGAGCGGCTCGTCCACAGCCTCTTCAGGTTCTGAAACTATTTCTAGTTTTCGGCGTGCTCTTGTGGACGCCCTCTTGGATACTTCTTGCTGTTCTTCCTCCTCATCGGCTTCTCTAAGCCACTCATTCTGGGAGGGAACCCGTGGCCCTTGATCCCTAGCTCCAATAGCTTCATAAGCTATTCTTGTTAGGATTTCTCCTCCTCCTATGTACTTTGGCTTCTGGTTGTGCATGGCGATTACTTGCTCGTGGATGTATTGAGCATAATTCACCTCTTTTGGCATGTTGCTCTTCAATGCCCATGTGATGGTAGTCGCAATGGCATGGGGTGGTGTAGTATACTTCTGCGGTCTTTTACTGCACACATGGAAAAACTGGTTGTATAATCGGCAAAGGGTTGCCGCTCGTTGATCTGCCATATCCCCGTAGGTTGTATTTTGTTTCTTTGATCCATAGACCTCTATGGCCTCCCTTCTTTCTCTGACAGAACTCCCTTTGTTGTGCAGCTTCAATGCATCTGCAATGAGCTGTGGAGTGATCTGTACTTCAACTGTTTCTCCATCCATGGCTGTCAACATGGCTTTCCCATCCTTCTGAATGGATGTTGCCAACTCATACACTCTTCTTGTGTCTACACCTGATGGTCTCGAGGTGAAGAACCTGTGTAAGTCAGCCTTTTCCAGGTATCTGCTTATGTTCTCTGATCTGCTATAATCCACTAATTCTCGTGGGATCATAGGTACATCGACCGATTGCCCTTGAGGATCTCTGAAAGTCCCCTGGTAGATCTTTATTCCCTCTTTTTCTAGTACTGCTTCCTCCACCCAAGTCTTGGTTGGCTTGAGGGTTTCTGTTGGAATATCAAAAGGTTCTGCTTCTGCAAGAGCATCCTTGATGGTTGGTCTTTTTCTCTTAGTTGCCGATGACTTAGCGGAATCCATGGATCCTCTCATGTCTGGTGTCCTCTGAGCTCTCGTAGCAGTCGTAGAAGGCGGTAGAAGGTCGGATGCTCCTGTGTGCTCTTTGCTCTCTCCAAGAAGGTAATAGTGGAAATGAGCATGATAGTGAAGTGAAAAATACTTAACTTCGGGCTTCCCGGATCACTTGTTACCAAATTTGACATGTGCTCCTATCTCGTCGTGAAATGCACTTTAGGATTTGAAATTTCTCAATTTGGACTCCGTTTGACCTGTTTCTGAGAAATCTGTCCACTTTGCCAAAATTCTGTCATTTTGGGCTTTCCGCAACTTTTTTAGAATTGTACCCCATTTTTACCATGGGTTGCCCTTGTCATTAGGATCATCACCGTCTATTCTTTTCTTTTTTCCGATCTCATTTCACCTGCTTTTTTATTTTTCTTTTATTTTATTAAGAAAATCATAGAAAATAAAGGAAAATAGCAAAATGAAGCCAAAAAATTCCAAACATATACGATAAATAGCTGGTAACCCTGTGTATATGAATATACACTTCTTTGTGATTTCTGGACTTGGATTACCACTTTTTTCCACTTTTTAGCTCCAAAAACACTCTTATTTAGTGATATTTACACATCTAGAGACCCAAATTCATCATTTGATCTCTTCTTGTTGCAAAACAAGGTATATAAGGGCATAAATATTATCAATATCCGCAATCAAACATAAAAAATTGCAAAATCATGTAAGACACTGCCCTTGTAATATAATTTTTGTTTTTCTTTGTTTTTTCCTCTTGTAGCTGCTTTGTAGCTCCTGTATACCTCCCCCCCTCCTAGTCTGAGTCCTCCCGGACGACTATGAAGTGTCTGTGGGTGAAGCATTGTAGTTGTTTTGGTCATCAGTTCCCAATGTAATTGTAGAGCGATGATACAACAGTCTTTCCAATAAAGCTGCTCTTTGTTTGATTGAAGGATTGGTGGTCGGGTTTTGGGTTGGTTTTGGCACTTCGGTAGTAGAATCAGTAGATGGATTCTTCGTTACCTTGTTGTCTTTTTTCACAATCCAAATCTGCTTCCGCTTTGCTTGTGCTTGCCACAAACTCTTTGCGACCCAAACCTGCTTTGTTCTGTGTGTTGATTTCCTCGCCTTGAAATACCTAGGAGTTTCTGTTGATTGTATTGGAGGGAGTTCCTGTTTACAAATCTTTGGGATCCAAATTTGCTTGCTATAGCTTTGTGCCGTCATGAACTTCTTTGGAATCCAGATCTGTTTCACTGTCCTGGATTGTCTGGAATCCCTCTGTTGTCTGGTATTGAAGACTGTGTTTTCCACCTTTTTGTTCTCTGGCACAGCCTTTTTTGGTCTCCATACCAACTTTGACTCCGTTTTTTTCCAAGGTTGAGCTGTTATCTTATTGCTTGTCTTCCTTATCCAATGTTGAGAGTTCCTCGTCGAAGAGTAATCCGGTTGTGTAGAAACTTTTGGTTGCCATTGCTTCTTCTTTTTCTGTGTTTGTTGTTTGCCCTTGTCCGTGGATTCTTCCTTTGGAGTTGGCTCTGCTCCTTTGGTGAACTTAACTGATTGACTTTCACCTTCGTATTTGATAAGCACTGATTTAGAACTCCAGTCAATCATTGCATTGTATTGCTTCTGCCATGGTTGTCCTAGCAATAATGGATGTTGTGTAGCTTGGTCTTCAACCACGTAAAACATATGAGGATACACATATTGGTTAATCTGTATATGTAAAACTGTGCATCCGACAGTTTTGATTGAATTCTCAGAGTAACTCTTTAACTCTTGCTTGGCAGTTTGTAGTTTAGTGTCATTTGTCAATTGTCTATACAAACTGAGTGAAAGTAGGTTAGCTTGAGCTCCTGAATCCAATAGTGCTCTGGCTTTGATTTGGTTGGTTCCTACTTTGCATTCAATGATGGGTTCTTCTTTGTCATTATCCATTTCTGTTATACTGACTGCGTTTATTCGTATTGCTCCTTCATTGCGCTGTTTCTGACGCAGTAGTCTTCTTTTCTCCATTCTTTCCTTCGCCTCGGCTTGCGCTTTCTCCTCAATCTTTTTCTTTTTCTGGACACGTAGCTTTTCTTGATGTATTTTGAGAAGCATGTCTTGTGTTAGCGGCAAAAGATACTTTTTCACTCTGCATCCACTAATCCAATTGGGCATTTCTTCTCCGTCTAATGTAGCAAGCTTGACGGCTCCACTTGGTGATAGATCTTTAATCACCAGAGGTCCCATCCCTCGCTTTTTAAGCTTCTTAGCATGCTGTTTCAGAGTGTAAACTAGGACATAGTCCCCAACTTTAAACTCTTTAGTCCGCACATGCTTATCAAAAAATTCCTTTTGTCGCCTTTTTTGAGCGTAGATGGAAGCTACTGCTTTTAGGCGAAGCTCATCTAGCTTTTCTAGGTCATCTATTCTATCAGAGAGCTCGTGCCCTGTCCACTCTAGATCCTTAGCCACCCTTAAGGTTGAAATCAAGAATTCTATTGGTAAGATAGCATTTAGCCCAAAAACCATGTTATATGGGGTTGTTCCTATTGATGTTTTATATGCTACCCTATATGCCCATAATGTTGAATGCAACTTCTGGTCCCAATCAGTTCTCGACTCAGATACAATCTTCGTAAGGACCGTGCATATGGTTTTGTTTGTTGCTTCAGCTTGTCCGTTTTCTTGTGGATGATACGGGGCTGATTTCCTATGGATTACCATGAATTTATCTAGAAGGATCTTTATCACTTCATTTATGAAATGTGTGCCTCGATCACTCACAATTTCTATTGGCAATCCATATCGTACAAAGACGTATTCATATAGAAATTGTGCCGTGGTCCTGGCATCTGCTTTTTGAGTTTCCTTTGCTTCGACCCACTTTGTTAGATAGTCTGTAGCCACAATGATGTATTGTGCATGAGTCTTATATGCAGGAGGTGAAATGGGTCCGACATAATCAATCCCCCATTTTGCAAAAGCTCTTGCCCCCATCATTGGTCTAAGCGGCATATCATCTCTTTTAAGTGGTACTTTGGTCCGCTGACAGTCATCACACCGTTTAACGTATTCCTCAGCGTCCATATGTAATGTTGGCCACCATATTCCTGCGGCTAAGACAAGTTTTGCTGTCTTATCACCTGAGAAATGGCCTCCACCTACTCCTCCATGAGCTTGCTCCAGGATTATCACATACTCAGACTCTGATGCGCAAATCCTAAGCTGGTTGTCTTTACCTCTCTTATAGAGTTGATCCCCTATTAAAGCGTAATCTCTAGCTTCTGTCTCTACAGATTTCTGACGAGCTTTTGACGTTCCTTCTGGGAAAGTTCTATTTGTGAGATATTCAACAATATACTGACTCCATTCTGGAGCGATCATTATCTGATATAATGTCGAATACTCGGCTGGCGGTTTTGATGAACATACAATACATACAGTGACATATTCATGTACGCTTTCTTTCATTCCTGGCCAATAGACTCCCAATTGTAACAAATTCCTATATGTGTTCCTTCTTGAACAATGAAATGCACATTCCTGAACATGTGCTTCGCGCAGATATATATTATATTCCTCAGGATTGATGCATAGTCGTAAAACATGATCATTTCCCAATTGATACAACCTTCCTGCAACCAATTGAAGATTCTTGGATTGCTGAATAGCAATATGTTTCAGGTTGTATTCTCTTCTATCGAACTCTCCTCCATAGGTTAATAGGTTAACGACATTTTGAGACCACCTCGGTATCATTTCTATGTTGAACAAGTACGCGTCTGGCATGTCCTCATCTACTCCTATAGGGTCTTCTCCATTCGTCAATCGCGAAAGATGATCAGCTCTAAGATGTTTTTTTCCCTTCTTTACTACTACCGTGAAGTCGAATTCCAGTAAGATAATGAACCATCTCACTATTCTCCCGGTATTGCATGGTTTATTCACTAGGTAGAGCAAGTCTTGGTGATCCGTAAAAAACACAAACTTGTTGGCTAGAAGATAATGCCGAAATTTTTTCACAGCATAGATCATTCCTAATCCTTCTCGCTCTGTTGTGGTGTAATTCTTCTGTGCATGGTTGAGCTGTCGACTGGCGTAACACATAGGAAAATCCATGTTTCCTTCTTCTGGCTGAGCCAGAATACATCCTATTGCATATGCCGAAGCATCTATATGCACATGGAATATCTTCTCCCAATCTGGTGATTTCAAGACTGGAGCGGTAATGAGTGCCTCTTTCAATTTCTTGAATGATTCCTCACACTCCTCTGTCCATTCAAAGTTCACTATTAGCCTGTAAAGTGGTTGGCCTATTATAGCGTACATGTAAATGAATCGTCTATAATATCCACAATGTCCCATAAAGCTCTGTACTTGTTTCGCATTGGTTGGTCTAGGTATATCCACTATAGCTTTTATCTTCTCTAAATCCGTGGATATTCCGTTTTGTGAGACAATATATCCCAGAATTCTGCCCTGTCGGACCATAAACACACATTTCTCAGGATTGAAACAAATGCGATATGTCCTACATTTCTCAAATACTTTTCTTAGGTGTTCTAGATGCTCATCTCTCAGAAGAGAATGTACACATAAGTCATCCATGTATATTTCGAGAAACAGCCTTAAGTATTCCTTGAAAGCATGCGTCATCAGCCTCTGGAAGGTTGCGGGAGCATTGGTTAGACCAAAAGGCATAACCCGATAAGCATAAATTCCCCACTCCGTTGCAAAAGCTGTTTTATGTTGATCTTCCAGTGCTATGGCTAGCTGGTTATATCCTGAAAAACCATCAAGAAAGGAGTATGCTGTTTTCCCTGATACACGCTCTAGAACATGATCAGTTATCGGCAGGGGATAATTGTCCCTGATTGTTGCAGCATTCACTTTCTTTAGGTTGACACACACTCGGAGTTTTCCGTTCTTCTTAGGTACTACCACAATCGGAGATACCCAATCAGTGTGTTCAATCTCGTATATGAATTCAGCTTCCATTAGCTTATCTATCTCTTCCTTGATTCGCTTAGCAAAAGTATCATTATATGTGTATGGTCTCTGTCTGCTAGGCTTTGCGTCTTGTTTCAGTGGGATTGTGTGTTGGCATATCGATGGGTCAACTCCCTTTAAGTCCTTATAAGACCATGCAAACACATCCCTGTACTCTCTGAGAAGACTCAAAAGTCTCTCTTCCTCGCTTGGAGACAAATCTGTGGCTATGTACACCGGTCTAGGCGTCTCACCTGGAGCTGCTAAATCAACTTTTTTTGCATCCTCCGGTCCGTCATAAGATTCGTTCTCCTTCCTCTCTCGAATAGGTGGGGTTAATATCACCTTCCTATCCTCTATTGTGAATTTCCTATAGTGAGAGGGAACATCCATGTTTTCCTTGATTTTGACGTTTTCGTCCTCTCCACTCTCAATTTCTGTCGTCCAAACTTCCTTCAGAGTTTTCTTGAGCTCTATGTACTTGTTTCTACGTTCTAACTTGGACTCCGTGTATTCTCTGTTGCGCTTGTTCTTTTCTGATTTTTCTGTTTCAGTTTTCGTTCCATTATTTTGAACTTGATTTCTTGAGCCTCTTTTGTCTTTTCGTAAGCTCTTTTGATCACTGCCTCTCATTCTTCCAGAAATCTTATCCTTAACACAATCTTCAGCCTTTACTAGCATTAGGAATTGATTTTTTCCTCTTATTCTAGGCATCGGATTGGTTCTAACCCCTTTTGTTTTTTTCTTTGCTCTACAGTGTTTCTGGCGTTGTTTTGTTTGGTTCGGAAAATCATAAAATCGGACATCCATTATAGTTTCTTCGTTTCCGCTTGAATTGTCCATTGACTCGTTGTCTGCTTCATTTCCCCACTCAGGATGATCGGGAATGTCGTGAAACACCTCTTCTTCATCTTCCTTTTCCAGTGTATTGTTCTTTTCAGTTTCTTTTTTGAGTATAGTTCTCAACATGAAATACGGAACCACGTCGTATCCGTCCTTGTCGCAAAATTTCGTTGTGGGACCATCTGGAATTGCACAAACATCTAGGGTTGCTAGAATGTGTGTCCATACTAATGGTTCAAACGTGTCCTCTGGAAAGGGTTCTCCTACATAAGTTTCGTCTTCGATAGCCCTTTCTAAAACACATTCTTCTCGTTTTAGACTTCCACATTTCGAAGCTCCACACATCCATAACTCCTTGGGTTTACCTAACCAAGCTGGAAATTCGGATCCCGCCAAAGTAGCTGAATCAAACTCCTCTACCGGTGTTCGGTTCACATCTTTGTAGCTATGGTCTTTCAGGTTCACACATGTAGTGGTTTCCATATTTCTCAAGTATATGTGATCGTAGCCCCAATCTTGGACCATTTTCAACTGTCTCATGAATGGTCTTCCCAATATGATATCATAGTTATTCTCCTTGGCAAAATCGACAATAGCAAAAGTATGTTCGTATTCAATGCCGCAAGAAGTCACTACGACTTTCTCTAATAAACCCATAGGTTTCTCCATGTGTCCATCTGCTAATTGGATTTTCAACCTAGTCTTCCTTATTGCTGGTTTTCCCCATTTTTTCCAGATTTCTTTTGTAGAAATGGCTACCCCAGCTGCGTTGTCTAGTATTGCCATCGTCTTCACTCCTTGGAATTCAACTGGTAAGGTTGTATTCCCCTCTTCACCTTCGCAATACTCTCCGACCTTGTTTAAGGGTACAGGCTTAGCGTTCTTTTGTGGTTTGCTCAGCTCCTCTATGCTCTCTTGCAATCTCGATGTTGGATCTTTTATCCCGAATTTCTCCAAGCATTTTCCTACAGTGGTCCACATATGTGGTCTTAGCCTCAAAAGCTCAGCTAGAGTGATAGTGCATGTCACTGGTGTTGACAAAATCTCTATCAATCCTTGCGAGTCCATGACTTTTTTTGATGAGATTTTTCGTGAGGGAAGTGCTCTAATCTCGGATTTTGCTTCATACTCTCCTAAGTATGAAGGTAAGGTTTTCAGTGAATGAGGTTTGCTCTCCATTGTTCTAACAGAGCCCCCATCTCCCCAGTAAGATTGCAGATCCAAGTCCACTTGAGATCCTGCCTCAAATTCCACAATGGGAGGATTTCTGATGTCCCTTTCCCCATTTGTCTGATTAGCTTGGCAACTTAGCTCGTTTGCAAAGTTTGCCTCTCTCACTTGTTTCCAAAATTCATTGTAATCCTCATCTTTTCCGTAACTCCTCTGTATGACTGGATGAAAACTCTCTATCTCCTGATCGGTTGTGTTCAATACTACGCGGTCATCCCTTTGTGTATTTTTAGGCTTTTGTGCACTGGGAGTCTTTTCAGCTACCCGTTAAACGATAGTCTCTTGCTGACTTGGGTTTTCCTTCCCACAATTCATTGTTTCTTTTGGTGGTTCTAATAAGGCTTGTGCAGTCTCGATCATTCTCTGGCACATTTCAAGTCTCTGCTTTTCCAATTCCGCGTTTGGGTATGTCATCCACCTCTGTTCTTGTGTTTGGTTGTTCTTTAACCTAGCTTCGTAAGCTCTTAGCAGTGCGTCCAATGGTTCGTGTACTTTGTCGACTAGCACTGATCCCCCTGAGCTTAAGCTCGTTGTTTCTTTGATACACTTTTGTTTCGTTCTTTCCGGGCTCATCTCTCGTTTCCCGTTTTGACTCTCAAGTTTTTCTAATCTAGCTTTAGTTTACTTTAGTTCCTCAGCTAGAATAGCGTCTTCACGTTCTTTTCTCAACTTCATGCGTGCTTTTCTAGCTTTCCATGTGTTTTTCTGACTCCGCGGTCCTTGACTAATCACTTCAGTCGCTAACTTTCCATTCTCAGGTTCTCTAGTGGTTTTCTTAGCTTGAGCTCTAGTAACAACTTGCGTTGGTATCAGAGTTTCATTTTCAAACCCACTGCTGGTAGGAATAGTTTCTAACATATTCAATGTCGTCTTTTGCACTTTGTTTGGATTCTTTGAACAATCCTCAATGAAGTGAGTAACCCCACACTCAGTGCAATAAGCGTTAATTCTAATGATTTCCGTATGTGGGCAAACATTCATCTGATGGTCACCTCCACACTTGTAACAGGGTCCTAGTGTTGGTCTTGGTCCCATTTGATTCGTCCTTTGTGGATAGGATGGTCTCTGTCCTGCTAACCCCCCATGAGCTATGAACATCAAGGTTCTTGCGTCCAAATTGTATCTCTCTTCATCAGAAGCACTTGTAATTGTTGGTATTCCAACATTCCCCATCATGCCCCATGGTTCTGGTTGTTTTGGTTCTTCTGGTGGGTAATACACTGTCGGAGACATGTGTGCACCCGATTCTTCATAATAGGCTTGAACAGGCACTAAGGCTTGTTCTTCCTGATTCTCTAAGGTTGGTGCATATCTAACGCCCACTGGTCTTGCTCCTGGTAAAGGTGGTTGTTGTCCCAATACCGGTTGCGGTCTTTCTATCCCCATAGGTCCAGGTACATTTCCCGTTGGGTATTGAGGTACTGGATGTATCTGAGGTGGTGCTAATTGAGCAGGAGGTGCATACTGGTGCTCCCTTACATACCCTTTGTTGTAATAACACTCCTCTGTTGGATGATTTGTCCATTTTTGCTCAATCGCACACCATTTCAGTGGTTTTGGCAATGGTTTTTGGTATGGTGCCATCCTTTTTAGAGCATCTTCTATCATCTGCTCTACATTTGGCATGGTTGTTGTTTGAACATTCTTTTTAGTGGTAGTCTCTCTCGCTACGGAGGAGGAGCTACTGGATGCAAAATCTGTATCCGCTGACACCTCTCCATAAACCGTACAGTTATCCACTAAGTACAATGCCTCTCTCGTTACTTGCTCGAAACTTGTACAAGCTTTCAAGTGCAAGTCCTTCTTGAGAGTGTCGTTCCTCAGTCCCTCAATAAAGAGAACAGATAGTCTGTCATCTTGTGGTCGTTCACGTACTGGACATCTCTCAATGTATTGTTTGAAGCGAAGTGAAGCTTCCTTCACTTTTTCGTGTTCTCTCTGTTTAAAAGCATATATTTGTGAGACCGTATTGTGCTTAATCCCTCGTTTTGAGAATTCCTCAGCAAACTCTCTTAGCAAATGGTCAATGTCATGGAATCCCCCTATGTTCATTGGTTGAAACCATGTCAATGCAGTACCTTCTAGAGTAAGACCAAATCCCTCGTATTGTGTATGGAAATCTGTTATCTACTCAGCTCTTAAGACTTGCTTAAAGAGTGACACATGTGCATACGGATCTCCTGAACCACCATACTTCTTTGGCATACACTTGGCTACTTGAGATGGTCTCATACGTCTATGATCTGCTACCAATCTCATTGCTCCTGTGTCTCGGCTAAAGCTTTCTCTAGCATCATGGACTTCATGGGTTACCCTTGTCGGTTCCTCTTCCCTGAATCTACTACTGGGAGGTAAATGTGATGGTTCCGCTTCAAACCTTGGACCTGGAGTGGTATAGGTGGGGATTGGAACTGCACTACCTCGATTCGTCTCCATTGACTCTCTGGAATGTAATGATCCCATTGGTCCGGGCTTCGAGTACTGAGGTTGGCTGAAAGAGTCAGCAACCTGCGTTCTTTGTCCTCCTGTTGTCATTGAGTTTTGCACTCCAGTTGTTGGTGCTGGTCTTTGTGAGCTAGAAGTAACATAATACTGATGTAGTGGTCCCCCAAAGTATGTATATCCTTCTAATTCTTTCTTGCCCATTGTTGAGTATTGCCTGCCATACTTATCGTAAGCAGCAATTTTCACTTCCGATCCCTCTGTATAGGTAAAGACATAGAGTCTTTTTTTGTCTGTCAACTCTCCGGTGTAGGGTTCTTCACATCTATAATAGAGATCTTGCTCCCCATTATTATATTTGTATAGCCCCACATAGATGTTATCAGTGTTGATCCTTGTAGTTTCATTCTCTCTTCTTAACCTCGCATTAGGGAAGTTCATTATTGGTGCTTTCTCCTTGAGTTCTTCATCTATTTTGGCTTTGGTGCCCATCAATCCCCACTTGTCCACAATGTTAGGGTTTAGGACTACCAAGTACATGGTACCCTCGTCATCTAGATATCTATCTCCGCTATAGCTCACAGGCACTAAGTCCTTGAACTCACTAGGTCTATCTTCTATCTTTACACAATAGCGGTCCATTCCATCTTTGTAGATCTTGGCACCTTGCTCATTGTCGTACTGGTATTTTATGAACAATAGCTTCATGGTGGCGGAAGGGTTTGATGATCCTGCTGCCATATTTTCTCTGTTGTTCAGGTTCAAGTGTTCCCAGTTTTCGGTGAAAATCTCATAAGATCTCTCCGAAGAAGTATCAGAGACACTTCCTTCAAAGATCGGCTCTAATGGTTGCACCCAACTTTGGTTTACACTTCCCTCGGTTGATATGACACTTGCTGGTTCCCCTTGTTTTGGTTGATTATTCCGGAGATTCCTGCCCGATCTCAAATTCATCAATTCCCCTAAAGGACTGTAACTTTTCTGTCTCGGCAATTTGTTTTCCCCAAGTTTTTGTGGTCAGAATTGATCCAAACTGATTGATACTTGGTCAATTGTTTAATCTTGTCAGTTGGACATCTTCTGTTTCATCAAGTGAGAATTTTGTTACTGTTATGCTGAAAAAGACATTATACACGTATGATGTCTTTTTTCACAGATTTTGACTATTTTGGTTATGCTCACTCTCAGTGGCCCCTTTATGCTCTGTTCACTCACAAAATTCAGTTTGAACTCTGTTTGAGCAAGTTATGGATAATTTAGGCTTTTCTTGGCAATTTTCCGCTTTTGACTTGTTTTTTGGGTCAATTGTTATCCAAATGGGATGAAACTTGAAATATAGCCTCTAGATAGCTATTACAATGGATCTGTGTTGGCAAAGTATCAAAATATGTCCAAAATTAGGTCAAAGACATCATACGCGTATGATGTCTTTTTCATCAATTTGGGTCCAAACTTGATATTTATGCTTCCCACAGTGTTTGTAACAATCTTGTCAGGTCAGATTTCAAAAATAAGCAGTGGATGTGCCAAAAGACATTATACGCGTATGATGTCTTTTGTCCCAGATTTTGACTATTTTTGGTTTTAAGCCTTCTCCAATGTTTATAATTGAGTTTCAAGTGTTTTTGTTAGGTTTTGAATGTAAAAACAAGATTTGAATCCAAAATTTCCTATTCTTTGCGTTTCTTGGACTCCGACTTGTCTTTTTGGGTTTCTTTGAGTGTTAATGCTCTTGTTTTAAGTTGATCTTAGGGTAAAACCCCCCTTCTAAACACTCTGGCAATGTCAAATTTTCAATTTTAGTCTCTGTTTAGGTCCTAAGACATCATACGCGTATGATGTCTAAAGTTGCAGATTTCCAGTTTTTTAGCACAGAACTCTTCCAATAGCTCTTTTAAGTGCTCAGCAACAATCAGTTACACAGAAAATTTTTCTGAACTTTGTGTATTGCATATTTCACTACCAAAGGAACTTTTTCAGTGATCTAACATGCAATCAAACACATCAAGCAAATAGAACACCAATTGATAGCTCTAGATCAGGATCAAATCAGGCCCTACCTAAGCTACTTCTAATCATAAAATGGATTTTTTGCAATTGAAAATATAAAGAGATTTACTACCACACAAGGAGTAGCAAATGCTTTTTATGTCAACAACCACTTAAACACCATCAAAAACAATCTAATCTAAGCTAAACTAAAAATACTGTCAACACGGAAGACCCAGGAATACCCCACTTCCTAGTATCTCTCGAGACCTTCGGAGTCCACCACTCCTAGATCTTTTCTAACTAAAGTATACAAAGTAGTTTATACGACTCACCTCGTAGGATTAGTCTAAGGTCACCTATTTAGGGCTCTCGTCCCCGACAACGGTGCCAAATGTTAAGGCGGTTACGCCGCTAACGGAAGCTAAATAGCGAGAACTCAACCAACAACAAAATTTGTCAGACGAGGACGAAGCTTGACCCGCAGGCGCATGGAAACAACTAGGTGGGTGTCAAATCACCTACTCGACCTTCTAATGACAATCACTACTAAGGAAATCAAATCTAAGTTCTAAAACACGCAAGTGACTGAAATCCGTACTACGAACGAATGCTATACGAAACAGGATCTAGAATCATTGAATCGATCTCAAACTCAAGGGGAAGTCTATACACTAGGTAAGAACAACACCCTAAAGACTTGAACTGCAAAATCAACCTATAACCACTCCGTGCGGCAAACGCGTATGAAGACAGGCCGAAAAATACAGGTGACCGAAACTTGACCCCGATGGTACTAATGTGTAGCTCTACTCGTTGTGGTTCTATAGATATGCTGCACGCTCTATTCCGACACACGAGTTGGAAGAAAACTCACACCGAAGCTCGTAGGAACTTACCACACGTAGAAGCCGATAGCGCGCACTCTTGGTATCTGTGCGTAGCTCTCACCGTTGCTAACACAATGGCGGTGTCGCTTCTCCAATGGCGGCCCCGTAGCTCGCGTAGCAAGGAGATAAGACTCTCTCTCTCTCTCTCTCTCTCTCTCTCTCTCTCTCTCTCTCTCTCTCTCTCTCTCTCTCTCAGACACAGTCACGGCGCTCAAAAACTCACTTTGATTAATAATTGAATCTCCCTTAGGTTACAAAACTTTGGCTTATATACCTCAGCCTTGGAGGTGAGAACATCTCTAATTATTTACATCAGCAGGTGAAATTACATCGGAATTACAAGCTGGAAACTCAATTGAGTCCCGTTACTTAATGAATGGCTCAAATCAAAATTAATGTCGGAAAGACATTTATTACAATCAATGGTTACAAAATGATGGGTGTGAGCAAAAATGTGGGTGTGATCCTCTGCTGGCTCAACACCCTCTACCCCCAGCCAATCACATACAGCATGCATTCAAGTACATGGGTAGTCTTTTGACAAGTGTCCTCCTTACCCCTTTGAGAGAGAGAGCTTGAAAATATCTAGATATTTGTTGGATGGAACTAGAAGCTCATTGGACCCCTCTTTATCCCAACCAATAGCATTCAAGCACACCATGTGGTTAAGCTAGGGAGAGTCTGACATGTGTTCCGGGTGCCCTTTGAGAAAAGGGATGCCCTTTGGGTGAGTGGAAGGTTAAGTCAAATATTCCTCTAACTTTGGGACTTTCATGCATAAGAAGCTTCTCAAGCACCTTCCTCATTAAGTTTGTAGGGTCTCTTTTTGACTCAAGCACCTTACTCCCCCATGCATGGGAAGCTTCTCAAGAACCTTCCTCATTAAGTTTGTAGGGTCGCTTTTTGACACAAGCACCTTACCCCCAATGCATGGGAAGCTTCTCAAGCACCTTCCTCATTAAGTATGACAAGCACCTCAAGTACCTTAGTCATCAAGCACGCACCTTATTCATCAAGTACGACAAGCACCTCAAGGACCTTAGTCATCAAGCATGCACCTTAGTCATCAAGCACGCACCTTAGTCATTAAGCACGACAAGCACCTCAAGCTTAGGTCAGGTTCCCACCTCAAGCTTAGGTCAGGTTCCCACCTCAAGCTCAGCCCTAGCTTGCTAAGGTCAAAGGACTTTTAACACTAACCATTGGAGGCCTTTAATGAAGCTAACCCTAAGGTCTTTTAAGCTCCATTAGTTAACCTTGCTCTTGGACACACCATCTCTCATTTGGACCCCTTTACCATTGGCCCCGTGTTGAGATAGATCCGTAAGCATATGTCTATATTCTAACCCCTGTTCCCGTTTATTATCCCACATTAACTAATCAATTTAATATGCAAAAAGCATTTGGGTTGGTTACATATTAGATTTAATGACACGTTTCAAGAGGAACAAGAGAAAATCTACCTCTCCACATCCCACAAGAGGCTAAGAAGCCTAAGCAATCACGAGATACTCCACGTGTGTCTCTCAGCACTGCTGATTTTGAGCGTGCAAAGAAACACAATTTTTGTTTTAGATGTCTTTCGGACCAACATAACAAGAAGGATTGTCCTCTTTTGCAAGGCAAAGAGAAGGCCATGCACACGGTGCAACACCTCACATTAGATTCATCTCATAAATATTGTGTTGTAGAGGTTCTTCATATAGAAGAAAAGCACAAGTGTTGTGTGCCTACTTCAATGTGGCAACCCACCGTTGGCCCCCATGAGTTGATTCACATGCATGGCACTATTAACAAACAACGTGTTCCTATTTAGTGGATGACGGTGCAACTCATAACTTCTTGAACTATAAGCTGGTCAAGAAATTGAAGCTTACACAGACTCCCTACTCCCACAAGTATGTGGTAGAGCAGTATCATGGATGCTTGAGAGTCGATCGCTGCCTGCATCATCACCTATGTCATCGCCTACATCATCTCTAGAAGGCTCTAGAAGAATCTAGAAGGATCTAGAAGATTCTAGAAGTTCTAAAAGTATCAAGGAGATTCTAGAAGTTTCTAGAAGCTTGGAGAAGATTTCGAAAGAATCTAGAAGTCTCTCGAAAGCTCTAGAAAGTTGAAGAAGGATCTAGAAGGTTCTAGAAGAACTAGAAGGATCAAGAAGTTTCTAGAAGCTTGGAGAAGATTTCGGAAGAATCTAGAAGTTTTTGGAAAGCTCTAGAAAGTTGAAGAAGGATCCAGAAGGTTCTAGAAGATTCTAACCTCCTCAAGAAGAACCTAGAAAGTCCTAACCTCTTCAAGTAACCTCCTCAAGCACTAGTATAAATAGGGGTCTTGGGCCACAAGCCCCTCAGTCTTGCCAACACCAGTTGTGAGGCTCCTATGAGGAAATCCCTCTTCTAGTTCTTATGTTCAAGTCTTGTCCTTGCAATCAAGCCTTTTCTTGTACTCAAGTCATGTAATCCAAGTCTTGTATCTAGCTCTCTTAATAGAGTATTAAGTCTTATAATCAATATTAATCTTATCATCAAGTCCAAGTTCTTGTACAATGTGAGCACCTCCTCTTGCTCTCTTGTAGCTCTATACGCACTCATAATTGTTACATCAACGCATGGAAGGTGTCATCAACGCATTGCAAAGCATCCAAGCTCAGTTGCAAGAACTTCCCGAGAGTAACACTCAACTTCAAGCAGGGCAACCCCTAATCTTGGGATCGGTGTTGCAAAATCTTCAACGTCAAATTCAAGTGCTTCAAGAGACAAGCACACATCAAGCACAAGCTGCAAGATCTAGCTATTCTCAACAACATAAGAAGGAGCCGAAGGTTAGCATGCCTAAAAAATTTGATGGGACTAGATCAAAGTTTAGAGGTTTTCTCCAACAAGTGGGTCTCTTCATTTGAATGCAACGAGAGCGTTATCCAGATGACTCCTCTCAAGTAGGCCTTATTGGGACCCTCCTCTCGAGTACGGCTCTCTTGGTTTGCTCCCTTACTTGAAAAATAATCTCCTCTTCTTCATGACTTTGAAGCTTTTGTGCGGGAGTTCTCTACAACCTTTGAGGATACTAATAGAGCAAGGGTTGCTGAAACCAAACTTAGGAATCTCCGCCAAGGATCAAGACCTGCATCCATCTATGCATCCGAATTTCAATAGCTCACTTGTGATCTGACTTGGCATGAGGAATATTTCATTAGCCAATTTCGGTGGGGATTAAAGGATGACGTAAAAGATCTTTTGTTGACTATGCCAAAGGTTCACACACTAAGCGAGTTCATCTCTCAAGCAATAGAATGTGATAATCGACTATTTGAGAGGAGACAAGAGAGGCATTTTGGGGCACCATTGTGGCCCCAAACAGAAGTGACACATAATGGCTACACACCTCAACAGGGCCATGAATCAATCATTGAGCCCATGCAAATTGATTCAGGACGGTTTCAACCTCTCTCAGCCTAGGAGAAGCAAAGGCAACGCATTAATGGCTTATGTACGTATTGTGGAGAGCAGGGGCACATAGTTCAACGATGTCCAAGGAAGAGAAGGATGAAGGTTCATGGTGCAATGGCCTCAACGTGTTTGGAACCATGGACGTCCAACCCCAATAGAGACCGACCGGTTGGACGGAAGACAAGAAAAAAAAGGTCTCTTTCTTCCCGCTGATTCCACTTCAAGTTTTATGCTACCAATCAAGATCCATATGCCGGATAGGCACATGGATTGTGAAGCATTACTAGATTCACGTGCAATGGCGTGCTTCATGGACAAAAAATGTTCAAAAGAACAAGGCATACCACTTGTGGAGAAGTCTAATCCAGCAACTTTAGAAGTCATTGATTGTGAAGCATTACTAGATTCAGACACAACGGCATGCTTCATGGACAAAGAATTTGCAAAAGAACAAGGCATACCACTTGTGGAGAAGTCTAATCCAGCAACTGTAGAAGTCATTGATGGTCGTCCCCTCGCTTCAGGGGATGTCAGGTATGAAACTCTCCCCATAGAAGTAACATTGCAAGAGCATGTTTCAAGAATAGCGTTCAATATTATACAAAGCCCAAGCAGTCCAATTGTTATTGGGCTACCATGGCTTGAATTACATACTCCTGACATCAATTAGAGGGCTCAGAGAATTGAACCACGAAAAGTCAAAAAGAAGAAGGGAAAGCATAATAGGCATATATATCTTGGACCCAAGGTCTTCATGCATGCAGCCAAAAAGTATCCAACTTTCCTGATATTTGCAACACCAACTGACACGTCGACAACAAAAATCATGGAGGCATTTCCATGTCAATATCAAGATTACAATGATTTTTTTGAGAAGAAGAATGCAGAACTCTTACCGAAGCATCGACCCTATGATTGTGCTATAGAGCTTCAGGAGGGAACCCAACCCCCTTTCGGCCGAATATACAAGCTATCTCAAGATGAATTGGTAGAAATTTTTCCTATCTCCTCTTTGTTGTCGCTTCCTTTTGCTCAATAGAGAATTGAAATTGCTCTCTTTCTTTCCCTCAAAATGACTCTCTCTCTCTCTCTCTCTCTCTCTCTCTCTCTCTCTCTCTCTCTCTCTCTCTCTCTCTCTCTCTCTCTGGCTTCTTGGCACTCAGATAGTCACTCTCAATTACTCTCATTTCAGTCACAATTTCTCTCAAATCCTACTTCCTCTCTAGCTATTTTTTTCTCTCTCCCTTTCAATTTCCCTATGACAAATCAACTCTCTCTCTATCAAAGCATGCACACACATTTAATCATAAACGCGCATACAAGATGTCAAAAACAAAGATACACAAAGATCTTACCCACTCCTTCTCTAACTCTATCTCTTTCTATCTTACTTTTACTCACATACACACATGCAATATCACAATCACACACACACACACTCAAGCTTGCAATCTATTCCATTTCTCACTCTTGTAATACTTTCAAGAGGCCTTACTACATAACAATCCTTTTGTTCTCTCTCTTACTTCCTGAATTCTCACACTAAGCATGACCATGTATTGAAAGAGGAGAAATTTGACACTATGAGCCGGGATGTATGCGACATGAAAAATGTATGCACAAACAAGTCTTGGGCTGATGTATGTGGTAGCAATGTGGTTTCTAATTCCTCACTCATGCAAGCTATGGTTCAAACAAAGAATGTTGAGAATGTGGATGTGGAGGAGTTGAAGGAACGGGAGCGACGTTCCAAGAACATTGTTATTCGTGGAATTCCCGAAGAGAAGTTAGAGACACCTCCTTCTCTTGCCATTGTTATTGAAGATTTCTTCAAAACCCACTTTGGCATGTCCGGAGTTATGGTCTATGGAGCACATAGAGTGGGGAAGCAAGGAGCTCCTCGCTCGGGAGAACGGCCAATTGTATGCACCATGCCAGATGAGACCAAGCGAAAGATTATCCTTGATAATAGTTGGATCTATTTGAGGGATACAAAATGTTTTGTATGTGAAGATCGCACTATTAAGCAACAAAATATGCGTCGCAAGGCATATGAGGAAAGAATAATAAAAACAAGGAGATCTCTCATGAAGAAAATGTGCCCAAGGAGGAGGCAAGTCTCTCAAGCAAATAGGGATGCGTGACCTATGAAACCGAGTTACAATTGAAAATATGATTTTGGAATTGTAATGGATACCCATGGAATGTGGGGGTTGGCATTGATGAACTAACAAGCAAAGCCGATGTTGTACTTCTTGTTGAAACTTGGGAGCATGATACACACAGGATTAACGGCTTGGAGGATTACAATGTACATTCATTGATGTGGTCAAAGAATCTCAAGCAACGAAGAGGACAAGGAGGATTAGCATGTATGGTTAAGAAAGGATTGGAAGATTTTGTATCAATTGTGAAAGATGACAAGTACAAACGTTATGTATAGCTGAAAATTATGACACCAAAAAGAGCACCCATTTTTGTAGCCGGTTGCTACATTCCTCATCATGATTCTCCCTTTTATGCTTGCATGGATAGAGATCAACCATTTTCTGATTTGGAAGAGGGCATTGCTTATTTCAAAGGTGAAGGTGATGTTATTGTATTTGGGGATATGAATGCTCGCACAAAAACATTGCCACATGATACTCAACAATTTGATATGCCATACATTTCAAGGGAGTTGGAGGAAGTTCACTTGTATGATCGTACTTCAATGGATGAGAAAGAGCCGGATCACTATGGAAAGTTACTTTTACACATGTGTAATAGCACGGGTATGCTCATTGCCAATGGTGTATCTTTGTGGAGTGGAACCAATGGATTTACATGTAGGAGACATAATGGGGATAGTGTGATTGACTATATGCTACTCTCTGAAGCCATCATGTATCGCATAAAGAGTTTTATGTTTGGTCAATGGACCCCGGAATCCGACCATCGCACCTTATGTATTGACCTTTCATGTGGAGAAGCAACTAAGCATGATAATCTCAGCCAAAGGAAAGAGAAGTTATCACTATGTATGGATTTCAAACGGGCACCAATGTACATTGAAATGGTTGAGCAAAAATTATGGATGACAAAGCTTCAATGTGATGCACCATTGGAAACTAAATGGGAAGCTTTCAAGAAAGCTATTTGTTCTTGTGCGGAAGAATGCTTTGCCATAAAGCATCTCCATGGTATCAACAAAGATAGATCACGCAAAAGGTGGTTTGATAAAGAATGTCAAGATGCTCGAAAGTCCTTGATAAAGCTTGATGCAACTATGGACAAAGACAACTATCAAAGTCATTTGCATATATACAAGGCATTGATTCAAAAGAAGAGAAGAAGATGGAAGGTAAAGCAACAAGAATTTCAAGTCCAAGAAAAGGCACATGCATGTGGAAGATTTTGGAGAAACTTGAGAGGCAAGCGGGTTGAGAATTTTGGTAACTTCAGTCTAGTGGATATGTACACACATTGTAGGCAATTATATGAGCAAGCAAATAATGAAAAAATTCCATTTTATGGTTCACTCCCATGTATGCCGTCTTTTTTTACTATTGAGGATGTATGCGGTGGGCTTGAAAAGTTGGCCACTCGCAAAGCGGGAGATCTTCAAGCTGTCAAGCCGGAGATGATCAAATGGACAGGAGATTTTACCCATGAGTGGATGTGTGATATGTTCAACCTTGCACTTCAACATGGTATGCCTTATGATTGGAGTACTGATTGGGTTAAGCCTTTGCATAAAGGAGGGGATGTAAAGAATGTACGCAACTACCGGACTATAATGATTGGGTCTCTTATGGCAAAGTTGTTTGGGTGCATAATGGAGATGAAATTGAGTGATTGGGCTGAAGAGAATGACAAGCGTGCAAAGGGACAAGCGGGTTTTCATCGATGCCATAGCACCATTGATCATCTTGTCACTCTTCGTGTTCTCATGGAGGAAAGTCGGTTGAAAGGCAAGCGATTGTATTGTTGTTTTGTGGACTTTAAGAAAGCCTTTGATATGATTCCACGTAACAATTTGTGGAGAAGGATGGAAGAACTCCAAGTGCCAAGTGAGTTTATGCTTGCGGTTTCTCGAATCTATGAGAAGTTGATTTGTCAATTGCGCATGGGAAGAGAAATTTCAAAAAAAAATGTAAGCACTATTGGGGTTAAACAAGGATGTCCATTGTCACCAACTCTCTTTGGTCTATGCATCGATCAATTGGAACAAATGGTACTTGACTTTATGCAAGAAGAAGGCATTGAAGAGGTC
Organism: Adiantum capillus-veneris; assembly: GCF_014529385.1. Lineage (NCBI taxonomy): Eukaryota > Viridiplantae > Streptophyta > Polypodiopsida > Polypodiales > Pteridaceae > Adiantum > Adiantum capillus-veneris. Next base: position 26,248,894 of record NC_140948.1, on the reverse strand, counting down.
ACTATTTGCAATGCGGTAATCATGCTTTTGTTGTATGCGGATGATGTAGTGCTTCTAGCACACACTTTAGAAGATGCACAAAAGCTTATGGTTGTCCTTGAGAACTTTTGCTTGCATAGTGGGCTGATTGTAAATGAATCCAAAACAAAGGTTATGCTTGTGAAAACCAACCATAAGGAGAAGCCATGCATTGTGTACAACAACGAGACACTTGAAGTTGTTGAGAGCTTTAAGTACCTTGGCCTTGAGGTTCCATCCAATCACAAGAGGCATGAATGTGCTATGCGTCGTTTGGAAGTGGGAAAGAGAGCATATTATGCATTTGAGAACATGTGTAATGCGGGAAACATCAAGTGTTGGGTTCTCAAGAAGTATCTTTTTGATGCATTGGTGACACCGGTTCTTCTTTATGGAGTTGAAGTGTGGGGCGGGAGAATCTCAAAGTCTACTTGGAAAGAGTTTGAGAATGTCCAAAAGCGTTTTCTTACAAACTTTCTCCAAGTTAAGACAGAAACACCATATATGCTCCTACTTCTTGAGTCGGGATCTCTTCCAATTGCGGTTATGGGCATGGAAAGGGTTGTGGAGTACATGATAAAGATGCGTCAAAACCCCTCACATCGACTTCCTACAATTGCATGGGAAGCAAGCAAAAAAGCTCAAAAGACGCATAAAAGCAAGATCTTGAGCACGGGATGGATGCAAGACATAAAGAAGTGGTTTGGGAGATGGGATGCATTACACTTGCTACATGATGCTTCAATTGACTCTCAAGTGAATGAAGCTTTTCTACAACGCCAATGTATTACGGCTTGGGAGAAATCCGGTGGGTCACGCTTCATACATTACACCACCTATATTGCCCCCAACTACAAAACCATGTTCTTCGCTGAGAGAGAAAACCGTACTCACACTTACATGCTTGAGCCTATTCCCTTGTCCGCGATACGCACTATCGCAACAATTCGGCTTAGCTCCCATTTCCTTCGATGCGAGATAGGGAGTTGGGGCAATGGAGAAGAGTCAAATCGATTGTGCACATTATGCTCACTACAAGTTCGAGAGTCTGAGTACCACACACTACTAGAGTGCTCAGCTTTTGATCACATCCGAACTTGCTTCTCTCACATTTTCAGCCATAACTTAGACCTACACACTTTCCTCTCCCAGCCAAAGTGTGGGCTCTCCATTGCGACTCTCATCACTACAATTTTGGAGCATCGAGAGTCACTCATCAGCCATACACATACTACATCACATGTAACTTTGGTCCCATAGGTCATATTTGACCTCCGAGGACGATAATAAAATCTATCTATCTATCTCTCTCTCTCTCTCTCTCTCTCTCTCTCTCTCTCTCTCTCTCTCTCTCTCTCTCTCTCTCTCTCTCTCTCTCTCTCTCTCTCTCTCTCTCTCTCTCTCTCTCTCTCTCTCTCTCTCTCTCTCTCTCTCTCTCTCTCTCTCTCTCTCTCTCTACTTTTTTGTTATAAGCAACAAGCGAGACTTCTTCCTCTCTCTTAATTCTCATACACACACAGAATAAACTACACATAGTAGAATGCACACACAACTCTCACGCAATCACACACGCACAAAGAGCTTGCAATCGATTTCCTTACTCTCTGTCTCTCTTGAATTGCTCACACACACAGACCTCTTCTCCACACATATTCTATCCCTCTCTGCACTACCCCCTACACATAGAGGCTCTCTATCTCTCTAGCGCTCTATAACTGCCTGGCGATTCCCTCACACTCTCATCCTCACTCTCCCCCTCTCTCTCTGGCGACCTCTCGTTCCAGCCTGATAACAAAAAAAAACCAAGTTTTTATTATTATTTTTAACTTTTTCTTCCATGGTCTTCAAGACCCTATTCCAACCTCTTAAAGGTTTCTTTAAACTGCGTAGGGGCAATCCCGTGAGATCTTAAAGATCTATTCGATGAGAATTAAACTCAAGACCTCTATCTCTCTATTCTCTTCCCTTCTTGCCATTTATCTCCCTCTTTCGGTCTTTTAAGTCAAAATATGAAAGCCTTTACCGGTAATTACACTGAAACTTGTGTATGTTTTTTGTTTTCCTCAAAGGCAAGCTCAAAATCTAACCGAGATTTTACCATTTTGATCAGCTAACATAGACTGTACCATTTTTTTTCTAACATGGCTCGGCAAACCCTTTCCTCTCTCTTTCTTTTTTCACTACTAAAACTGTCTCCAAAGAAGAAACTTTTAATGACATAAGGACAATCCTAAAGGCCCTTAATTATCTAATTTGGTCTCTCCTACAATTCACTCCTGACCAAAGCGAGAGGTCAATCCAATAAAAACTTGAACTCGATATCTAATCAACAATGACACAAAAACTTAAACATTAACAGTATCTCAATAACCTCTAGACCCTTGCTAACTTAAGTGACCTATCTTTGTATGACTCGCTTACTAGCAAACTAACATAAAAGAAAATTGATAAACTTTAACATGAATGTATATGCAGATGCAATCATGAACATGCTTATGCAGCTAAATGCCTATGCAAAATCCCCAAATAACCTAAGTTTGGTACAAAATTCCAAAATAACTAGGGGTCTACACATTGTTTGTCAACTCTATGGGTTCTGAGAGTTCAATGTCATAGGCATAGTGAATCATTTCTAGAATGTATGACCTTACACTTGTCTTTGTTTCCAATAGGTGATTTGCATCCTCTACAGTCATGTGCTCCTCATAGACATCAATTTTGATTCCTAGCTTTTTAGTAAGACCTACATTAGTCATTTCTAGAATGTATGACCTTACACTTGTCTTTGTTTCCAATAGGTGATTTGCATCCTCTACAGTCATGTGCTCCTCATAGACATCAATTTTGATTCCTAGCTTTTTAGTAAGACCTACATTAGTCAATTGTGCTAGTGCGCTGCTTTATACTCTTATAAAAAAAATCCAATTAGTGTGGTACCCTAAAATAGTGTGCTAATGGGTAAATGAAACTGGTTAGTGTGGTAGCCTAAAATAGTGTGCTAATGGGTAAATGAAACTGACCTATTGCTTGTTTGATCCCCATAGATTTATCCTCTGTGGATTTGTCTGCATACTTGCCCCATCAACGCTCGTAGTTTTGGACAGTTAGAGAATCCCTTATTCTTGTATGTTGCAAAAGGCAATCGCCTGCAAGATTAAGCAAGGTGTGATGTACTCTTTCTCCTCTACTTCTGATTGTTTCTTTTTAGCAATGTTTCTTTCCAAAAGGTCAAAAATTTTCTACAAGGGAATGGAGACTCATTCGTATATGTGGTGGCTTACACACTTTTGCATGCATTTTGAGAACCCCATTTTCTATACATAATGTACATATGGAGATGCCATGGAGTGGCATGAAAGTCTTTATGAGTTTATTTTGTGGCCTTTTTAGCTTGGTGTCTCATGTACATGTACGTGCAAGGCAAGCCATCTATGTAGTGCTAGCTGTCAGGTCACTCTATGGGCATGTACAAGTGTTGTTAAGTTCAAAACTCTATACAAGCAATATGCAAGTTGTAAGCAAGAAAGGGGGTAGTTTATTATTATAATTTTGTAGGTTTTTGGTGGTTGTGTCTTCTTCATAGTTTTGGATGTAGTTTTTTGCCCTTGACTAGCCCTTACCACGTGTAGCCATGCCATGGTAGTCTGCTGATCGTGCCAATTTTGCAATTAGTGGTACATAGCTTCAAAATTTGGTGTCTTAAAAACTTTTGTTTAAAAAATTGTATAAAATTATTGAGACTTGAAAGTATCACTTTTGGAGTTGTGGTTTAGAAGATACAGTTTGTTTCCCACATGGTATAGGATCTGGCAGCCCACAGGCAGTAATATGGTGTACAATAAGTTGTGAAGGCTTACATGTTTTGTGACATATATACACTTTTCAATGGTGGTTTTAACGAGGATATTGGTGAAGGGGAAATTTCTTTTCCTTAAGTGGATTGGTTGGTGTGCTCATGCCAAGACGTGTACTTGTTAGATTTTGTGGTGATCTTTTCGGTGGGCGTGTGCTTGTAAATTCCTAAGGGACCCCTTGCCTTTGAGTTGTGGTTTTGTGGGAATTTTTTGATATGGTTTATGGTGATGAGTTTTTTGTGTTGCTACTATTAAGAGACATTTCTATAGAGGTGTCCCTTGCTCTTATTTTCCCAACAGTGTTTTGGTGTTCGCCACCTCTAAGGATCTTCTTCATCAAGTGACCTTCAGTTACTAGATTTGATTGCTAAGATAACAGAGTTTCCAAAATTTTATGGTCATGTAAATGAAGGTGTTAATGACTTCATGGAAAACTTTGAGGTCTCTTGTCTTACTGCCAATAAGGAAGATGAAATGCTCATGCTGAAGATTTTGTTCTTTTGCTTGAAAGATGTGAGTGTGCAAATGCAATGTGTGTGGGGTGAGGAAGAAGGAGAGAGACATAGAACACAGGATGTGGGTGGAGCAACTCACCACAATGTGTGTGAGAGAGCCCCTTCTTCTTCTATCTAGAAAAGAATAAGGCGTGTAAAAGTGATGAGCGATCGGATGCCTCTAGCATGTCCAATCGGGGTAAGAGGCAGACCACGTTTACCCTAACAATCTCCCGCTTAAAGACGAATGTGCCAATAAGTGGTACTACTATAGGACCTAGCAGTATGTACATGAGGTATAGGGAGGAATCTAATCTCAACCTATGCCCATTGGCTCTCTCAAAGTCGATGCATGCCGCCATATATGCTCTAGCGATGTGTGAAAGCATATATCCCTGCAAGAAGAAGCATGTATACCCCACAAGTATCCTATAATGACTTACACTTCTCCATGATGCATCATGCTAGTGTTAGTCATTTTCGGATTGGCAATGCCAACTGCAAATGCTCCCACTACAACTGCTATATCAAGACTCAACACTACGAGGTTGTACATGAGAGTCCCAAAGGCTGATGACAAACGTGTAATCTCTGCCAACACATTTATTCCAATTGCATCAATGCCATGTGTAGTGACCTATGTCAATCTATCCATTGTACGTATCTCAATTCTCACTACATCACCACCAAACTATTCACATATGGACGTGTCAATCCTGACTCAAAGGTAGTCATCACTCCCTCATCGTCAATAGGGATTGTATCCACATGTCCTGGCATCACTATATCAGCATCTAGCATGAGCATGTCAAAGAACTTCATATCGCTCATCTCCGTGGTAGAAGGCATCTCTGTCCTAAGAGGATCAATCTGCTATGTCTCGCTAGAGCATGGCCACTCTAACTCTACATCTACAGACATGTCGTGCACAACACTCTAAAGCTCATTTATGAAAGATATATGTCTAGTCTCTCACTGACATGACTATAATTTAATCAAGACTATGCAGTCTTGCATCTCAGATACATGCATAGGGTAGACCAATCCACTCCAGGCTCCTCTCACAATGACTAGTGAACCACAATGCATCTGGAAGTAGTATTGACAAGCATACAAATCCAGGACCATAAATGTCATATGTTGATCGGTTAGCTAGATGCACATGAACAAGGCTCCCACTAACAAAAGTGTTGAACCACTCATGACATGATGTGACATGGAATGCTGCATACCCATCTAGTAGCCATCAAGAGAAAGTGGCATCTCTATTAGACATAAAAACAAGAGGAACACTAGAGGTAAATGTGACATCAGCATCAACAGCATACAAATCCACCTCTCTAGTTTGTTTTGTCAAAACCATCTCTACATCACACATCTAAAACAATGATGTCTAATGTACCCTATGTGACTGCAATGCTAACATCTTAAGTGACGACATGAACAAGACCGCTGTCTCACATGAGTCATCATCGTGGGCTTAGAGCTATCACACATATCATCTACCATAAGTGAAGCTATGGCTCTACACCATGTACAAGGGCAATGTGCATAAACCAATGCCGAAGAGAAGTGCGACATACCTAGAATGAAAGGAACTCCTTGCATGGAGAAAAATTTCTTAAAAGAGATCACCAACACTCGTAGTGTTCAAAACCATCAACGCATAAAATCTTCCCTAGTAGTGTAACCACATTGTGCTCTGAAATTGGCACATTGATGAAAGTCTCAATTTCCAAAAGTACATGAACACTATAATCAGTGACAACTTGTAAATTGTATGCAATAGACTCACAACGATCAAAATATTTGTTGATCGGAAACAATGTATACCATATGTCTACTTGTAGCCACTACGAGCATACACAAATCTCACTCTTGCAAGAGTGGATACAAGAACACCAATCTGTGTCCAAAAACAATCATACGCACGTAAATGTGGATACAAGAACACCAATTTGTGTCCAAAAACAACCATATGCCCATCAATGTGCCAACGCCAACAACTTCACCTCGACCAAAAATGGGTATCTACGTCATCATCCAAATCTACTTGCTTACCAAAAAACCTCAAATCTTAGGCTCAGACAAGCTAAAATTGCATCTTCAACTCAAAATTTATACACCCATCTTTGAGCACCTATCATGCTTTCAAAAGTGCATCATAGTCGCAAACGACATGAAACAAATGCATACAGTCAGCTTGAGTTGAATATCAGCAAATTGGTGAAAATTTTTCAAAAAGTTTCTTCTACAAAGTTGTAGACCATGTCAACTGGAGGGGTCAACTGGGCAAAATGTTCAGATTTACAATCCACAAGGAGAAAAACAAACTTGAAAATAGTGTTGTTGCACACACTGTTTTTAGGGAAGCACCTTTACCTACACACTATCTTCCACATTGGCTCTAAGCTTCCACAAGAGAATACATCACTCTTAGCTAAGGTCACAAGCTCCCATTGCATTCTTGCAAAGCTTCCGAGCTTTCTTGATCTCTCGACTGCCAAGAGCGAGCAATATGTTTCCTCGAAGCTCTCAACACCGTGCTCCCTGCAATTGCCATGCACTCTGATACCCATTGTGAGTGTGCAAATGTAGTGCATGTATGGAGAGAGAGAGAGAGAGAGAGAGAGAGAGAGAGAGAGAGAGTGATAATAGGATGCAGGTGGAGAAACTCACCACAATGTGTGAGAGAGAGCTCCTTATTCCTTTATCTAGTAATTCATATGGTGTGTACAAGTGATGAGCGGTCGAACGCCTCTGGCACGTCCGACTGGGGTAAGAGGCACATTGTCTTTACCCCAACAAAAAAGGATGGAATGACATGGTATGATGAGTATGAGTCTTTGTTGAAATCATCCTAGCCGGTCAAGAAGGATTTCCTTGAGATGTTGAAGAATGTAGAGGACCAAATGGATGTATGGAACTCCATTGAAGGACTTTTACAGAGGGTGTTAATCATAGGGTAGATGCCTTTGTGAAGTAATTTAATAATTTGTGGAATAGGTGGTGTGCTGCTTTGGGCAGTTATGTTCCTCCACTTATACTTATTAAGAAGTATATTTTTATGCAAATCTTAAGGGCTGATTTGAGATTGAACATTGAGCTTGAAAAGGCCAACAATGTTTGATGATGGAGTAAAGATTGCAAAGCATAAGGAATGGAAGCTAGAGAGAATGAGAGAGCTTGGACTATAGAGTGATGTGAAGCCAAAGGTTCCTCTACAATGTGATGTGGATTTCAAGAATACCCACAATGGAAAATTTTGTGATGTTTTTCTTTTTAAAGAGGTACAAAAGGCATGCACTATGGATAAACAAATGAAGGTGAGTTCTTGTATCATGCCATCCTTGTTGTTTTATCAATTTAATGGTGCTTCACATGCCAAAGATGATGTTTCTACCAATGTGAAAGTGAATGAGAAGGATGAGGATGCAACTAGTGTAGCCTTATAGAATGACCATAATGAGAATCAGAATGTAGAAGTCATTGTTGATGTGTCCAATGTATACACAATGAAAGATGAGCATATGTGTGATGCTAAAGTCAGTATCCCTCTCCTTTATGTGAGGTAGTTTGAGAGTGAGTTGCAAGTCATGAGGATACTTATATGGAAGTGAATGACGTTGATGAAGACATGATGATGCTATTGAGCATGTTGTGGACCTTGCTAATGAGGAGACTATGCATGAAGACTCTCATGATTACATTTTCTATGATGTATGTGGCCATGCCTTTTGTCAATAAGGAGAATTTGGAGGTATTTGAGGATGTGAAAATCCAAAAGAATGTAATTTTGATGCCTAATTTTGAGGTGGTTGATGCTTTCTTGCTTGATCCTTGTGTCAAGAAAATGATACGATGTGTAGAAGATGTCTTACCTTTCAAGGAGAGCATGTTTGAAAGGGATGGATGCTTTATAGAAGGAAAAGGAAATGATTTGGTTATGCATGAGGATATTATGGTTTTCTCCTAAGTTTGATGGCATGTTAGAGAAGCTATTTCCAGATTATTTTCATCCTAGGTGACAAATGAGGGTCCATATGTGGCATTTGTGTATAACAAATTATGCATGAAAAAGGGGTGGATGATACCTATGGTTCATGCTTTGATATTGAGAGCCTTACTATATGACTGAGTTCTCCTCTTGAAGTAGGATTTTTTGTTCTTTTGCCTTTTGATCCAAGTGGACAATATGTTTATGATACTATTACACATGAATCCTCTAGTAGGCCTAGGGGTTGGCAAACTATGTTACGTGCATTTTGATAATCCCATTTTTTGTACATAATGTACCAATGGTGATGCCATGGAGTGATGTGAGAGTTTTTATAGGTTTATTTTGTATCCTTTTTATCTTGGTATCTCAGGTACATGTACATACAAGGCAAGCCACCTATGTAGTGTCCAGCTGATGGGTCACCGTATGTGCTCGTACAAGTATTGTTTGAACTTGTATATAAGTGATATCTAATTCGTAAGTAGCTAGCTTACTATCAAAATTTTGCAAGTTTTTGGTCGTTGTGCCTCCTGTATGCTTTTGGATGCATGTTTTTGCCCTTGACTAGCCTTGCTATGTGTAGTTGTGCCATGGCAGCCTACTGATCGTGCCAATTTTGCACATAATGGTGCATAGATTCAAAATTTGGCATCTTCAAAAAAAACAAAAAACAAAAAAGTTATAAATTTTTTGAGGCTTGAAAGCACATTTTTTTAGAAAATACATTTTGTTTCCCACAGGGTACAAGATATGGCTTGTGAAGGCTTACATGTTTTGTGGCATATGTACACTTTGAAATGGTGGTTTTAAAGAGGATATTGGTGAAGGGAAAATATCTTTTCCATAAGTGCATTGGTTGGCATGTGTTGTGTTTCCATGTCAGGTTAGGTGTTTCCTAGCTTTCATGTTGATCTTTTGGGTGGGCGTGTGCTTGTAAATTCCCAAGGTATCCCTTACGTTTGAGTTGTAGTTTTGTGAGAGTTCTTTTAGAATGGTTTGTGGTTCTAAATTTGTATGTTGAGAACTATTGGGATACATTGCTTTAGAGGTGTACGTTGCTCTTATTTTCCCTACAATGCAAAGCATATTAGTTAGTGGTTTGTTTCATTTACTAGTACACATTGCTATATGTTTTGAAATCAATTTGTGAGAGAATGAGAAGAGCACATTGTGATTTTATTCTTTAACAAAAGAGAAAAGATTAGAATGTGTACAAATCAATATCTAGAGAGAATGCATTGAGTACAATATGCTTTAATTCTTTTGAAAAAGAAAAGATTGAGGAGATCAAGTAGTCATACAAAAATTGACGTACATTTGTATAATTATTTATGTGAGTTAGTAGAAGACAAATTCAAGGAGGAGCTAAACTAATTATCTAAATATATTGCTAGAATTTTTATAAATGACCTACCACGAATGATAGGTACATTTACTCAAGTGTTAGACACTCCTTGGATAATTTCTAGTAAAATAGGCTAAAAACTCTCAGGGATTGGAATCACAAGAATTTTTAGGTTGCAACGGTCTATGGTTTGTGATAGCATGACATAAGCAAGACCTGGTACAAAAGCATCTTTGAAGATTAGCAACACTCTGTTGGGTATTGTCACACTATGTACCTTGTGTTTAATAAAGGAACCAATGCTAAGGGGAATGTGCATTTATGGTATCATTTTCCATTGATTGAAGTCCTTTCATGCTTGGTTCAACAAAGTGTGATTGATTTTCTAGTGCAACAATGAATGAGAACATTGATACTATTAGCTTGTCCTTTGGATTTCTTTGCTATTTGGTTAATCATGCATGTTGCACTGTTTGCTGCACCAATTGTTAGGTCAATGTTTTTTGTGATTGGGCGCCTATGGAATAGAGTAAATCTCATTGAAATTAAGTTCATGGATCCATTGTTGGATCATGTTGATGTCTATTACATTTGTCTTCATCTAATTTCATTTGCAGTGTACAACTTATTTAAGGTGAGAGTGTTGTATTTGTGGATGTTTTCTCTATGAGTGCAAATCACTGTAGTGGAATTGTTGATGTTTTCATGAAAATCCTTCTCATGTACAATGAATGCATCCAAATTGGTCTCAATTTCATGAAATGTGGGTTTTTTTTTTTGCAAATAATGGTCACGAAGTTAAGTAGCACGGGGTTGATGGCATGCCTTATAGAGCATGATACACTTTAAAAAGTGGCATGCAGCCAGTGGAAAGAGCTTGTGATATAGCATGCATAACAAAGCTCCTTCACATGGTTACATACTAGGGGGAGCTGGGAAACATCTTCAAGCAAGATCACAATTTTCATCAAAAGGATTTACCAACCTGTCACATATTACATTGGCAATCTATCTGATAACAAGATCAAAGTCAATTTTGTGATTATGAACATCTCATCAATGATTATCTCATCTCTCTCTTTCATATCGTTATATCTATCATCAGTCTCGTAAATGGATAGTGGATATAGTTGATTATCTCATCTCTCTCTTTTGTATCGCTATATCTATCATCAATCTCGTAAATGGATAGTGGATATAGTTGATTTTTGACTAGTATTTTGAATTGGTAATGAACTATGGATGATATGCTGCTGAGTCTTGTTACTACCACTCCATTTGATGCAACAAGCTTTCTTGTTTAATATATGCATATATCAAACATCTAATCAAATGTTTTATTCCACTGCATGGTGTTCATGTGACAATGTGCAAACCATTCTCTTTATGTATATTTGTTGTTGAGTTGTGAGTTGTGAGCAAGCAAAACCTATGGACTATGTTAGTATAGACAGTGGCTTCATCCAATGATGTTCTACCATTGATTCATTGTCTTTCAAATTTGTTATTGATTCATTTTCTCTTCATAATGTAGTCTTTTGGTTGATCATTTGAACAAGTTGGTTGATATGGTCAAAGACTAGCATATTCTATTGTGTGTATTCTATAATGTAGATCTCTAGGTCCTCATTGCTTTGAATTAGATTCCTTATCTTTTGGATAGTATGATTCTTGTGGTATTCAAAGAATGTTTAATGTATGAGTGTGCTTGGTCTACTAGCAGTAGACAAGTCAATAGGCTGCATCACAACATTGTGCGATTTGGACAAGATATGTTGTTTGAGCTCAGGAGGCAAGGAATCTATGTAGTGAACAACCTTGCTTGTTGTTATAGTGGAAATTTGCAAGCAGATCAATGCAGCCTCTATTGTTGAAATTGGCTTAGTTATAAATGGTGCAGCTATTATTTGCAGTTTAATCTTGTCGAGTCCTTCTAAGCCTAATTTGATGGCCACTTCTGTAGATATGTTCAATGTGCCAATTTTTTCATCCTTCATTGTGTATTTGAGAAAATAATATGAGTTTGTGGTGCATTGGATATTCATACGATATCCTAAAAGAAGAAGAATGGTTGGGTGGTATGGCACAACATTTTGATGCTCATAACTTGGTCGATAGTACCTCCACTTCAAGCACGATCAAGAATTGAGAGAGGGTCTAGTTGAGTATCATATGGAAATCCATACTTCCACTTACCATTGTTGTTGTATGTGCAACATGCATCACAAAAGACATGCATTTTCTTCTTGAGGACAAGTTCGTGAAGTGTCTCTGAATGTATATCATTGGCAATTTCTATGAGGATATGAGCAGTAATCTTTGATGCAATTTTCTTAATGTTGTCTTCAGCGACCCACAAGATAACATGGACATGGACAAATCCTCTATTTTGAATCTCATATTGTATAAGAATGCATCCAAGAATTTGGCTTCCACAAAAGATGTAGCGTTGCATGAAGCGTCTCCATCGATTTTGGTGGAGTAGCATGCATTCCACTATGGAATCTTTCCAAGATTGCATTCAACTATGCAATCTTTCCAAGAAAAGTGTGAGTTCATAGCTTGGTCTATATCCTTGATTGTGTAGACCTCTATCCACTTGGTGGAGACCGTATTGTCTATTGTGAATGTAATGAATGTGTTTGGTAAACCCCATGCATCAACCGTGCTAATCATAACCTTCACACATTTTCTATGACACGATTGAATGCTAGCAATTCTTGCAGGAAGAGCAAAGCAAAGTATGTTTTGGATGGCCTCCTCATCATTTGCATTGTTTTGTGTCCATTTATACTTGTCAACATCTTGTTGTAGAATGGTTGTTGTTGTACTATTTGCAATTAATAGTGTGTGCTAATTGAACATTAGAAGAAGATTTGGCTTGTGTAATTTATACAAAGAAAATAACGTATGGATTCTCATTCTGATATAGTCGCTAAATCAAATATTTTCATTGTGCTACTATTTCCAAAGGGAAAACTATCAATTCTATTGTGATATCTTTGTAGGCCAAGTTGCAATTAGGCAAACCATTGTACATGAATGAAGCCACATGATCAAAAATAAATTTATCATTGCAAAAATGTATGGAGCTGAATTTTGATATATCAGATGTACTATATGCACGATGCTATGATGGTTCAATCATCATCTACCTAATTGAGAAGCTGTTCTCATTCTCTACTTGAGCCATGAGATAAAAGGGCCATAGTTCAACATGAAGTCGGATCATTTCTCGTAAAACATCTTCAGACAATATGCATGTATAATACTAGTCTTTTGTTCTTTCTTTTGACCATGCGCTTGTACCTCTACAGTATAGGGTTGTTAAGGATATTAAAAGCAAGCACATATGAGATGCTTGAAGTAGAAATTTCATGGGTTGTTGAGTGCAGGGCATTAATAAATCTCAAGGATAGCAATGGATTATATAATAGTGATCTCTTCGCTAGTAATCCAAATGATAAAGCATGTGTAGTTTTCATCGCACTGATGAAAATGTTGAAACGCTATGTAGTAGTACATGTCGTTGTGGTGCACATAGAAGCTGTTTTATGTAGTCAGGGGTGTAGACTGCAACATAGCTCACATGGGAGTTATCTTTCTTCCAAGAAAATCAACAAACCCATGTATATTTCACTTGTGTGTGGTCCAAGGCATCAAGAAATAATATTGAAGTCACCCTGGTGGAAGTATGTAGTGTAGTTGTTGGGTATTGTCATTGGATGGACCTAGTTCTAAATTATGGGCAAGAATGTTACACTGTGTCGCCCAATCTCTATGCAATGTAGTTACTTCAAACCATGACCTAGCATATGGGCGTTAAGCTAGCTTGATTCTAGTTGTAACTCAATGCCTAGCCTTTTGATGCTTAGATTGAAGTCTTGTATGACGTGAGATACTCATTTTGAGACTAACACAAGACATTACAATGTTTATTGAAAGTATTTATGTATCAAATGGACACGGGATCTTGACATCAACAATCAAGTATTCAAGATAGCATGTATTATTTAACACGTATGAATATTGTTGTCAAGTATCTAGTTATTAATGAGAATATGGAGTGGATAAAGCAGTTTCTTGGAAATGATATCAAAATGCAAAATTTAAGTGGAATGCCAATTTGATATCTAAGTAGGAGTGTCATGGAGTGTGCCATGTTAAGCAATTGTTTTCTAAAGCTACCAAAAGACCATATGATCAACTAAAATTTTCATCATGCAATCAGAAAATGACACAAAATCTAGTGCGCATCATACAAAGGTGCCATACAAAAGTATGGTGGAGAGTTGGCACTGTGTCTCACCAAAAGTAAGAAGAAACAGAAGTCGTGCCCTACCCCATATATTAGTTGTTCCATCCAAGCAAGCAAATAGACATGGAAATTTGGATGCAAATGACAAAAAAATCAGAATCATTATGTAAGGTGGTCAATGATGTTATGTGATGAGTGTCGCCTAAAGCTACAGAGCTTGTTGTGAAGGTAGACAAAGTATGCATGCTATCGCATAAAATTCAAGGGGTGAAAGTTAGTAATGGTTGTTCCACAATTAGCATAATGTTGAACTAAGTTCTCTAGGGAAAATAATCTAGATTATAGATATCAATACTAACATATACTTGTAAATATTCAATTTGATATCATGGAAACTTACATATCATAGGAAACTTTACTAAAAAAGCTTTGAATTTAGATAGCTTAAGAAGGAACGACTTAAATCTGATTTGACAAGTTTAGCAACTTGATGAAGAGGACATCTATTTTAGCAAAACTCTTTCCACTCTATTATCAAGATTGAGCTTCAAAATTTGGTAGAGAGATGGAAAATAGAGAATAAGATAAGAGTAAATTTTGACATAAATCTTGTTTGGTTGTATACTTTTCCCTTTAAAAACATAGATTTTAGTTGCATACTTGATTCATCCAAAATCAAAAGAGAAGCAGCTTGTCGTGTGTGATAAAGAGTGTTCAAAGGAAGTATCAGTGCTTACATATCTCGATTTGGTGTGTAAATTTCATTGTAAATCCATTGAATCTTGAAGTTTCAAGGTTTTAAAAAATGGCCATTACCATTATAAATCCCTGCAAGTACCCTTAATTTTAACTTTTATCCCAAATGTTTGCATATCATGTCCTATAAAATCAGGGCCAAGAAAATAGTGACTCCTACACGTATCACAAATTTGGACAGAAATCTTGTTTCTTTGCATAGTAACCCCTTAAAAGATGGCCAAGTTGTCTTGTAAAAGCATGGCCAAGAAATTAGCGACTCATGCAAGTATCCAAATTTGGACAAAAATCCCTTTCTTTGCATACTAACCCTTGAAAGATGGTAGCGATTTGCAATTGAATACCCTAAATTTTGACATAACGACAGGTTGTCTACATAATATGAACTTTAAAAAGTTCAAGAAAAGGAAGTAGTGATTCATGAGCAAATATGCTAAATTTTGACATAAACTAAGTAGAAGTCTTAAGCATAATTGTCGTGTATTTTGGTATTGTGTGTTATATCTGGCAATGTGTGATCATATGAAATGAACAGCTTTTGTTGAGCATTAAGTCCATTGCTTTTGAATGAATGCTTCGACATTTTGCTCAGCATTGAGTATTAGACTTTGCAGATAATGGGCAAAACAGAGCTTATAACGGGCCAAACTAGCGTTGAAAATCATAGCTAGGGGGAGGTAGTCACCTAATGATGTGCTTTAGGTGCGTCATAAAGAGAAAGAACAAGCTTTTAGAAGCATCGGACTCTAGCCCCGGCCATTGATTGTGATGATGATGAAGCAATGCAAGCCATACTTGCAATTGTTGAGCCAGCACAACATTGCACTCACAATGAATCATCATCACAATAATGCTATGAATTTGTTGGCTTGGGATTAAAAGCAATTTTTTGAAAGAACATTTTTGTGTGATTTTTCTACTCCGTTATACTTTTCAATCGACATACTCCCATGTACAATGTGGAAAAAGGAATTGCCCTTGAGAGAATTTTTTTGAGAAAAACTAAGCTTAGTGTAAACCCACCTAAAATTTTTGAAACAAATCGAGGACACCAGAGCTGTGGTCAAGACAGAATTGGGGTTTAGTGAATTTCTAATTGGTTAAAGTTGCAGCATCCTATCTAGATTCAAAGCTATTACTGAATAAGAACTGATAAATTTCTACAAGCTCTACTAAAAAATGCTTCAAATTGGGGTAGGGATTTGACAGGTCAATGTTTGCAAACAAACCTAGTTTTATTGTATTGTTTAGACGGCTAAAATTGCAAAATATTAGCTAGATTCCAAGCTTGCCTTGGAGGAAACCACCAAAAGTTGATAGGTTTAATTGTAAATACCAAGAAATGCTATAAATTTTAACCCTAAAAAAACCTTGGAAAGCTTTAAGTGTGCCCTAGCATTTGTTTTCTATTGTATAATTTTCTTGTTGACATCTTTGATGAAGGTTGACGCTCTGAAGGAATCCTCTTTTGTAGGGTGCGACCTTTTGACACAATGCTATAGGTTTTCTTTGAGGTTTAAACACAAGAAGCATCCATGAAACTTAAAAGTTTTCCAAATTGACGTTTCTTACTTGCTGAAAATCACTACAAGAGAATTTTCTACCTTCAAACAGTGCAAGCAATGTGCATCTTTGACCACTATTTTACGTTCCTCTATTTTCGCCATCTATGAGGTAGCACTATGGCCCGCATGTTTTTTGGCAATGAGTATATATATCCCTGATGGTGTATTGATGATTTTGCAAGCAATGGCCAATTTCTCGAGATGCTGACATCGCTAAGCCTTTTTTGAATGAAGGGGTGAGATGGATCTAATCTTTAGTAGAGGTTTAAACAGAGGCCTTGTTCAAAGACATTGAAGGTTTAGTTTTTCTGGCTCAACAATGGAGCATGTTATTCATGAATTTCATTTGGATTAGACATCTTATTTTCATTATCATACCATTTCGAATTGGGAGGAACTGGCAAACAGGAACCTACTAATGTGAGAATTGTTGTCTTTTAGGATTTTGAGTCGTTAGGTTTTGGCAAGAAAACTTGTGCTTTTACATTTGGAACTTGCAAAAAGCTAATGGCTATGGTTGAATTGTGTGACAATTATTTTTACTCTTAAGAGTTTCTCTCACATTAGCTTTTGTAAAGAGCCCTCTAATGCTAGAGTTGACCAATTGCCAAGAGTAACATCTCCAAAGCCATTACAGGGGTCAATAATGGAAGGCTTGGCATCACATATTAAGCCTGCAACTAGTGCCTAAATAGCTGTAGCCCACCATTACATTTTTCGTGCTACCGTTAAAAATGGAAGATGTTCTATCGACAATGTCACTGCAATTGAGTGAGCTACATACCTAAATCGTTGAATCAATGTATCAGACCAACAAATATTAAGTCCTATGGTAACATTTTGTAGCATACTCAAAGTGAATTCCTTTTGCTTCATCATAAATAGACCGCTACTTGAAATGACAAGTTTGATATGCATTGTGTGTGAGCCAGCGCAAATAAATAAAAGCAGCAACTCGCAATGAAATTTGAAAGCAGTTGACCATTGGCATGTGTGTATGCTCAGACTTCATGTAGATCATGTCAAAAAGAGCATGAGAGACTGGCAGCTGCCACTAAGAAGCGGTTGCCCCGTTTGACAAGGGATAAATTGTGTAGCGAGAGGGAACACACAGATCGCAGCAGTGGTAAGGATGATGATGGGAATTGGCAGAGCTGTGCCAGCCGGAGCACGTAGATGAAGGGCAGCAATGGTAGGAAACCCGAGACAGCATCATACGAGCAATTAATACCCTTACAAAGAACCAGTTTATATATGAAGGAATTTCTAATATCGATAAATTAATTTCATGTGCTGAATAATTCATCGGCACTGAGAATATGCCAGATGTATTCATGTAATATATAGTCCCAACTCTCTGCTACCATTGTACCTAGAAATACATGTTGCTCCACTTACAATGCCATATTTGTACGAGTAAAACTTGGGATCCTTTTCTTCCTTGTACTTTTTGCTACAAAAAATAATTTTCTTCTCAGACATGAGCTACTTACTCCCATGGAACTATGTACGATCAATTATCTTTCTTGTCTTCCGAAGTACCATCCTTTGATGATTCCGTCCTTTGTCCAAAGATCCCAGGGACATAACCAAGAGACATGACCCTGCAAACCAAATACAACACACCATCAACAAAATCCAAACACATGCTTCAGCTTTTTGGAGGATTCAGATCAACAAAACCACCTTCAAAACAATCTACACTTGAAACAGTCACATAAAAGCAAGAAACAGTGCTACGTGGTGACAATCACACTAAAACCCTGCTTAGAAATGATGCAACAGTCCCAAAGTCTGCACATACATGAATGCTCACGGTGAAATGATGTCAACATATGGTCGCAAAATGTAATCACCTTAGTTATCATTTCCACACAGTAGTATAAACACGTTCTTGGAAATCTGGAATGTTGTGGGCTAAGATCTTTGTGAGGATTGAAGGTGGTCCTTGTCAGAGTGTGCAGCGGTAGAAGAACACGAACACAGGAACATGAGAATGAATGAGAGAGAGAGAAAGAGAGAGAGAGAGAGAGAGAGAGAGAGAGAGAGAGAGAGAGAAATGAAATAATATGTTATATTAACGTCTTCAAAAGGCCAAAATGACCTATGAGACCAAACAGTTACAATTGGTGAATCTGATACCATGTTTGAGTACGGAAATTACAAAGTTACAAAGTTGCCAAGTTAACAAAGAACTAACACTAAAACACTAAGGAGAAAGGAAATAAGGGGGAGAAGGGGGGATTGGGGGGGGGCGCTCGTGGGTTCAGATAAAATCTCTCATCGGTCGCTGTCGGATCTCATCAACCTCCTCCATGGTCAGAACTCTGGTTGGGCGTCTTGCATGTCGAGCTAGGGTGATCTGTATCTTCTGTTGCAACCTTCGTCGGTAATGGGAGACCCCACGAGGTCGTGGACGTCTGGATCTGCCAAGTTCAATGGCTCTGTCAAGCAGTGTACCTCTAGTATGAGTAGGCTTTGAGATCTGCTGTAATGACTGCTCCGTTGGCCCTCCTCCGTCTGGTGTAAAGAACTCTGTGATTCGTCTCTGAGACTGTCTTTCCCCTGATGTCCTCAGCAAGCTCTCCCTAAGTCTGCGCAGCTCTAGCAAGAACAATCCGAGACACTTCTGATCCTTGTATCTCATGACTCTAGAAAAAGGTTCGAACCCTACTCTGAACAGGCAGTGGAAGCGGCCGCATATCTCATAGTATGCCGGGCAGTGACATGTGTAGTGCAGCTCTGTCTCTGGCTCAAAGTTACGTAAGTGACATATCCTGGCTATTGCCGGCACCCCTCGAAATCGGCCAGTCTTGATCTGGAGCTGATGTGAGGATGTGCGTATCTATCCAATAGTGCATCTTATCCCATGAGATAAGTGTGTATCCATGTATGCTGGCCTAGTCACAAAGCCGTCCTCCGTGAGTTGGAGAAGATGCTCTCTGTAGAAGGCCATCTTCGTGCCCAACTCCTGTGTCAGCTGTATCCATCTGCTCCTGGTATTTAGCTGAATCAAATCCTGACGTATGAGCCTGGTGATCTCTGTCCGTGTGAGAGACAAGGAGGGTGCATCCAAGGAGTATTGAAGCGGAGGTAATCTATCCATTTTGAGACCATACGACTGAAACCATGATGTCATCTGTCCATACCAACATGCCGTATCGCCTTGTAGAGCTAGTTGTCAAGATGACTCCAGGGCAAGCCTAGCGTATCTGTGTTTGGGGAGATCCCATAGACCGTGCATAAAGGAAACTAAACTCATCAGTGCCTCTACCACGAGGGGGGGGACGGCTAGCTCGGCTGGAATAATCTCATGTGGTACTGAGGCCTTAGCCCGAATTATCCGAGCGATCATAGAGACCAGAGGCCTCTCCATACATCTCCATCCATCTATTTTGCCAGATCTCCCATGGTGGTCTACTGAGGGTCCCCATACCTGAACTCCAAACAGCATAGCTGGAGTTACTAGCGTGTCAAAAAGCCAAAGCTTTGTTCGCGGTTTCCTGAAACTGAACCTGCGAACACATCCTCTCCAGTCCTCCCAAAGCTGCATATGCTCTCGTCAGTCTAGTCTTCGATGCTCTTCTTAGTGAAAACACCGGTCCACTGAATACTACCCCAAGATAGGTATATGCATCTGTGTACTCCACAGTCTCCTGGCCATACATAAGTGTGGGTGCCGACCTCCTGATCCACTGCGGTGTGGTGTTGAACACCATAACCTTGGTTTTCCCTAGATTGACCGACAGTCCACTATCACGAGCAAATGTATGCAGAGCATCCAAATGACGTTGCATCCCCTCTGGGGAGTCAGTCTGAAATCAGCACAATATCATTAGCATATAGTAACAGCGGAATCCATGTCCCTGCTAGCTGAGCCAGCAAGTCAATAACTCCAAAGACAGAATGATACACAATGACCAGAGTGGACTAGGGCTGCACTAATATAGTGAGACAAACTCTGAGTCGGGCAAAATGCCCAACACAGAAAATCCACAAAACTAGGGAAAAATATAAAATGGGTAAAATGCCAGGTGCAAACCTTAAATGTGCCTAGAATTCCTACCAAGAGCGAGAAAAGTTGTAAGCAGGTAAGGTTCCGGATCACCTTTGCACCCTATATGAAGCGGTTACCCTCCGTCAAAAATACAGCTAGTCAACTAGCAAAGGTTAACAAAGCCTTTATGAGGCGGTTACTCTTGGATCCTTGCCCTTGAGAACACATTTCTCAGCTTGCAGTACTCGCAGTTCTCTTCTTTACATGCTGTTATGAGCTTTCAATTTGTGGCAAGGTGATCACTTCGGAGGACATGGCTACTTGACTTTTGGCCAAGCTTCCCTCAGAGTATGGCTCTCTTTACCAGTCCCTTGTTCCTATGCTCGTTCTACCTGCTTTGCAAAGATTTATCATGTCACGTATAGCGGAAGGGTTTAAGGATTTTTGCTCAGATCTAGTATTCTGCACAAACACAAGGTTACTTTTACTTCACTTGAAAGAACTGAACACATTGAGAGAGAGAGAGAGAGAGAGAGAGAGAGAGAGAGAGAGAGAGAGAGAGAGAGAGACCACACCGCATGTCGGGTCCCAACCGCCATCACGAGCCCCCTTGCTCTGTTGCCAAAGCAAGTACTTGCTTTAATTGCTTGCACAAATGCTGATGCAATGACTAAATGTTGAATACTGAGGGCTATCCCGATGCTGTAGGCTTGCTGAATACTGAAAGCCCTTGGCTGAATACTGAAGACTGAAAGTTCTTCACGACGAAAGCCTTCACAACCGATGGTACTAGGTTCTGGATGCTGAAAACGCTGATCTGCAGGGCTGAATACTGATACTGATGACGCTGAAAATATTGATGGATGCTGACCGAGAAAACCCAAAGCAATGGGGTGCTGGCTGAAAACATTGATCTGGATACTTGGTATTGGATAGTACTGATCTTCTGATGCTCCAAATGGGGATCAAGAGGTTGCTTGTATAGGTTTTTAAGCCATTTTCCCTACCTACTTTTTATGAATGTCATGTCAAAGTCACTTATTAATAAATGACTTGGATGCCAACTCATGCCTTGCATGCAAGTGCTACCACCCGATAGTCCTGTCATGAAAACATTGCGGTGTCGAGAAATTTGCGGTTTTGCCAGGAAAGCACCGGGCTTATGGCTGTGAGATTTTGTGAGAGAACTCAACAAAAACTATATGAAGGAGTTAAACCATAGATGCCATGAAGACTAGGGTTTGGAAAGAAGTGCAATCAAAGAGGACTCACTCTTTCTCTCTTGCATTCACACACACAAAGAAAGAACGCAAAAGAGAATGTCAAAACAATACGAAGATGAAAACATCAAGGCTATGGTCATATCGTATCATGGGTAATATGAAAGGGTTAATGGATGAGTTAATGGCATTCAATCTTGGCTGACCAAATAGGCTACGAATTGTTCTTTGGAATTGTAGTTTTGTGCTTACCATAATATATATATTTTGTCCAGTGATTGGGATTAATTGTGTGTACAAATCCTCTTGGTTCATAGCAAGATAGCTACGCTTACATCAAAAGAAAAATTATAGTCTATGAGAGGTAGTATGATGGGATCCGGTGATAGAAGTATTTCATTGAGCCTTTCAGGGCCAAAGAGAAACACTATACGTTGTTGAAAGTGTATTTTACGGCTAATCCATAAGTTAATTCTAATAGATTGTACAGAGTGAAAGCGATAGAAATGATCATCATGTGGGTTATTCATCTAGGATAGTATGTGAGAAATGTAGATATGAGAGAAGTGAAGAGATGAGAATTTTCCCTCCCAAGCCCTATTCTTGCCCGTAGACAATAAGGATACTGCGAGGAGAGATGTACCTGTAGCAAAGAGAACCTAAAATTTGTAGAGAGGATGAATTACTAAGAGTGAGAGAGATAGATTTGGTTAAGGAGATGAGATTAGATACATATATATATATATATATGTCGGATTAGAGATGAAAAAGAAAACAATAAGAAATCAAGAAAACATAAATGTAGAACACATCTTACTTGACAAACCCTTCGGCACCATTATTGATGGAGAGAGAAGAACAGGGGAGCACTCCACTTTGATTGATACGCCAAGTACAACACCTTCTTTAATTAGAGTTGATCTTCCAAGGATAGCGTACAAGAATGGCTAGTCTTCCTCTAGGAGAAAGTGTAGGCTTGGGCTTATGTTAATGGGGCTAAGTACAATTAGGCATTACTACTCACTCCCTCAAGAATTCCTCTCATCAATGGCTTGAATGCTTGAGTTCCTTCCAAGGAAGAAGAGGTCCCCTTTTATAGGTGAAGGGAACCCACAAGGGTTTACACAAGAAGAGAGGAGCCAGTGTGAACAGGAATTGGAAAAGTTGGAAATGAGCTGTCCCTGCATGATGTGGGCAGACTGGGGTCCAGTATTTTGATCATATCTCCTCAACCGTGGCTCCAAATAAAAAAGTAAAAATATGGGCAAAAACTTCAGCTCATTAGCTACGATTTTCATTTAAAAATCGTCTTCCAATTCGGATTGGAACCTTGTGTAAAAAATTCATCAAAATAGGGTCCATTTATGGCAGCAAAAGTCTTCATGTGGTCTCCTTAGCCTAGACTTTCATTTAATTCCAAAGGACACCTCATGCCATATGAAAGCATGACATTGCTCTTTGACAAAGTTTTGTAATCATGCTTGCAATAATGCATTAAAATAAGTGTATCTTTGAAATCATGCCACCTAATGTCCCACTAGGATTTGATTCTCTCCTAGTAGCTATTTAAAAAGAAATATAAGAAAAGTATAAAAAATACATAGAATATATATATATTGGAGTTTACCCTAGATATAAGATCTAGTTAGGGTGTGAGATGAAGAATCAATGCTTTTTGCCCCAAGTTAAAGAGGCGGAGCTATTGATGCTTTTCCCATAGTATTTTCTGATGGTAAAGTAAGGATATGTTACCCTTGAGAAAAATAATAGGATGAGATAGAAGGCTTATTATTATACTTAAATATGCATATGTACACTATAGGAAATATAATTATGTATCTAAAAAAATACAAGATAACTCTTGTAGCATGCGTTCCCACTGTGTACGTGTCACAGCACGACAACGGGTGAAGATGAAAGGTAAGGGTGCTTGGAGGTATTTCCAATGGTTCCATGCCGCCGGAAGTGGATGCACGCTACATGTGAATGAGAAATTAGAAGAGGGTTAGGGATCCTTTCTCCAAACTTCTGCAATATCATAGGAGGCAAGCAAAAGGTACTCAAGATCTCAATCTTCATGTATTCGATGCCGATCTTCGTTCATGATGAGGAGATTATGGCTTAAGGGTGGTATCCAAGACATAGTGATGAAGACAGAAGTGTGTCCGACGCGCGATAAACTAAGGATGGGAGTGGCTAATAAGTCCGAGCCAAGGACACACAACTTCCCCAGAGATAAACAAAACCTAAGAATGTTCTTTGGGTTCCTTGGATTCCCTCCTTGAGTTTGCGAAGCCGAAGCACATTCAAAGCTTTGATCAGAGTAACAGGGAACATGCGGAACAGGGCCCTCCCGTTCCCGGAACATGTTCCCACCCTACCCTGCCATCTGAAACGGGAACAAAAACGGAGCGGTGTTCCATTGCAAGGCATAACCGAAACGCGGGGCGGAAGGAACGGATCGGAGCGAAGCGGACTGGCAATTCAAAAAAAGTAACCATTTTCAGATTTTCAAAAATTCTTGCCGTTTGGGCCTTGGGTGCCTTGTGAAATTTGAACGTTTGGGGAGAGGGGGAGGGCCTCATGGGCAAGGTCAATCTCTGTCACCAGCGTGTGACTACTATCTATCTTTTTTGTTGATTTCTTTCTTATTATTTATTTACTTTCACTTTTTGGAAACACCCCTCGGGAAATCTAACTGCCCTGCATTGCATAGCTAGTGTGGAACTATCCAGAGGGAGTCCAGGCCTGAGGGCAAGAGAGCACTAAGGTTGGACAAGGACTATGGTTAGCCAAAGTGGGGTCATTGACTAGCCAAAGTGGAATCCTTTGCTACAAAGGCTACATTTCAGTTTTGGGTGTGGCTGCAGTGTACAAAGGGGGTCAGATGACCTAGAAAGATACAATGGCAGCATCTCCTAAAATTTAGGGAGCTGCTATTTTGGGACCTGAAAATGTGTTTGCGTCATTACCTCCGGAATGACAAGGAGAACATTTTCTTACTCTGCCGTGAAGTCAACTGGGCAACCGGTTGGGAGATTTTTAGGCGGCAACCCCGAAACGGGAAAATGCTTGTAAATGTGCCAAGTGGCACAATTCTGTGCACTTTCCTCATGCAAGAGAAGGGGGCGTTGATTTTAGAGAGGAGAAGGGCTCATTTGCAGATTTTTGTCACAGGTTAAGAGCTATGGAGTGCTTGCTTTCCCTCCTATGTACAGTGCGGTGCCAGGAGTGATGCCCTGCACGCTACGCACTGTCCTCTCTCTCCCCTATGGCACTATGTTATGCCCCTCTAGTGGGCTTTTCAATTGACCAATGTACAGTTGTGTGGGTTAATGCGCGATTGCCGAGGCAAGAGCCTCTTGCAGAGGTACTGGATTAGCTAGCAACTAATCCCCCGCAGGTACAGGTGAATTCGGAGAGGTTTCACGCCAAAAATCTCGTCCGATTCAAAGGGCAAGTAGCCCTACAGGTGCGGGAGCTCGAGGATGCTACGGATGCCACCGGCACGCGAAACGGAGCCCGAAACAGTAAATTACAGCCTGCTGTGTATTTTTGCAGGTTTAGGGTTTTGGCCCTAAACGGTCCCTAATACCCCCAGGAAGTTCGGGGACGCGAGGGGACCGCTGTACAGGTGATCTGGCGCATTTTCGGGGCTGAAAACAGAGAATTCAGCGTGCTGCAGATTCTCACCAGGTTTTGCAAAGTGCCCGTATGCGTCGGGAAAGTCATTCAATGCGTGGGAATACTGACTGTGAAGGGTCCTAGTACAGTTATGCTGCCGAAATCGGGCCGGAACAGTTGAAATTCAGCCAAGCTTGTGCGGGGCAGCTTGTAGGGAACCACAGCGTTTATTCCCTCTTTTAAGCAATAAAGAAATACCGAAAGGGGCGCCTAAGTTAGGGCCCAATCTGGTGTCGGTCTTCTCATACAGGTGCATTCTAGCAGCCTGTATCCCTTTCCCCCGTGTTGTGTCTTGAAAGTACAGGTAGAATAGACGACTAATAATGGGTGAAAGCTAAATCAAGGTTTGAAGTAAAGTCTACCGCCCTTTTTGGATTGAACAGACCGGTTTCATGGTTCCATCCCCGGGATTAAATCACTTTTTCCCATAGAAGTGAGCCTTGGTCAGTTTGGGCTTGAAGACACAAGGGATCATAGACCAGACACACGGAATTGCAATTATGGCTGACAGACCAGATGATGTGACTGAAGAGGTTTCCTCTTCACAGGATCAACAGACACATGAAGTGGGTGAGTCTTCAAGACCACCACAGACGGATGATGATGATATATTCAGGACCTAGTTGGCTACTGCTGTGGCTATGTTCACACAAGTAATGCAGAACCCGAGGTTTTTAGCCTTTCTGCAACCTCCTCTTCCGTCTCAGCAAGTTGGTTCACTGGATCGTATTCAGAAGCCTGTTAAGGCTCAAGCACAGGTGATTCATACTGCACAGTCAATGGAAACACCTGTACACTTGACGGAGAACATGCAGTCTCCACAACTTGTGCCTAAGGTGCAAGAACAGGTGGCTGAGATGCCAGTCTTTCAAGCTGTACGAGTTCAGCCAGCCACTTTTCAGCAGCCTATAGTTGGTTCTAATGGGCAGGGAAGCAACCTACAGGCTATGCAACAGGTCTTCCCACCACCTTCAGTACACCCTGGCTATTTTGGAGGTGGATCGGTATTCCAGATCATGGCTGGTCATGCACCTGGAAATCAGTTTTACACGCCAAGAACAGTGTTCGAGGGTGCTCAAACGATGATGCCTAACCCCATGAATGGTGTTACAGGCATGCTACCAGGGTTTCGAAGCTGGAATTACAAATCAGCTAGAATTACAAATCAGCAGCCAAATATGGCATTTCCAGGTCAACTTAATTGCGGTCAGGGAACACAAATGAACCCTAACAGTGTTCCCATGTTTCAGTCACTTCCATATGACAATTTAACGCCGCAGGAGAGGCCAACTCCGTACAAAGAAGGTTGCAAAAGTGTGACTTTCACGACCTTTACACGGTTTGATGATAGGAAGAAGGCTCTCTCATTCCTCCAGCAGTTTGAGAAGGCCTATGCAGGGGGAAACTTTACAGAGGCTTCAAAGGTCCGCAAGGCAACCACTTTCTTGACAGGGAATGCGGGACAATGGTGGACAACTTTATTGCTTCAAGGGCAAGCTCCGTCCACAAGGATTTACTTCAAGCAGATTTTTGCAGCAGCATGGTTATCTGATGACTTTGAAGCAGATGTCGTGACAGAATGGCACCAGCTTAATGCAGCTACATGCAAGAATCCGGATGACTATAATCGGAAGTTTTGGAAAGCTCTACTTCCAGTAACTTCCCATAGGTTTGTGCCACTGACAGAACAGATTGAAAAATATTGTTGTGGCCTACCCAAAGGATTGAGAAAGTACTGTACGAAGACTAAAGTCACTACTTTGACGCAGCTCATCGAGGTAGCAAACACTGGCAATGGTTTGCTCAAGGGAGAAGATTGTGAATTCAATACTGGCGTCAAGGAAGGATCAGCCAAGAAAAATTCAGCGAAAAGGGACCAGCGAAGAAATGGAAAAGACGTTTTCCTCGCAAGTCGGAAGAGTAAAAGAAGGTCCTGAGGTCAAAGAACAAATGCTTCATCTGTGAGCAGCCTGGCCACATTGCTTACAACTGTCCTACAAAGAAAAGGCAAGTTGATTCTGAAGACAAGGAGGACAGGAAAGGAAAGAAGCCCATGGCTGGTCTAGTGCCAGATATGGTGGGCGATAAGCCAAATTCAGATGCAAGTGAGCTTTGCAGAGCATGGGGAAAGGTCAGGGATCAAACAGTGCTTATCTTCTTTGATCTAGGTGCCAAAGCCAACTCCAGAATTGGCTTCCAAGTTGGGAATCAGACCTGAAGAGATGGGGTATACAGCAGAGGCAGGTTTGGCATGTCCTGGCCATACAGAGGCTGTGACACCCATCATTGGAAAGTTGCGCCTACATATCCAGTCCTATGTGGATGCTGAAGAATTTTACATCATGCCATTGGACGGATGTGATGTGTTGTTAGGTATTCCTTGGTTATTTCGTGTACAGGGAATCATGGATGCCTACAACAAAAAGATCACTGTACAGAGCAGGGAAAAGACTCACATTCTGGATGTAAAGCTTAAAGGGGAGTCTATTCCCGCTGTATCAGCTTCTGCTATTACTTCTGTAATGAAAAAGCATCTTTCTGCGTACTTGGTTTTTGCACGTGAAGTGTCAGATTGTGATGAATCAAATTTATCTGTGCTAGATAAAGAAAGGTCAATGTTTTTACAACAGTATAGTGACTGTTTTTCCGATTCATTACCGTCTCAATTACCGCCAGAGAGACCCGAGGACCATGCGATAGATTTGGTGCCAGGCAGTAGCCCACCAAATAAGCCTCCGTACAAGGTTAATGCGGCTCAGCAGAAAGAGATAATGGGCCAAGTACAAGAGCTGTTAGAAAAGGGGCTGATTCAGCCGAGTTCATCTCCATTCTGTTCTCCAGTGTTGTTGGTGCAGAAAAAGGATGGCTAATGGCATATGTGCATCGACTACCGTGCACTGAACAAGAATACCATCAAGAATAGGTTCCCTATACCTAGAATTGATGATATTCTGGACAAATTAGAAGGAGCAGCTATGTTTAGCAGGATAGATCTAAAGAGTGGGTACCATCAAATCCGCATTAGATCAGAGGATGTGCACAAGATTGCTTTTAGAACGACGTTTGGCCTTTACGAATTTTTAGTGATGCCCTTTGGTCTCACAAATGCTCCTGCTACGTTCAATCGGATGATGGACAGAATTTTCCGTCCACACCAGCAGTTTGTTGCTACATTCTTTGATGACATGATAGTCTACTCAAAGAATGAAGAGGAGCATAGGCATCACTTGGCCATTGTGTTCAAAGAGCTACGCAGTCATAGGTTGCTCATCAATGCAAAGAAAAGTGAGTTTTTTCTGGAAGAGATCCACTTTCTGGGACACATTGTGTCAAAGGATGGTGTCAGAATGGATCCTGCAAAAGTTGAAGACGGTGCACGATGTCCGAAGCTTTTTGGGACTATGCTCCTATTACAGAAGGTTTATCCGAAATTTCGTTGAGATTGCTTCACCTTTACATGCTCTTCAAAAGAAGGCAGTCACCTTTAGATGGACACAGAAAGAGATTTCAGCTTTTAATCTCTTAAAGGAAAAGATGACTTCAGATCCAGTCATTGTGTTGCCAGATCTTAGGAAGTCATTTGTGGTCCAGTGTGACGCCTGTGGTAGTAGCATTGGTGCAGTGCTAATGCAAGATGGCAGGGTAGTAGCCTATGAGAGCAGAATTTTGCAAGGGCCAGAGATGACCATGCAGGTCTATGAGAAAGAGTTACTGGATGTGATTCATGCGCTCTTAAGTTGGAAGCACTACCTGCTAGGTGCAGATTTCGTTGTCCAAACGGATCATCAAACCTTGCGATACTTCTTGACACAGACAAAGTTATCTGAGAAGCATATGCGATGGGCAAATATCTTGTCCATGTTCCATTTTTAGATTGTGCATGTGGAAGGCAAGAAGAACGTTGTGGCTGATGCCTTGTCAAGGAAGCCACAAATTTCAGCTGTGTCAATTCCTTATCATCATGAACTTGATGATATGAGAGAACAGTATGCAAATGATGAAGATTTTGAAGGGTCTTCGAGCAGCTAATGGATGGACAACGTCATGAACACTATCTTCTTAGAGACGGGTTCATGATGATGCAAGGCAGATTGTGTCTCACAAAGCCATTGCGACGCAAAGTTATGGAAGAGAGTCATGTCCCACCGTATGCAGGGCATCGTGGTATCGATGCTACAATTAAAGCGGTTGAGACATTCTTCTATTGGCCTACATTGAGAAGGGATGTGGATGCCTTTGTGCGAGAATGCCTAATTTGCCAAAAGGTCAAGTTTGACAGGCAAAAGGCACCAGGGTTATTGCAACCACTACCTATTCCAGATAAACCATGGGAAAGTATTGCTATGGATTTTATCTTTGATCTTCCGAGAACGCAGACAGGAAACGATGGTATTTGGACCATCATTTGCAGATTCAGCAAGCAGGCTCATTTTATTCCTGTCAAGAAGAAGATAAAGCCAAATCAGATGGCACGCTTGTTTATGAGCAATATTTTCAAGTATCATGGCATGCCACAATCGATTGTTAGCGACCGTGATCCACGCATGACAAGTTTGTTCTGGAGAGGCTTGTTTGAGAATATGGGCACAACGCTCAAATTCTCTTCGTCATTTCATCCTCAAACAGATGGACAGTCAGAAGAGGCAAATTCTACAATCCTAGATCTGCTGAAGTGCTACGTGTCAGAGCATAAAGGAAAGTGGGAGCAATATTTGCCATTGGTGGAGTATGCATACAATAATACACTGCATTCATCAACTGGCAAGGCACCTTTTGAGATAGTTGAAGGTGGCAAGAAAGTTCCTCCCATACTGCATACAAAGGACAAGATATTTGAAGCAGATAAGTATGTTCAGGACATGGATTAAATGTACAAGAAGGTCAAAGTGGCCTTAGAAAAGACTCAGGCAAAGCAAAAGAAAGCAGCTGATCGTCAGCGTCGTGAAGTGGTATTTTCACTTGGTGATTGGGTGCTTCTACGCTTTGAAAAGGCAAGGTTAAAGAAGATGAAGGGCAAGGAAAGACTTTCCAAAGCTCAGCATGCGTTACTATGGGCCTTTTCAAGTGTGCGACATAATCAGTGATGTTGCATATAGGCTGAAATTGCCTGACAGTTGGAAGATTCACAATGCGTTTCATGTGAGTCTTCTCAGACCCTTTGGCACACAAAGAAAGGAAAGTGAAAGGCAAGGTTGCTAGGCGTTACTTGGTAATGTTCAGAAACTATACACCAATGGATGCTAAGTGGATGGAAGAAGGTGAGCTTGCAGAGTCACCAACTGTGTTATCACTTACCTTGAAGCCTTTGATTTGCAACCTACCTTGACCCCTTGAGTTTCAAAGCTACATGGATTGTCAGTGTGACAATGGCTTCTGAAACAAATCATGTACATGGTATTTAAAGTGAGCTCAAATGAAATACCTGTTACATGAATGTTAGAGCTGTACAGATTGTCAGTTTGGCAATTGCTCTTATGGAATGTCCAAAAGTTTGGTTAGTGCTATAGAAGTGAGTATTTCTTGTCAGTTTGTCAAGGATACAGTAATTGCTTCTATTAAAGGGTACATGTGTAACTGCATTCTTAAACTGTTGGTTTCGGTATGCTCGAAAGTGTTACTGGGCCCAACGTGTACTATAAGACAGTGGCAAAATGTGTAGCTACCATTTTGTCATTGGAAAGTTAGTGACTCAAAGCAATGGCAGAGTGCGAAGCTACCACTATGTCATTGGGACAGGGTTCACACGCAGGCAATACATGTGTCGACGAGGTGTTGAATAGACGATGGTTGACAATGAGCATGTATGTGTCATACATGTGTCGACAAGTGTTGAATACACAGGGGTTGACAATGAGCATGTATGTGTCGTACATGTGTCGACAGGTGTTGAATACATCGGTGTTGACTTTGAGCATGTACGACATAGATGCAAACGAGGACGTTTGAGATTTCGAGAGGGGGGTATGTCACCAGCGTGTGACTACTATCTATCCTTTTTGTTGATTTCTTTCTTATTATTTATTTACTTTCACTTTTTGGAAACACCCCTCGGGAAATCTAACTGCCCTGCATTGCATAGCTAGTGTGGAACTATCCAGAGGGAGTCCAGGCTTGAGGGCAAGAGAGCACTAAGGTTGGACAAGGACTATGGTTAGCCAAAGTGGGGTCATTGACTAGCCAAAGTGGAATCCTTTGCTACAAAGGCTACATTTCAGTTTTGGGTGTGGCTGCAGTGTACAAAGGGGGTCAGATGACCTAGAAAGATACAATGGCAGCATCTCCTAAAATTTAGGGAGCTGCTATTTTGGGACCTTAAAATGTGTTTGCGTCATTACCTCCGGAATGACAAGGAGAACATTTTCTTACTCTGCCGTGAAGTCAACTGGGCAACCGGTTGGGAGATTTTTAGGCGGCAACCCCGAAACGGGAAAATGCTTGTAAATGTGCCAAGTGGCACAATTCTGTGCACTTTCCTCATGCAAGAGAAGGGGGCGTTGATTTTAGAGAGGAGAAGGGCTCATTTGCAGATTTTTGTCACAGGTTAAGAGCTATGGAGTGCTTGCTTTCCCTCCTATGTACAGTGCGGTGCCAGGAGTGATGCCCTGCACGCTACGCACTGTCCTCTCTCTCCCCTATGGCACTATGTTATGCCCCTCTAGTGGGATTTTCAATTGACCAATGTACAGTTGTGTGGGTTAATGCGCGATTGCCGAGGCAAGAGCCTCTTGCAGAGGTACTGGATTAGCTAGCGGCTAATCCCCCGCAAGTACAGGTGAATTCGGAGAGGTTTTGCGCCAGAAATCTCGTCCGATTCAAAGGGCAAGTAGCCCTACAAATGCGGGAGCTCGAGGATGCTACGGATGCCACCGGCACGCGAACCAGAGCCCGAAACAGTAAATTACAGCCTGCTGTGTATTTTTGCAGGTTTAGGGTTTTGGCCCTAAACGGTCCCTAATACCCCCAGGAGGTTCGGGGATGCGAGGGGACCGCTGTACAGGTGATCTGGCGTATTTTCGGGGCTGAAAACAGAGAATTCAGCGTGCTGCAGATTCTCGCCAGGTTTTGCAAAGTGCCCGTATGCGTCGGGAAAGTCATTCAATGCGTGGGAATACTGATTGTGAAGGGTCCTAGTACAGTTATGCTGCCGAAATCGGGCCGGAACAGTTGAAATTCAGCCAAGCTTGTGCGGGGCAGCTTGTAGGGAACCACAGCGTTTATTCCCTCTTTTAAGCAATAAAGAAATACCGAAAGGGGCGCCTAAGTTAGGGCCCAATCTGGTGTCGGTCTTCTCATACAGGTGCATTCTAGCAGCCTGTATCCCTTTCCCCCGTGTTGTGTCTTGAAAGTACAGGTAGAATAGACGACTAATAATGGGTGAAAGCTAAATCAAGGTTTGAAGTAAAGTCTACCGCCCTTTTTGGATTGAACAGGCCGGTTTCAATCTCACCCCTTCCTCAAGGCTTAAGCTCATTGCTCAAGCCTCATTGTCATCCCTCCGTCCGGCGTCAAGCTCCCAACCTCAAGCTCTCTCCTTATCCCTGGGCCTCAAGGCTTTAAGTCTCAAGGCTCAAGCTTGAGAGTTGAAGCTCCATCTCTCCCTCACTCTCCATCTCTCCCTCAAGGCTAACTCTTGAACTTTGAAGCTCCATCTCTCCCTCAAGCCTCAAGGCTCTCTCTGTCACCAGGAGGTGTATTTTTCCTCTTGCCTTCAATAAATAAGTATTAGATATTTTTATTTATTTTTATTTTTACTTGTTTCCCCGAGACCCTTGAAAAGGTGCAAGTGGACATTGCATGGCCAGTGTGAAACGGTTGCGGCCGAATAGGTTTCTCACATCGGGAGTCTAGGTCGGTCAGTCAGGGACTGGTCGAGCCAGTTAGCACTGAATTCTGATGAGTACGGAAGCCTGTCCCCGCCAAACGAAATCTCGGCCACTCGGAAAGTCACTTACAACTTTATAAGTGAGTGGGAGCTAGGGAATTAACTCAAAGGGGCAAACTGGACACTTGGCAGGAGGAGGTTAATCTGTAGGACACCTCAACAAGAGGAGGCGCCCAATTTGAGAGGGGCTGAATTTTACACACTAAGTGACCTACAGTGTGTGTGTGTGTGAGTAGTGGGTGCAGGTCTATAGCTCTAATGGAAAGCTTGCCTTCTCCTCTGTCTCATGTAGCGCGATGATTTGCTCTCGTGCATCTCTCTCCCCTT
The DNA here is from genome assembly GCF_014529385.1 of Adiantum capillus-veneris. Lineage (NCBI taxonomy): Eukaryota > Viridiplantae > Streptophyta > Polypodiopsida > Polypodiales > Pteridaceae > Adiantum > Adiantum capillus-veneris. The sequence continues at coordinate 26,215,494 of NC_140948.1, read as the reverse complement.
TGGCACATATGGTAATGCCCTAGTAGTTGGGCTACTCAGATGAACATGTACAGTCCTGGGGCTTTATGCACGTTTGCCAAGGCAAGAGCCTTATGAACAGGAACCGGATTAGCTAATTGCTAATCCCCCACAGGTACACACAATTCCATGGCGAAAGATTGCGAGTTTGGAGAGTTTTCTCGTGTGAAAACTCATCCAATTCACAAGGAAACTGTCCCATTGTGTGCGGGAGCCCTTGGGACACGCATAGGCGTGTTCGCTCCGCTAAAAACGATACGAAACAGCGAATTACAGCCTGCTGTGTTTTTCTGCAAGTTTAGGGTTTCGCACCTAAACTGCAAGGGAACACCGGGGGAGCCTCGTGAGAACCTTGGGATGCGTGTACAGGCTTTTGGGCACCCGACAATGAAAAACAGAGAATTACAGCCCGCTGAATTTCTGTGACAGCTCACCAGAAAGCTTCCAGATAGCGAGGGAATCCGTCCTAGACAGGTGCTTTTGACCTACAGGGGTTTTTGCGCCGTTATGGTGCCGAAATCCGGTCGAAAACCTGCGTTTTCAGCCCTCGCCAAGTTTGAACAGCTTTCTGGAAGCTTGTGCTAAGTGGTCGGATCGTCTACCTTAATTTGAATAAAGAAATACCGAAAGGGGCGCCAGTCTTTGGGGCCTACATGGTGTCGGTCTCGTGTGCGCAGTGACATTCTAGTCGCTGGCCGCAACTGTGTTCTCTTCCCTTCTCAGTGCTCTGTGTAAAGTTAACAAGTAATTCAAATAGTACCGCCCTCTACGTTGTATAGGCCGGTTATATGGTTCCATCGACGGGATAGTCACTTTTTCTTCAAAAAGTGCAGCGTGGATTGTTGTGGGTGAAAGCAACACAAAGCTTGTCGTTATGGCAGAGAAGAGAGAGCAAGTACCTGAAGAGGGATCTTCCTCACATGGCACAGAGAAAATTCCTTCAACTCTTCAAGAAGAGGACATGTTGTTTAGAACTCAACTGCGTTGCTACATGGACATGTTTCAGCAGTTGGCTAACAACACAAGGATGCAGGAGTTCTTACAGGCTCCAACACAAGGTTTTTAGCCTCCTACACAGGGCATGACTGAGCCGTTGCAGGAAAAGGAGATTTCCAATGCGCAGAGGACTCATGATGCTCGAGGGAAAGCCCATGTGGTTGAGCAACTAGCGGTGTCCAATGATCCAAAGCAACTTGCTTTAGCTGGACAGGAACCGTTTGTGAATGGTCAAGGGAGTAATGAACACGCTATGTTGCAGATCCTTCCCTTACCTATTACTTATCCTCGTTATTTTGGAGGTGGTTCAATGTTTCAAGCTATGGCTGGACCTTCCACAGGTTATATGCCAGGGAATGTGTCCAGGACAATGCAAACAGGCATGGGTAACCCTATGTACGCAAACATGGGTGTCCAACCAGGTTTTCAGGGTGCCTATGGCCAGTTTCAAGTGCTTGGAACACAATTTGGTATGGCTGGTTTTTCGCAGCCATACGTACAAAATGCAGATACGACAGGGAAAATAGTTGATGCGAGTGCTGGAATGAACAATCATGGAGCACCACTGTTACAGGCTCCTATTTATGATAATGTGGCTCCTTTGAGTCAGTCTAAGGATTACAAGGAAGGTGGGCAGGGGGTGAAGTTTGAAACTTTCAGAGGAACTGAGGACCAATTGAAGGCTTTGACCTTCATACAGCAGTTCGATGCAGCTTATGCTGAGAGGAAACTTCACGGAATCTTCAAAGATACGCAAGGCTGCCACTTTCTTGAAAGGGAATGCGCTTCAATGGTGGACCACATTTTTGAACTAGGGTCAAGCCCCAACAACGTGGGTCCAATTCAAACAGCTTTTTGCGCCTGCATGGTTGACAAACAGTTTTGAAGTGGATGTGATGACAGAATGGCACGAGTTGAATGCTAAACAGTATGCGAATCTGGAAGAGTACAATAAACAGTTTTGGGCCGCATTGTTGCCAGTCACCTCTTACAGGTTTGTGCCATTGTCAGAACAGATTGAGAAGTACTGTTGCAGATTGCCCAAGAAAATCAAGAACTACTGCACAAAGACTACTGTCATGAATATGTTTCAGTTGATAGAGAATGCAAGAGTGGCCAGCAATCTGTCAAAGGGAGATTCCGATGGATTTAATAGCCACAAGAAAGGGTCCTAGGGCAAACAGTTTTCAGCCAAGGGCAATGTTGCAGCAAAGCCTTCTGAGCCTCCCACAAAGAAGCCCTCCACTGAAGAAGCTAATACGTCCAAGAAGCAGTCTAAATCTTCTTCAGGACGAGGACAAGGACAAAAAAGGCATTTTTCTGGTAAAACTTTTGAAGAAAGAAAAGCTCTTAGGACGCCAAGAAATGCTATATTTGTGAACAAGAAAGACATTTTGCAAATGAATGCCCACAAAAGAAGTCAAAGGATAAGGATGACAAGTCAGACCATAAAGGAAAGAAGCCAAAGCCAAGCGCAAGACTTGTTCCAGATTTGGTTGAAGACCAGCCAAACACAGATGCCACGGAGCTATGCAGAGCTTGGGGCAAAGTTAGAGACCGGACAGTGCTGGTTTTCTTTGATCCAGGAGCCCGTGCAAATTTTATATCACCAGAATTGCAATCAAAGTTGGGCATTCGTGCAAAGGAGATGGGTATGACAAGGGAAGCAGGTTTGGCATGCCCAGGTCATTCAGAGTCTGTTACTCCCATTTTGGGAAAGCTTCGTTTGCACATTCCGAGCTATGTGGATGCGGAAGAATTTCTTATTATGCCACTTGAGGGCTGTGATGTGTTACTAGGTATCCCATGGTGTTATAGGTTGCATGCTATGGTGGATACTTACAACAAAAAGATTACCCTTGTACATAGAGGAAAGACTCATGTCCTTGATGTAAAGCTTAAAGGCGAGTATGTTCCAGTTGTTTCTGCTTCTAAGACAGGTCAACTTTTTTGAGTGGTTTCAGTGATTGTTTTTCGGACTCTTTGCCAGGGGAGTTACCTCCTGAGAGACCTGAGGATCATACTATAGATCTTGTGCCAGGTTCTAGTCCACCGAATAGACCACCATACAGGGTTAGTGCAGCCCAGCAGAAAGAGATTATGAGTCAGTCAACGGGCTGCAGAGCATGTGTCAGGATCTTATAGAGGCTATACTTGCAAAGTAGCACACCCCTCTTGAACCGGCAACACCCTACTAGATGGGGGCTTTCTCGGGATTGAAGGTCCTCATTTCAGTTAGGGCTTGCTCAAATACACGTTCTTGCATTTTCTTTGAGGTTCAAAGAGAGGGTCGCCTCCACATAGTCACAACTAAGGCACCGGAGTCACTGCTAAGGCATCAGAGGTGGATGAGTGTTGTTCTCAACGAATCTGCGTTGTGGACATCAGTGGGAGGACTTGTGTCATTGGCCCTAACCCGTCAAATCTTATTTCTAGCTAGCAATTGTCTAGCTTATGCTGCTAACTGAAACCCACACCGATTTCATCGGGCCATGAAAAAATGCAAAAAAAATTCCTTTGTTTCCTTTCCTCAGCAACGAACTGCTTTTCTTTCTTTGGCCCCTCTTGCTTGATGTCGGGACACTGGCAACTATAGGCTTGCGAAAGTAGCCTTTTGGTGCGAGTGCAATGGGACCCGAGGGAGTGGTTTTGGCGGGATCCTTTACTCCAACGGATCACCTTGAGACCCCCTTCTTCCAGTACACAGCTCAACTAGGTCGCCACATACTGATAGTTCGGAGAGAGGCTAATCCAGATACAACCATTCCCTAGCAGGAGGTGGGTCTCATTCAAGTTCTTGGTAGAATTTTGGGAGCGCTTGTGGGACAGAAAATAGCCGAGGAGTCACCATGTTCTACTGGCTAGTTGCACATCCAGCTACTGCATTCAGGAGTTGGATGGTGCATAGCAGCCTCTCAAAGGTATGTGTTGCATGTGACCACCCACTTGACACCCAGCATCACTGTCTAAGAGACTACCCCATGGGACAGCAAGTTAGGCTTCGGATTTGTCGCCTGATACCTGCACTTGCTACAGACGGCCAATCCACTGGGGGTACTATAGCTTGGTCCACACTCACGGACCCACCACTTCGTTTTGAGATGGCTTCAGTCAGCAAGATGATCGTGATACAATAGGGCCAGCCTACACTCTAGCCCGCCACAGAGCTAGTCCACTTGGGGTACTACAGCTTAGTCCACACTCACGGGCCCAGCACTTCGTTTTGAGGTGGCTTCAGTCAGCAAGATGATCATGACACAAGAGGGCCAACCTACACTCTAACCCGCCACACAGCTCGTCCCTCAGGATTGGAGATGAAATAGAGGGTGGTGTTGGGAGCTCATCTGCAACATGACACCGTGGTTCGTCTAGCGAGCCTGCTACTTCCGCATCTTCGAGGCTTGACCCGTCCCACCGACAGAGATTGTTCGTGACATTTGACTGGAGCTCATCTATATGTATACTCAAGGGCCAATTTGAGAGACTTCGGGGCGGCTCCAATCGCATGTAGGAGCGCCCCGAGGCCTTCTTGCCACTATGGCGACCAAGGCCCTTCTTCACCATGGCTCATGGCACTCCTAGATGGTAGTATCATCCACCAATGTGGTTGTTTCCTCCTCTCATATGGCATATCCTAATTTAGCCATCTATTCTTATTGTATCCGCTTGTTTAGTGATGAAAAACCTCGTTTGTCATACATGATCTATGCAAACTCTACTTCTCATAAGCCTGTTCCACTTTCCCCTCAAGATCACAGTCGATTACACTTCTTACAAATGTATCCCGTTTGTTTTGAAGAACCCTCTTCTGGTGTGTTGCCCTCTGTTCGCCTTGAAGACCATGAAATTCCATTCCCCAATTCCCCTTGTACAAAAAAAGAATGATTCATGGCACATGTATATTAATACCGTGCCGTGGAAAAAATTAGCATCAAGAATCCCTTCCCTATCTCACACATTGATGATATTTTGGATCAACTTCAAGGATCTTCCTGGTTTAGTTGCATTGACATGAAGAGTGCGTTAGAGTTCAGGCATATCTCTGGAATCATATAGTCGGTCCCAGTTTCTCCCAAGGACAAGTGTTAGTGAGTGAGGGCTGTTTTGTGGCTGTGCCTAGCCAGTGTGAGGCTGTGTTCTCATGTCGGGTTGTGTTTAGCTCAGGTATTAGGCTTGGTTCCATGGTCATTAGGCTCCTGCAGGCTGGTAGTAGTTTTCCCAAAGTTGCCGGCAATTTTCCCTATAGCCCACAAGGCTTCTCTTGCCTTTTCTCCCTACTTCCCATTTTACCAGGTCGTGGGGGCTGGTGCACAGCTGGCCGATCTGGGCATGTGAGGGTATATAGGTGTGGGCACGGCACTAGGGGAGGTGTGTGTGCACTGAGTCCTCTGAAACAAGGCACCCCCATTGGGCAGCCCTGGAGGGTGTTTGGAGGGCAGGGGGAGCAGCATCATGCATGTCCTAGCAATTTTGCTAGCTGCTCCCATCCCTAGCATTTTTCATCCTCAGGTGAGAGGCCTATGTCCATTCTTCCATAATAGGTACAAGTAACATCGGGCCAATTTTGCTCATTAGCGATGCCGGGTTGTCCATGCTAAAGTAGCTCCACCACCACGAGCAATTGCTGAGGCGAACGATGTTAGGGGAATCTTGATCTTGAGATGCTCAGAAATCTGCTACAAAGCCAGTAGAAGTTTCTTCCAATTAGTAGTGCAAGCTGAGGAACAAGGGACTGGAAAAGAGGGTCATCCTGCAAGGGAAGCTCGGCCAAGAGTTAAGTAGCCATATCCTCCAAAGTGATCACCTTGGTGCATATTGCAAGCTCACCTCGAAGCTGCCACATGCGAAAAATAAGTGTGTGAAGGGATGGGAATTGAGAGAATTGAAGGTTCAACAGAGTATTCTTTCAAAGCAAGAATCTCGAAGGGGGGGGGGGAAACAACCTTGTACATATGTGCTGATCAAAATGATAGAAGAACTGAAAAATCTCTCTCAGTGTGTGTGTGTGTGTGGGGGGGGGGAGGGGGGGGGACTCACCTGCTTTTCCTCATGGGTCGCCAGACAAGTTGAGTGTATAACATTGTGACAAAACATAGCAGAACCACCATATAACTTCTACCAGTATCCTTGGAAAGGGAAAGCAATTCTGGCAGCGATTCTGAAAGGGTCAAAGCAGCCAGCCCTGCAATGAGGACAAAGCCGAACAAGAACTTTGCAAGCATGAAAGAGAACGAGTCCTGCAAGCAAAGAACGCAAGTGTAAGAAAACAGAGAATACAACCCAATGAAGACTACAGAGGAATTCTTACAGCCGGCTCGCCATCGAGCCTGATGAGGACATCAGGTCGACCAGAGTAGGGAATGAAGGAAAGGCCATTGCGAGGATTGGCGAGAAGCCTGTTGCCGCGGCCATCACAGAGGGAGAAGGCGTAGATGGCCTGGAGCTTATGTGCACGCATGATGCCTTCTAGATCCAGTCGATTTTGGTCCCATCCTTTTAGGGTTTCCGTGAAGACGCGCACAGGTCCTTTCCCACGAATGTATAATTCCACCTGCACTGCAGGGGACGGCTTCGCCATTCTCGTCGCACCCTTACTGAGCAGTACCTAGCGTAGTGCCATATACAACGACAATTTACATCATCGAGCTTCCGAAACTTGCTAGACAAACCATAGTATTGGGCTTCTCAATTTATTTATTTATTTTATTTATTTTTTGAAGAAGTAGTAGTAGTAGGGGTCGCCCAATCAAATAAATTCGGAAATTTGCAGGAATCAAATTAGATGCGAGGGGAAATCAGCGATGCAACAGTCAAACCAGGAATTGGGCGTCGTGGCAGTCAAAAATGAGAGGATGTGCATGCAGGTAGGCAGCAGGTGGACGTGCAGGAGATGAGCACGGACTGAGGGCGGTGGGCATGCGCGCAGGAGATGAGCACGAATTGATGTATTTTTTATTGTATGGGTTGGCCGCATAGGTCAATTCAAGGTCCCCACTTCCTTGGTTAGGGGAGGCCGCTTGAAAACCATTGTGTTGCCACGTTGTGGGTTCGAATACACTGGTTTCACTTTTATAATGGTGCACGTGGAAGCCTCCTCAGTGGCAAGAAGTGGGGTTGGGAGAGAATCGAGTGGAATCTTAGAAGGAAATGAATAAAAATAGGAGACAATAGGTAAGTGGAAGTTTGATTAAACAAGAAGGGAAAAGATAATGGAACCCACAGGTTGGGAGTGGGTTAGTCTCTAGGTTCTCAATTTAATACGAGGAATCCTCCAAAGATTCCTCCGCAACATCACAAGACGAGTGTTGTGCTCAGGGACACGGAGGTTTGAACTCATGTGCAGGTGACAAAGGTTTAAACTCTGCTACCTTACACCACAAAGGCAAGAGCCTTATGCTACTGCACAGTTACATTAATTTTTCAAAAAACAATATGCTCGCCACTTTCCCCTCCACCTCCTGCTTGCCTACCCCCCCACGCCTTTGTCCCCTCCACATCTTGCGCAACGTCATAGGACGAGTGTTGTGCTCAGGGACACGGAGGTTTGAACTCACGTGCAGGTGATGAAGGTTTAAACTCTGCTACCTTACACCACAAAGGCAAGAGCCTTATGCTACTTCACAGTTACATTAATTTTTCAAAAAACAATATGCTCGCCACTTTCCCCTCCGCCTCTTGCTTGCCTACCCCCCCACGCCTTTGTCCCCTCCGCATCTTGCTTGCGCAACCCCTTGCGCCTCTGTCCCCCTTTTTCGCCTCCTGCTTGCATGGTCTCTGCCCCCTCTTCCGCCTCCGGCTTCCACGGCCTCTGCACCCCATCCCCACATCATCTGAGATTCCCATGTTTTATCGAATTAATTCCAGTCGTACCCCCTACTTGAAAAAGTGCGTAGGAAAAACGACACATAAACTTGCTCCCACTCTAAGAATGTTGTTGATCCCATCAAAACACAACTGAAATCATAACCTACCTTGCAAGAGCACATGTTTCACTTAAACTTCAACCAATGTAGCTCAAAACTTACTAATATTAAACCACAAGCATCGGATTTGGATGACTACAAATATGCTACATAGGCTCACAAAACGCTCGACATATAGAAAACAACATCACGATATCTAGCGCATTGTTTAGTAGAAAGTGGAATTGTAAAGGAACCATGGCCAAGTTGTAAATTAAGCATGCTTCTCTTGCATAATCAAGAAACCTTGAGTCATAGCTTTCCAGAGAATTTGTTCCTAAGCTTTCTCTTTCCATCCTATGAGCCATTTCTTCAGAGGTATAAAGAGTTCTCCATGCAAACATGAGAATGTTAAAGAGCCAGCTAGCCACGACACAGATTTGGTATTCAAGCCACACCAATTGAGCTTAAAATTAGAGAGCCAGTTAGAAGTTTTTTGTACTAATAACAAGGGGTATATGTGGCATTGCAATCTCTTATACTAATAGTCTAGGTACAATAAGGATAGGGTTTGGGTACTTATTAAAGTTTGAAGTGGTGCAGAGAGTGAGTATTCAACAGTGAGCCAAGCCTTCCTTAACTAGGTACTTCTAAGAAGCTTGTGTTTTGTTTGTATCCAAAAGGAAGAATGCCTCCTCTTTGTTAGTGAAACTACTCACACACACACACTCTCTACAAACTCATTGGTCGATTAAGTGTTTTTCCTTTAAAAGAGGTAGTTTTATAAGACTCTATCTTTACTAAACTAGGCTAAATTCCTTCTCCTTTTGTAAAACCGGATGTCTTGGTACTTTGCCTTTAAAACACAATTGATCTCATTAAAAAATTAGTCTTATAGAAGCATGTATAAAATTAGATTGGCTAGAAATAATGTTCCTCTTCGAGCCACGAAGGCCACCTTATAGATTATATCGTGCAAGTCTCAAGGCTTTCCTTTTTTATCGAATAGAATATCCAATTATACTTGGGTCTTTTTTTCTCGACTAGGGCACCCAGGTGGATTTAAATCAAGAAACCTAAGAATCTTTCAATATTCTAAGGTTTTTACAAGAGTGGAGATTGACAAATGTGGAAAGAGAGCTTAAGGGAGATGGAAGGCAAAGCGAGAAGTATAGAGAGGGAACGAGGTGTCTCTCCTTGTCCTCCCAAATTGTTGTCCCTTTGTCTCATAGATCTCTCTCTCTCTCTCTCTCTCTCTCTCTCTCTCTCTCTCTCTCTCTCTCTCTCTCTCTCTCTCTCTCTCTCTCTCTCTCTCTCTCTCTCTCTCTCTGTGTGTGTGTGTGTGTGTGTGTGTGTGTGTGTGTGTGTGTGTGTGTGTGTGTGTGTGAGAAGGCCCATCCTGAGATGCAATCACCCTATGCTTGCAGTCTTGTAAGGACCTATGCATATAAGATATTCAAGTGGTGAATTGATGATTCACAAGTTGAGTAAATTGATGATGAGATTGCCAGTCAGGGCTTATTGGGGAGGGGTTATTGGGGAAACATGTCCTGCTTAGTCGGGCTTTGTTTGATGTGTATGCCAAGTGAGGTGTCCCCACAAAATTTGGTTTCTATCCAGGATTTGTCTCTTGAATTGCAATGGTTAGAATGAGTATTGAGGCAACCAAACTGACCTTAGTACTTGTTTTCAGCACATGCAAAGTGCATGCTGAGCCTGGAGAATAGAGCCTGGATAGAAATTTGGTTTCTATCCAGGATTTGTCTCTTGAATTGCAATGGTTAGAATGAGTATTGAGGCAACCAAACTGACCTTAGTACTTGTTTTCAGCACATGCAAAGTGCATGCTGAGCCTGGAGAATAGAGCCTCATCAGTGGACCAACCAGCTAGTCCTGCACCTAGTGCTGCTAACAATTTAGAACATCTTGCCTATCATTGCAAGCAAGATCAGTCCCTCACCTATTGAGGTAGGCATGGCCAACTCGTAGGGACAAAAAACAACTCCATTTCAAATTATCAATGTCATGACATACTCATTAGATCATGACATTTCGTGCTACATTAACTCTAACACAAGCTAGCCCATAAAGCTTGTGGGTCATTATTATGGAACACATATCAAATCAAGCCTCAGCCTAGGTACCTAAATGTCTACAATCACCCTAGCATGTAAGTGTTGTAGTAGAAGATACAAATAAGAGGAAGTTGGGGAGATGGCTTCGAGTTTTTAGAGGTGTATGCTACACGATGTCAACCAACATGTAAGCACCACAATGAAAAGCCAAAGAGTGATGGTGGCAACCAATTGAACAATCTGCACAAAACAACGAATGGCAAGCAAATAAGCAAAGAGAAAACCAAGGATAGCATAGGTCGCCTAAGAGTAAGAATGCTTATGGGGTGAATGAAGATTGAGGGCTTGGGGGAGAGGGAGTGGGAAAAGAGAGAGGGAACAAGCTTGCCCAACATGACAACAGGATGTTGCCTTTGTACAAAGAGAAGTCCCATTCTTCAAGTTCTTGACCTTCTTGCTTCCACCACTTTCCATTAAATTGTATGATTGCAAGCGAATGATGTTGGGGTAAGCCCAACTTGTGGTGACAAAGTGGTGTCTATCTATGAGGCTTGCATAAATTGGTTAGACCGGAGGTCCCTAACACCTTAAGGTTTTGGGGTCTGGATGGCTAGACCAATTTGTGGAACGTCACAGTTAAGCGCATATGCGCAGGAACAGTACTGGGATGGGTGACCTCCCGGGAAGTTGTTGCCCTCATGACCTACAACTGGTATCAGAGCCATGGTTCAAAGTCCAACCTCTGAGTCCGTGGAACAAGACATGTTGATGTTGACTTCAACCTCTGAGCTAGCTCCCGGCCACATTGAAGCTCTCAACCTCTGAGCCTAGAAAAAGGCGGAACACGTTGGTACTCAAGGGGACGGGAAAGTCCCAAGTTTGGCTTAAGGGGGCGATTGTTGGGGTAAGCCCAACTTGTGGTGACAAAGTGGTGTCTATCTATGAGGCTTGCATAAATTGGTTAGACCGGAGGTCCCTAACACCTTAAGGTTTTGGGGTCTGGATGGCTAGACCAATTTGTGGAACGTCACAGTTAAGCGCATATGCGCAGGAACAGTACTGGGATGGGTGACCTCCCGGGAAGTTGTTGCCCTCATGACCTACAAATGAAGTGCAAGTGCATGTGGCTTCAGCACTGCAAGTGTATGAGTGTTGTGCTTTTCTCACACTCGCTAAAGTAGTAGAAGTGAATTTGTAGAAGCAAAATCCATACCTCAGAATCCAAAATCAATACCACGGTATTTCAATATATTTCAAAGTTTGAGGGACATTTCAAGAAACCCCACGAGTATTTTTTAAATATTCCTACAATGTGGGTACAATACATTGTAACAATGTTCAAAGGGAGCATCACCAAGACAAACTAGGAGGAGATCAGTGGTCAAGGGTATCGATGCACTTATCTGGAATTCAGGTAGAATTTATAAACTCAGATACAAAAGTAACTTTAGCATAGAAGGTAAATTTGGTTGGCACCCTTTTCCTGAAGGGACTTGAACCTAGGATGTCATTCTTGGGAAACTTGTGTCCTAACCACTTCACCTGTGAATGCTTCATGAAATGTATGGGAGCCAACTTTATATCATAAATTTGGAATGTTCCCAATCCACTCTATTGGCACGCTTTTGGTCCTATTGGTGTAACTTAAAATAAAACCCATTATTTCAAAAATTCCCTTAAAAAATTATCGACTTTGGTTTTCCTCTTGTAAATACCCCCCTATCATGCCTATGGTAGGACTAGGGAGGGCAAGGCTCTAAACTACTCATGCATGTCAAGGGAGTCTCTTGTAAGAGAGCCCATGGCCTATAAAAGGAGTATGGATGGGTGGAGATGAGCATGTAGTAGGACCTTAAGCCTTTCATTGGTCTCACACAGTTATGAACCAAGGTTGGGTCCGCACAAGCACTAGGTGCACGATCGTAGTTTTCAAGCTGTTTTTCATAGAAGTCATTGTGGAGGCACACTTGCAATCTCGAGAGCTTTTCCGTTCCTTGGGTTTAACCCCCCTTTCAAATTTATTTGTTCCCTCAAAAATGTGCTTTGAGTTGCATAAAGGAAAGTATTCTACAGATGCCTCAAGATCTACCAAATGTATTTTTGCTTATGGTCAGAGCTTCTTTCATAGTTCTACATATCCGACATTCTTTGGAGCTTTCATGGAGTCTTTCTTGCACTTTCTTGAGGCAAAAAAACCTCTATGTGTTGAATTTTGCACTCTTGCTCCTGCATGCATGTGCATGTAAGCAAATACATTGTGAATTCAAGAACTTTCGTGTTGAGACTTTTGCTTATGCAATGCGATTTCTTCACACTCTCGTGATTTGTTAGTTTGTAAGCATAAGAATGCTTTCTTGTTTTCATGAGGCATGCACGTGTATGTTCTTCTCTCATGGAGATTTTTTGCAAATCTACGCGCTCATGCATCGTATGCACACGTTTGTTTACGCTTTTCTAAGTCTCATGGAAACTTGGAAGAGGTAATGCGTCAATTTGTATGTCAAAGCACATCCGTTTTCATTTTCACCTTTTTATGTATGCATGGCATGCATAATGCTCATAAGGCAGTCACACAGTGGTTTCAACGGGGAAGCTCTTCCAAGAATTGGCCACTCAAAATGGGAACATTTCCTAATTGGAGCAAGCTTTCTAAGCGGCATGATTCCTATTTTGCCTATTTTATGATTCCATGCCAAGGAGCCAAGAACCAATTATGTCTTCAAGGTTCTGCACTGAATATCTGGTGCATCTACTTTTAGCATTGGCCAATCTCAAGTACGCTTTGTCACTGCAATTATGACATGCTTTAATTGCGGGTAGTTTTTATGCTTCCACTAGTACGTACAACTTGACAAGATTGATTATTTGTCGATGGTCAACAAGTTTGATTTATTTTTTAGCATTTGCTTCTGGATTTTGAGACAACTTGCCAGATCTGGGCGACAAGGTTAGACAATTTCAAGTTGTTCTTGTTTTTTGTGTGTTTTTAACCTTTAATCTAGAAGGATCTCCTACTTTGCAAAGCAAAGTGCTTTGAAGGACATAACAAGAAGCAAGGCTTCTACCCCATGCCAAGGTACTACTCATTGACTTAGGATCAATGGCAATGGCACACAGGTTTGGGGAATTACATTCTTGTATGACAAGGTCAACGAGAGGTCAAATCTTACTTGGATATCTCAACTTTAGTTTTGGATATTGCAAGGCGCTTACACATATAGGTTCAAACCATTAAGGCCATCATTGTCACCAAGGATAGCATTCTACACCTAATGGTCAAGGTGGATTCAACTCGATGTGGTCTCCACATACAATGGAATTGCATGCTTCTTGTCATAAAATCTGATATCTAATATCTAACCAATCCAAATGATTTTATCATATTAAATTGAGCACTTAATGTGGGAGAATAAACGGGAACAAGTGTTAAGATATAGACATGTGCTTATAGATCTATCTCAACACGGGGCCAATGGTAAAGGGGTCCAAATGAGAGATGGTCTATCAAAGAGCAAGGCTAACAAATGGAGCATAATACCTTAGGTTTGACTTCATTGAAGACCTCCAATAATGTGTGTAAAAGTCCTTTGACCTTAGGTAAGCTAGGGCTGAGCTTGAGGCGCGGGAACCCGACCCAACTCGAGGTGCTTGTCCTGCTTGTCATGCTTTATGACTAAGGTGCTTGAGGTGCTTGATGATTGAGGTGCTTAATGATTGAGATGCTTGAGGTGCTTGACATGCTTGAGATGCTAGGGTTGCACTTGAGGTGAGAACCCAACCCAAGCTTAAAGTGCTTAAGAGCCAAGCTTGTGGTGGGAACTGGGCCTATGCATGAGGGGCTTGAGGTGTCAAAAAGTCAAATATTCAATACCTACAAGGAGGGGGCGAGCCCTACATGAGGGGGGATGAGAGAGAACACCCACACACTCACACAAGGCATGCATGGTACGCAGAAAGAAAAAGGGACACTTGTCAAGTTCCTCCTCATGTTGCCCTCATGGTGAGCTTGAAACCTATTGGTTGGCCACCCAAGGGGTCCAACGATAATTTAGGAGATTTAATTAATTGATTTAGCATTTATCTAGCCCTCTCTCTCAAAGGGGAAAGGGGGACACTTGTCTCAAGGCTACCCTTGCTGCTTGTAATGCCTCCTGCTTATGATTGGCTAGGCCTGGAGGGGTCCAATGAGCTTCGCTACAAGGGGGGGTCGACCCAAGCAATCGAGGGGGTTGCTTAGGGGGTATACTCACCCACACACACTCACAAACACTCTCATTGTGTGCTATGCAAAGTGCAAGAGCTCCCTCTCGTTCTCCAAGCAAGTAGAGGTTGAGAGCCTACACCAACACTCTTGGATATGGAGTGCAAATCCAACCAAGAGCCATGCTTCAATGCTTAAGCTTGCCATCTCCTTCTTCTTCATTACTATGCTATTATGTATGCTAGCAACAAGAGTTATGATAAGTGAGGAACTAATATACAAATTTCTTTTAAATGACTCATGTTTTTGTCTTATAAGACTAGTCCTCTTTTTAATTGTGCACAAATTTAACTAGTATGCATGCTTAGAATCATGTTTGTGATGACGACGTCTCTCAAACACCAAGTAGAATTTGTCACTCTACTTTGGGAGAATGAAATGGACTAAAGAGCAGACATGCTTGCGGCAGCTATGTCTCCCAAGCACCAAATGGATTAGTCATCCATCTTGGAAGGATGTCGTAGGGTAAAAAGGGATCCTCTACCCGCTAAGTAAAATTGACTAATGACTAAGGCTTTATCTCTTCTACCTCATAGTCGAGGACGACTATGATTTCAAGAGAGAGGTAATGTCATAAAATCTGATATCTAATATCTAACCAATCCAAATGATTTTATCATATTAAATTGAGCACTTAATGTGGGAGAATAAACGGGAACAAGTGTTAAGATATAGACATGTGCTTATAGATCTATCTCAACACGGGGCCAATGGTAAAGGGGTCCAAATGAGATATGGTCTATCAAAGAGCAAGGCTAACAAATGGAGCATAATACCTTAGGTTTGACTTCATTGAAGACCTCCAATAATGTGTGTAAAAGTCCTTTGACCTTAGGTAAGCTAGGGCTGAGCTTGAGGCGCGGGAACCCGACCCAACTCGAGGTGCTTGTCCTGCTTGTCATGCTTTATGACTAAGGTGCTTGAGGTGCTTGATGATTGAGGTGCTTGAGATGCTTGAGGTGCTTAATGATTGAGATGCTTGAGGTGCTTGACATGCTTGAGATGCTAGGGTTGCACTTGAGGTGAGAACCCAACCCAAGCTTAAAGTGCTTAAGAGCCAAGCTTGTGGTGGGAACTGGGCCTATGCATGAGGGGCTTGAGGTGTCAAAAAGTCAAATATTCAATACCTACAAGGAGGGGGCGAGCCCTACATGAGGGGGGATGAGAGAGAACACCCACACACTCACACAAGGCATGCATGGTACGCAGAAAGAAAAAGAGACACTTGTCAAGTTCCTCCTCATGTTGCCCTCATGGTGAGCTTGAAACCTATTGGTTGGCCACCCAAGGGGTCCAACGATAATTTAGGAGATTTAATTAATTGATTTAGCATTTATCTAGCCCTCTCTCTCAAAGGGGAAAGGGGGACACTTGTCTCAAGGCTACCCTTGCTGCTTGTAATGCCTCCTGCTTATGATTGGCTAGGCCTGGAGGGGTCCAATGAGCTTCGCTACAAGGGGGGGTCGACCCAAGCAATCGAGGGGGTTGCTTAGGGGGTATACTCACCCACACACACACTCACAAACACTCTCATTGTGTGCTATGCAATGTGCAAGAGCTCCCTCTCCTTCTCCAAGCAAGTAGAGGTTGAGAGCCTACACCAACACTCTTGGATATGGAGTGCAAATCCAACCAAGAGCCATGCTTCCATGCTTAAGCTTGCCATCTCCTTCTTCTTCATTACTATGCTATTATGTATGCTAGCAACAAGAGTTATGATAAGTGAGGAACTAATTCTTTCTCCTACGAAATGTTTCTTCTTCCTCTTCCCTACCCTCATTCCCTGCTAGCCCTCTCCACCTTCGAAGGTGTTTGAGGTCTTGGGACTGAGGCTTGGGATAGTTAAAGCTTTCTTCAAGTTTATGTTATGTTTGTGATGCATGAAGCTTTCCATCTTCATTGCATCACCTAGGTCACAAGGAACACAAAGATTGTATTGTAACAAGTCTCTCTTAATGGGAGAAATCATAATACAAATGCCTATTGGAGGGGGGACCGGCTCCACATAAATCCGGTCCTCAACTGTTGTCATGTTCTCTAAATTCTCTCTCTTGCAAAAGTATTGTTCATGCCAAGCTAACTAATTGCTATGATTATGTTGCTATCTTCAATTATGTTCACCCGCTATGCTCACAAAGTCATTTCTCAAAAGTACTCTCATTAATTTTCGCTACTCTCAAATTAAATAGGCCAATTCCATTACACTTCTTTAAGAGGTGGTAAGATCTTGTTTGTTTCCAGTGATTTTTTATTGATAATTCTTCTATTCAAACTGCTGCAGGGGTAACCTTCTACTCAATAGAAATTGAGATTGGTATATTTGATTGTATTTGTTGTATATGACTGCATCGATGGGTACTCTATATCATTGGCTGTATGCACAAGGTGCATGCACTGCATGTGCTTATTTTCTTTTGTAGTAGATAGGCATGGCCTGTCCATCAAGGAACTAGTTCATGTCTTCTATGAGATCGTCAAGGCAAGAAACTTCTTGTTTACATTACACTATGCAAGGCATATCTTCAACAAAATCAAAGAATACCAAGTATGACTACTTTCTTTGGGTTTTACAAATCTTTCTCTTCTCTCAATGGGGAGATATGATCGTTTCAAAGATCCAATTGTGAATATAATATTAACTTGTGAGGATCTGCTTCTTCGTCTACAAAACCGAGTGCATTTATCTATCATCATCTTTAGCAGGTAACCAAGGACATAAATGTCAATGGACTTGGTGTATTCATCATTACACATCGAATCATATATTTTAGGTATAATCCATAATCACTCCAACAATTTTACTTTTCCTCTATCCTTTGCTTCCTTGATTGGTTTCAGGAGCAAAGTTGCACTGCATACGTAATTATTTGTTGCTTGCTTACTCGAGGTTCTAAGCAAAATCCCCCAGTTGATAATGCCAACATGAGGTTGTTTGTTCGCGTAAAATCTAGCATCACATTAAATGGGTGCAAATCACAATGCACGATGCTAGTTAAGTGGGTGGCTGAGACGTTGTCTACCAATGCATGCAAAATTTTTGGCATGTATTGGACCACCATTCTTAAGTGTGCATGCTCTATCTTTGATTGAAAGGGCGGTGGTAAAGCGTGTGCTAGTCTCCACCCAACCGTGTTATCTTATAGCCTCCCCCTAGTGTACACACTGTCAGGCCGTGCAGTGGACTTGCCTGTAGGACCCTTGTCCTTACATTACCCCCCCCCCTTGGAGAATCGTTTTTGTCCTCGAAAACGAACGTAGGAAAACGTTTCTTAAGTGTGGAGACATTCTCCCATGTAGAACCTTCTTCAGGTCTATCTAGCCATTTTACCAGCACATGTCGTCCGACATGATGTCTGGTGCGAAGCTCATGAGAATCCAAAAAAAATTCGAGCTCATGAGGGATGCTTGGCAGTTTGATAAGGTCAACTAACACACCTATGTCAATGACATTATCATTCTGTCCTAGCTGTTTTCGTGAACAGCTAACATGAAAAACAGAATGAACTCGTGAGTGCTCTGGAAGAGCTAATTTATAGGCCACTTGACCTATACATTTGAGAATAGTAAATGGTCCACAATAGCGTGGTGAAAGTTTAGCAACTTTTTTCGTCTTCAGACTTTCTGAAGGTTCCAGAACCTTGAGGAAAACCTTGTCTCCTTCTTCAAAAGTAGCAAGACGACGATGCTCATTTGCGTACTTCTTATATCGATCTTGAGCTTGCTTAACATTTTGTCGAGTAACTCGAACCATGTCAAAATGGTCTTGGAGAAAATCCTTCGCTTGTTGTATCTTCTCCTTAGCCAACCCCACCGTAACGGGTGATCTAGGTTGAAAACCATATAAAACATAAATGGACTAAACCCTATAGTCACATGCTTTGAACTATTATAAGCAAATTTTAGTATAGGTAAGTAGTCTTCCCAATTGGTTTGCTTCTTGCTAATGTACGCTCATAGCATATCCTCTAGCACTTGATTAACTCTTTCGGTTTGACCACCTATTTTTGGATGATCAGCCGTACTTAGATTAAGTTTAGTTTCCAACTTTTGAAACACAGCTCTCCAGAAGTGATTATCAAACTTTCGATCTCTATCACTATGATACTAGCTGGAAGACCATAGAGTCTATATATATGCTCTACAAATAGCCGTGCTAATTCCAGTGTCTTAACCGTAGTCTTAGTAGGAATGAATCGACCCATCTTTGTTCGACGGTCTACAATTACCCATATGGCATCATGGCCACGATTTGTAGTAAGTAGTCCTACGACAAAGTCCATAGAGATATTCTCCCACTTACCTTGTGGAATCTCTAAAGGGTGTAAAAGGCCACCTACCTTGAGGCACTTTGCCTTATTAACTTGGCATTGTTAGCAGTTTAGTACGTACTCTTGAACATCTTGATGTAAGCCTGGCCAATAAAATTGCCGTCGAACGTCTTACGAAGACCTGGATGACCAGCACTTGGACTATCGTGACACTCAAATAAGATTTGGCACCTAGTGTCTGAGTCCTTTGGCACACATACTCTACCCTTGTGGAGTAAGTGGCCATCATCAATGGGAAAATTCTTCCATTGCTCTGTGTGTTGGAGTTTTTATCTGCGCGTGCAGAGACATGTTGATCTGGCTATACAGAGACATGTGAGTGTGAGGGATCCCTTTTTAAAACTACACTCCACACTTTAGCATATGATTGATCTTGTGCACGCTTGCCACGTAATGACTCCAAAAATCTACTCATTTTTTTCGTGAAAGCAAGCGAATTAATTTGAGGCATCCGTCTTAGTGCATCCGCTACTACATTATATCGCCCCTTGCGATATTGTAGCTTACAATCATAATATTGAAGGATTTCTGTCCATCTAGCTTTGCGGCCCTTCAAGTCCGTTTGAGCAGTAAACCATTTTATACTCTCATGGTAAAAAACTACTTCAAACTCGGCACCATATAAATAGTGTCGCCACTTTCGTAAAGCATGAATTATGGCATAGAGCTCTCTCTCATAGACAGAATAATTTTGTTGAGTTCTATCTAACTTTTTAATTTCAAAGGCTATAGGTCTTCCCTCCTGGAGAAGTACCACACCAATTGCTTTATCACTAGCATCAGTCTCTACCACAAACAACTTAAGTGGGTCAACGATTGCTAGGATGGGAGCAGTGGCTACAGCTACCTTGAGCTATTCAAAACTGCATTTTTGGGCTTCTTCCCAAGAAAAGGTCTTATCTTTTTCTTTAAGTTGATCCGTCATAGGAACAATGATTTTGGCATAATCACGGATATACTGTCGATAAAATCCAACCATGCCTAAGAATATTTGAAGCTCCTCAACCGTGTTGGGATGTGGCCATCGAAGAATGGCAACGACCTTGTCAGTGTCCATCTTGATGCCAGAATAAGAGATCACATGCCCGAGGTAATGTATCTCTCTTTAACAGAAATTGCACTTGCTTTGCTTAGCATACAGAGCGTGAGCTCGTAGCTGTTCAAACACCATTGTAAGTGTTCTATGTGTTTGCCTTCAGTCTTACTGTGTAAATGAGAATGTCATCAAGGAAAACCACAACAAATTTTCCAAGATAGGGACGTAAGAAACTATCCACGAGTGTCATAAATATAGTTGGAGCATTAGTTAAACCAAGCCAAAAATTTAAAATGCTCGAACCGTGTTCTAAAGGCAGTTTTAGAGATATCTTGCAAAAGGATACACACTTGGTGGTATCTTGAATGAAGATCTATCTTTGTATAGTATCTTGCCCCATGGAGTTGATAAAAAAACTCATCCACTCGAGGCAGAGGATACTTGTTCTTGATGGTTATGGCGTTTAATCCGCGATAACGCACATGTGCATAGTACCATCTTTCTTTTTACCAATAGAATTGGTGATGCCCAAGGTGAAGTGCTAGGTCTAATGAAACCACGGGCGAGGTAGTCAGCCAACTGACTCTCAACCTCCTTAGCTTCTTTAGCACTCATACGATAAGGTGGTTTACTCACGAGTTTAGTGCCTAGCAGGACGTCTATGCCATGCTGCACATCACGTGTAGGGGGTAAACCCGGCGGTCAATCACTTGAGAATACATCACTATATTCCGTGAGTAAGTGAGTCAACTTTTGCCGTGCAAAAGGAGAAAGTAAACTAGAGTTATACTGGGATGGAGAATCGTAAATCCTGTAATGTTTGTTTTACAACAGTTGCATGTTGCTCAATAGAATTAAAATTGAGAGCACTTTGCTCTTGAGAATTGTTAACACTTTGCTTATCATTAAAGTTCTTTGCACTTTGCATACCATAATTAGAATTCATAGCACTTTGCTTTTGAGGATTCACAAAACTTAGAGAGAAGCAGTAACACAAAATGCCTTCATCTATTAAATCTGCTTTCCGTAAAATAGAAAGCTCGCTGTACATATAAGAGGTGCAGATGGTATATTTTTCTCACCAAGCAAAAGCACATGTTTACCATTGGCCATAAAGGATAAGCAGTTGTGTTCATAACTAGGGTGCAATGTGTTTCCTAAACCAAGTAGCCACTCCCGTCCTAAAATTACATCAGCACGGTCCATGTTCATAACTTGAAAGTCAAGGGTCATCGTATGATCTTGAACAATAATCTCAACCCCTTGCACTACCGTGTCCCATACTTCTTTATCATTCCCAGACATCTGCTTGTTATGAGCGCGTATAGAGCTAGAAGAGAGCAAGAGGAGCCGCTCACAATGTACAAGAACTTGGACTTGATGATAAGCTTAATATTGATTATAAGACTAAATACTTTATTAAGAGAGCTAGATACAAGACTTGGATTACATGACTTGAGTACAAGACAAGGCTTGATTGCAAGGACAAGACTTGAACATAAGAACTAGAAGAGCATAGGAGCCTCACAACTGAGGGGCTTGTGGCCCAAGACCCCTATTTATACTAGTGCTTGAGGAGGTTAGGACTTTCTAGGTTCTTCTTGAGGAGGTTAGAATCTTCTAGAACCTTCTTGATCCTTCTAGTTCTTCTAGAACCTTCTGGATCCTTCTTCAACTTTCTAGAGCTTTCCAGAAACTTCTAGATTCTTCCAGAATCTTCTCCAAGCTTCTAGAAACTTCTTGATCATTCTAGTTCTTCTAGAACCTTCTAGATCCTTCTTCAACTTTCTAAAGCTTTCCAAAGACTTCTAGATTCTTTCAAAATCTTCTCCAAGCTTCTAGAAACTTCTAGAATCTCCTTGATACTTTTAGAACTTCTAGAATCTTCTAGATCCTTCTAGAGCCTTCTAGCGATGATGTAGGCAATGACATAGGCGATGATGCAGGCAGTGATTGACTCTCAAGCATCCATGACATTACCCCCTCCTCTAGCGGCGAGTTCCACGAGGAGCACTAGTGTTCCTTGAGTTGGGCTTCCATGGATGTTGTTGATGGAACTCTTGGACTTTGAGAGATGCATGCTATAGATTGTGTGCTGGTTCCTAGGTTCATTCACTAACATCATAGAATTCCAATGCACCAAGTACTGTAACCTGCCACACAAAACTTGAGAATCTAGGACTTTCTCGACCTCATATTCGTCATGTCCTTGAATCTCAACCAGAGGAGGTGGTTGTAGGGCTCTTCCTGGGATCTTAGATGTGTGACAAGGTTCTAGGACGAGACATGAAAGACCGGATGGATTCTCATGGATGAGGGCAATCGGAGTCGATAGGTGACTAGATTGACTTGACATATAATTTTAAACGGGCCAAGCCTTCGATAATCAAGATTTTGACAAGGACGAGATGAATGCAAATCACGTCGGAGGAGCCACACTTTATCCCCTTCTTTGTATTTTGGATGCTGCATGCGATGGAGATTTGCACTTTCCTTATACTTGGATTGAGCTTCTTTGATACGAATTGTAAGTTCTTTGTGAATTGCAGATAATTGTTGTGTAAGATGAATAGCAGCTGGATTCTTGATTTGATAGTGTCTGTGGATATCCTGTTTGGGATGTTGTCCATAATTAGCAAAGAATGGAGCGTGACGGGTGGAGGCATGAAAACTGTTATTATAGGCATGAAAACTCGATCCAATTATCCTAGTGATAATTGATAGTACAGCGGAGATACTATTCCAAAACTTGATTTACTCTCTCTGTTTGTCCATCAGTTTGTGGGTGATTGGCTGAGGAGAGGTTGATTTGTACTCCGAGTAGCTTGAATAAGCTTTTCCAAAAGCTAGAGATGAATTGTGGGCCTCGATCATAAACTATGTCATCCGGTAATCCGTGATAACGATAGATATGCTGTAGAAAGATTTTGGCCGTACCTTCATTGGTGATGGTTTTTGTGGTTGGAATGAAGTGTGCCATTTTTGTAAACCGATCCACACGACTACTAAAATGGAGTCAAATCCTTGTGACAAGGGTAGCTCTACAATGAAATCCATGGAGATGGATGACCATGGTTTGGTTGGAATGGGCAAGGGATGGAGTAACCCATGAGGACGATGACGAGGGGCCTTTGATCTATTGCAAGTGTCACAAGTGCCTACATACTCCTTGACAAGCTTCCACATTTGAGGCCACCAAAAGTCACGAGAGAGAAGCTCAATTGTCTTATTAACCCCAAAATGCCCTGCTGTGATGGAAGATCATGCCGTTGCTGAAGTACCTCCAAGCGTGTTGGTCCTGGCGGAACATAGAGAAGACCCTTATAGTAAATTAGTCCATCAATTTCTTGAAAGTCCTCATTAACCTCTTGTCCTTGTAGTTGTTGTCTAATATTCTGAGCAAGTGGGTCTTTGGCAATTTGCGTCTTCACCTTAGAAAGAAAAGTAGAATCTTCAGGAGCTTGGCTCATGGTGGCGTTTAGCTGAAGCTGCTCAGGTATCAAAATCACTGACTCTTGTTGATCAAATGCTGCGTCTCCTTCTCTAGGTGCAAGGTAGGATCTTCTTGATAAGGCATCTGGCTTAGCTTATTGACGGCCAGGTCTATAAGAGATAAGAAAATCAAACCTTGATAGGATACCACTCCACCTGGCTTGGCGACGATTCAAGACGCGGGATGTCATGAAGTATTCCAAATTCTTGTGATCTGTATAGACAGTGATCTTATGAGGAGCTCCTTCAAGTAGGTGACGCCAAGTGTCGAAGGAGTCGATGATTGCTAAGAGCTCTTTGTCATGGATTTCATAATTGATTTTTGCAGCTGAGAACTTGCGGGAATGAAAAGCCACTGGATGTACTCGACCATCCTCTCCTACTTGGGATAGAATAGCGCCAAGGGCAAAATCTAAAGCGTCTATTTCTAGGATGAAAGGCTTTGTAGGATCTGCGTGAATTAGAATGGGTGCGGTCGTGAAAGCTTGCTTGAGAGTCTGAAATGCTTTTGCGGCCTCTGAGTCCCATACAAACTTATTATGGTCTGTCAACCTTGTGAGTGCTGTAACCACCTTGGAGTATCCCTGTATAAAGATACGATAAAATTTTGCAAATCCGAGGAAACATTGAACATCTCTTATGGAGGTGGGTGTTTCCCAATCAAGGATGGTTTGAACCTTCTTTGGATCCATGGAGATTCCCTTTTCAGAAATTACATAACCAAGAAATTCCACTTCGGATTGATGAAAAGAGCACTTCTCCAACTTTGCATATAACCCTGATGCACGAAGCTTTTCAAGCACTAATCGTACATGGTGCTCATGCTCTTCTTGATCCTTGGAAAATATCAAGATATCATCCAAATATATTACCACAAAATAATCCAAATACTCCCGAAAGATATCGTTCATTAAATAACAGCTGGGGCATTTGTGAGACCAAATGGCATGACGATATATTCAAAGTGGCCATACCTTATCTGAAAGGCTGTCTTCCATTCATCACCTTCTTTGATTTTGACTAGGTTTTAAGCACCACGAAGATCTATTTTTGTAAATATTCTTGCCTTGCCAAGGTGCTCAAGAAGCTCTGGGATCAAGGGAAGGGGATAGCGATTCTTGACGGTGATCTTCTTTAGGCCCCTATAATCCACGCACATCTGGAGAGTTCCGTCCTTCTTTTTTACAAAGAGTATTGGAGCTATTGCTAGGGACTTTGAATGCCGTATGAACCCCTTAGCAAGATTCTCATCAATATTTTTCTGTAATTCTACCAATCATCTTGAGATAGCTTGTATATTGGGCCAAAAGGGGGTTGGGTTCCCTCCTGAAGCTCTGTAGCACAATCATAGGGTCGACGCTCCGATAAGAGGTCTGCATTCTTCTTCTCAAAAACATCATTCTAATCTTGATATTGACGTGGCAATGCCTCCATGATTTTTGTTATCGACGTGTCGGTTGGTGTTGCAAATATCAAGAAAGTTGGATACTTTTTGGCTGCACGCATGAAGACCTTGGCTCCAAGATATATAGGTCTATTATGCCTTCCCTTCTTCTTTTGGACTTTCTGTGGTTCAATTCTCCGAGCCCTCTAATCGATGTCACGATTATGTAATTCAAGCCACGGTCTCCCAATAACAATTGGATTGTTTGGGCTTTGTATACTATTGAACGCTATTCTTGAAACATGCTCCTACAATGTTACTTCTATGGGGCGAGTTTCATACCTGACATCCCCTGAAGCGAGGGGATGACCATCAATGACTTCTACATTTGCTGGATTAGACTTCTCCACAAGTGGTATGCCTTGTTATTTTGCAAATTCTTTGTCCATGAAGCACGCCATTGCACCTGAATCTAGTAATGCTTCACAATCAATGACTTCTACAGTTGCTGGATTAGACTTCTCCACAAGTAGTATGCCTTGTTCTTTTGCAAATTCTTTGTCCATGAAGCACGCCGTTGCGCCTAAATCTAGTAATGCTTCACAATCCATGTGCCTATTTGGCATATGGATCTTGACTTGTAGCATAAAACTTGAAGTGGAATCAACAGCGGGGGAAAGAGACCTTTTTTTGCTTGTCTTCCGTCCAACCGGTCGGTCTCTATTGGGGATGGACGTCCATGTTTTCCAAACACGTTGAGGCCATTGCACCATGAACCTTCATCCTTCTCTTCCTTGGACACCGTTAAACTATGTGCCCCTGCTCTCCACAATTCATACATAAGCCATTAATGTGTCGCCTTTGCTTCTCCTGGGCTGAGAGAGGTTGAAACCGTGTTGAATCAATTTGCATGGGCTCAATGCTTGATTCATGGCCCTGTTGAGGTGTGTAGCCATTATGTGTCACTTCTGTTTGGGGTCGCAATGGTTCCCCAAGACGCCTCTCTTGTCTCCTCTCAAATAGTCAATTATCACATTCTATTGCTTGAGAGATGAACTCGCTTAGTGTGTGAACCTTTGGCATAGTCAATAAAAGGTCTTTTACGTCATCCTTTAATCCCCACCGAAATTGTCTAATGAAATATTCCTCATGCCAAGTCAGATCACAAGTGAGCTGTTGAAATTTGGATGCATAGGCAGATGCAGGTCTTGATCCTCGGTGGAGATTTCTAAGTTTGGTTTCAACAACCCTTGCTCTATCAGTATCCTCAAAGGTTGCAGAGAACTCCCGCACAAAAGCTTCAAAGTCATGAAGAAGAGGAGATTCTTTTTCAAGTAAGGGAGCAAACCAAGAGAGAGCCATACCCAAGAGGAGGGTCCCAATAAGGCCTACTTGAGAGGCATCATCTGGATAACGCTCTTGTTGCATTTGAATGAAGAGACGCACTTGTTGGAGAAAACCTCTAAACTTTTATCTAGTCCCATCAAATTTTTCATGCATGTTGACCTTCGTCTCCTTCTTATGTTGTTGAGAATAGCTAGATCTTGCAGCTTGTGCTTGATGTGTGCTTGTCTCTTGAAGCTCTTGAATTTGACGTTGAAGATTTTGCAACACCGGTCCCAAGATTAGAGGTTGCCCTACTTGAAGTTGAGCGTTACTCTCGCGAAGTTCTTGTAACTGAGCTTGGATGCTTTGCAATGCGTTGATGACACCTTCCATCGTACGCTCCATGATGGCTTGAGAAGATTAAGAGATGGGAGTCTTGCCAAACTGTTATGAGCGCGTATAGAGCTACAAGAGAGCAAGAGGAGGCGCTCACATTGTATAAGAACTTGGACTTGATGATAAGCTTAATATTGATTATAAGACTTAATACTTTATTAAGAGAGCTAGATACAAGACTTGGATAACATGACTTGAGTACAAGACAAGGCTTGATTGCAAGGACAAGACTTGAACATAAGAACTAGAAGAGGGATTTCCTCATAGGAGCCTCAAAACTGATGTTGGCAAGACTGAGGGGCTTGTGGCCCAAGATCCCTATTTATACTAGTGCTTGAGGAGGTTACTTGAGGAGGTTAGGACTTTCTAGGTTCTTCTTGAGGAGGTTAGAATCTTCTAGAACCTTCTGGATCCTTCTTCAACTTTCTAGAGCTTTCCAAAAACTTCTAGATTCTTCCGAAATCTTCTCCAAGCTTCTAGAAACTTCTTGATCCTTCTAGTTCTTCTAGAATCTTCTAGATCCTTCTTCAACTTTCTAGAGCTTTTCAGAGACTTCTAGATTCTTCCGAAATCTTCTCCAAGCTTCTAGAAACTTCTAGAATCTCCTTGATACTTTTAGAACTTCTAGAATCTTCTAGATCCTTCTAGATTCTTCTAGAGCTTTTTAGCGATGATGTAGGCGATGACATAGGTGATGATGCAGGCAGCGGCTGACTCTCAAGCATCCATGATACTGCTCTACCACATACTTGTGGCAGTAGGGAGTCTGTGTAAGCTTCAATTTCTTGACCAGTTTATAGTTCAAGAAGTTATGAGTTGCACCGTCATCCACTAAATACGAACACGTTGTTTGTTAATAGTGCCATGCATGTGAATCAACTCATGGGGGCCAACGGTGGGCTGCCACATTGAAGCAGGCACACAACACTTGTGCTTTTCTTCTATATGAAGAACCTCTACAACACAATATTGAGGAGATGAATCTAATGTGAGGTGTTGCACCGTGTGCATGGCCTTTTCTTTGCCTTGCAAAAGAGGACAATCCTTCTTGTTATGTTGGTCCGAAAGACATCTGAAACAAAAATTGTGTTTCTTTGCACACTGAAAATCAGCAGTGCTGAGAGACACATGTGGGGTATCTCGTGATCGCTTAGGCTTCTTAGCCTCTTGTGGGCGTGGAGAGGTAGATTTTCTCTTGTTCTTCTTGGAATGTGTCATTAAATCTAATATGTAACCACCCCAAATGATTTTTTCATATTAAATTGATCATTTAATGTGGGATAATAAACGGGAACAAGGGTTAGAATATAGACATGTGCTTACGGATCTATCTCAACACGGGGCCAATGGTAAAGGGGTCCAAATGAGAGATGGTCTGTCAAAGAGCAAGGTTAATTAATGGAGCTTAAAAGACCTTAGGGTTAGCTTCATTAAAGGCCTCCAATGGTTAATGTTAAAAATCCTTTGACCTTATGCAAGCTAGGGCTGAGCTTGAGGTGGGAACCTGACCTAAGCTTGAGGTGCTTGTCATGCTTAATGACTAAGGTGCGTGCTTGATGACTAAGGTACTTGAGGTGCTTGTCATACTTAATGAGGAAGGTGCTTGAGAAGCTTCCCATGCATTGGGGGTAAGGTGCTTGAGTCAAAAAGAGACCCTATAAACTTAATGAGGAAGGTGCTTGAGAAGCTTCCCATGCATGTGGGAGTAAGGTGCTTGAGTCAAAAAGAGACCCTACAAACTTAATGAGGAAGGTGCTTGAGAAGCTTCTTATGCATGAAAGTCCCAAAGTTAGGGGAATTTTTGACTTAACCTTCCACTCACCCAAAGGGCACCCCTTTTCTCAAAAGGCACATGGGACACATGTCAGACTCTCCCTATGCTTAACCACATGGTGTGCTTGAATGCTATTGGTTGGGATAAAGAGGGGTTAAATGAGCTTCTAGTTCCATGCAACAAATATCTAGATATTTTCAAGCTCTCTCTCTCTCAAAGGGGTAAGGAGGACACTTGTCAAAAGACTACCCACGTACTTGAATGCATGCTGCATGTGATTGGTTGGGGTAGAGGGGTCCAATGAACTTGAAACATGTGTAAAAGCTACAACTCGCCCCAAGAAAGCAAGGGGGTGCTGGGGGGATATACACCACACACACACACACACACACACTCATTTTGTGGATTGATTCTCACTTGGTGAAAGTGGAGGAACTCCACCTCCTTCTCCAAGCTTGTGAGAAGTGAGAGCCTACATCAACACTCTTGGCTATGGAATGCAAATCTAACCAAGAGCCATGCTTCAATGCTTAAGCTTGCCATCTTCTCCATTTTCATTACTATGCTATTATGTATGCTAGCAAGAAGAGTGATGATAAGTGAGGAACTATTTCTTTCTCCTACGGAATGTTTCTTCTTCCTCTTCCCTACCCTCATTCCCCGCTAGCTCTCTCCACATTCAAAGGTGTTTGAGGCCTTGGAACCGAGGCTTGGGATAGTTAATGCTTTCTACAAAGTTTATGTTATGCTTTGATGAATGAAGCTTTCCATCTTCATTGCATCACCTAGGTCACAAGGAACACAAAGATTGTATTTTACCAAGTGTCTCTTGATGGGAGAAACTATAATACAAATTTCTATTGGAGGGGGGACTGGCTCGGTATGAATCCGGTCCTCAACTATTGTCATGTTCTCTAAACTCTCTCTCTCTCTCTCTCTCTCTCTCTCTCTCTCTCTCTCGCAAAAGTATTGTTCATGCCAAGTTAACTAAGTACCATGTTTATGTTGCTACCATCAATTAAGTTCACCCGCTATGCTCACAAAGTAACCTCACAAAAGTGCTTCATCTAATTTCCTAATTTCGCTACTCTAAACGTTCGTAGGCCATTTCCATTACATTGGTATAAGAGCATTTGGTTTCACTTTTCTTGCTTAAGAAGAGAGGTCCTTAAGTAGCCGATCAATGGTTGTTTTTGTTACTTATATTAGGGTAAGTGGGACTGGGATCTATTATCGATTTTGTTGAGCCCACTATGTGGGATATGGTGCACAACTTGGGAGCTTTGGTCTTAATAATGGAGTCTTTTTAGACTTGCCTATGGTTTTACCATTATTGAGCCATAAGAAGTCTGAAAGAAGCTATCCCTCGGCAACTTTGCTATGTTAGACTCACTCCACTACTCTCTATAATTAACCAATTCGAGCCATGGGTGTATATACTAAAGTGCCTATTTTCAAAGGCTAAGAGGAGCAACTAAGGTTTCAATTGCCAAAGCATACACTAAGTAAACACATAAGTTTAATTAACATGGCTGACAATAATCAAGAGAGTAGAATGAACATTGATAACTTTGATTTTGCACATAAAGGTGCTAATGATGATGCCCCCATGTTTGTTAATTATCTTGTCACTAGGTTGCAACATGCTATGGGCAACCCCTCTTTGCAAGCTGAAGTTACTCAACAACTTTGTGCTTATGGGATTTCCTTTCCTCTCCAAGAGGAGAGAGAGCTTAGGAGGCCTCGTGACGAGACCCCCAAAAGAAGACTCTCTCCCATACGAGAGGAGGAATCCAAAGATCAAGAAAGTAATGAATCCCTAAATTCCTCCGAAGATGTGGCTCCACGAAGAAGGCGGATTAAACGATCGCCAACTCCTCCCAAGAGGAAACAATTAACCCATAGTCCTTCTCCTCGTCACTCCAAAAGGGAAGAGAGGAAACCAAGGAAGAAAAGGGCAAGAAAGAGGTCACCTTCTTCGCCTTCTTCTTCACTTTCCTCCTCTACCGATGAAAGCTATGACTATTCTCCTAGAGAATACAGGAGGGGAGGACATCACAAATCTTACCCTGCATGACGAAGGTCACAAAAGCTCAAGAAGTTCAAAGGGGGAGGAAAGAGTATCTCTTTTCTCACCTATGATGGCACCTTTGGTGCTACCGACAAAGTATTGGCCTTCATCCAGCAATTTGATGCGGCCTTTGGAGACGAGGGCTTCACAAAGTCCTCCAAGCTACGCCATGTAGCTATGCACTTCCAAAATCGGCTCGTCAATGGTAGGCTAGCCTTTGTGGAAATGGCAAAGCCCCAAAGACATGGAAAACTCTACGAGTTTCCATCATGAAGCAATTCCTTGCAAGCGATGCAAAGGACAAAGTGCTCACCGAATGGCGGAGTTTGAGGCTTCTCTCTCATGAGTCTATCCACAAATATGTGGACAAGTTTTAGGATTGACATCTCAAGGCTACTGTCTTTCAAAAGATAGACTTTGCTGAACAAAAGCAACAAGTCTGTGCGGGATTACCTGAAGAGATGGCCGAGTATGTCAACTCTCAACGGCCTGGTTCTATCAGCGAAGTAATCCACCATACCATGGTTTCTTCACGCATCAATTTCCAACAAGGGGTTAGATGGAATGTCAAGCCCATGGAAAATAAAAACAAAAGTGATACAAAGGGGAAAATTAATGCCCAAATTTGTCCCAAGGCCATTCCAACAACAACAACAACAATCAGTCCAAGGAGAAAGGAGTTTACAAAGGTAAAAATAAACTCTCTCCTGGAGAGCTTGAAACTTTTCGCAAGGATCACGAATGTTTTAATTGTGGTTCTTGCCCCAAATAAACACTCGTGATGAGACTCCTAGAGATTTCCACTATCGAAGCTCCAAAAGAGGATGCTCATTGCAAAAGATCACCTCTCTCCTATGCTTGGGGCAAGGTAAGGGAGCATGATGTCTTCATCTTGTTTGACCCTCGTTCTACTCACAACTTCATATCAATGGAGTTGGTCACCAAGTTGGGCATTCAAGCTTTTGAGATGGGAGATGTTGTAACTAGCGATGCCGCTTTCAAGGGACATCAAGCCTCCATTACTCCCTTGATTGGGAAGTTGAGGCTTCATGTCCAAAGCTATGTCGACAAAGAAGACTTCTTTATTTCTCATCTCCAATATGAGGATGCTATCGTAGGGGTACCATGGTTCAAGCGCATGGCCGCCAACATGAAGTTCCCTGAAAGGAGAATCTACTTCACCTATAGGGAAAAGAATATGTACATAGATGCTAATGAGTCTGGTCGTACTATACCACTTGTAAATCCTCTTGCTCTTGATAAATCAATGAAGAGCTCAGTTTCTGCGTACATGATTTTTGTCAAAGTGTCCCTAAAAGACCCTAATGTTTCATCAAAGGTGAATGGTAGGAATCAAGAAGAGTTAAATTTGTCTACCTTTCTAAAAGGATTCCAAGATGTGTTCATCGATGATATCCCTATGGACTTACCTCCAAAATGAGGAAATGATGACCATTGAATTGAGCTCCTATCAGGAAGCTCACCGCCTAACAAACCTCCTTATCGAGTTTCACAAGCTCAACAAGAGGAGATCATGAGGCAAGTACAAGAATTGGTAGACAAAGGGATGATGAGGCCTAGCTCCTCTCCCCTTTGTTCTCCAGTCCTTTTAGTGCAAAAGAACGATGGTACATACCGCATGTGTGTGGACTATCGCGCACTAAATCATATCACTATCAAAAACAAATTTCTCATACCTCGGGTAGAAGATTTGTTTGATAAGCTACAAGACTCTACCTACTTCAGTAGGATTAACCTTAAAAGTGTCTACCTTCAAATAAGGATAGTGAATGAAGATATCCTAAAGACCGCGTTTCGTACAACGTTTGGCCTTTATAATTATCTAGTCATGCATTTTGGCTTGACTAATGCACCATCTACATTCAATCAATTAATGGAGAAAGTTTTTAGACCCTACTGCAAATTCAATGGAGTGTTCTTTGATGATATCATCATCTACTCCAATTCCTTGGAGGAACACAAGCAACATCTCTAAGTGATTTCTCAAGCATTAAGGGAGAATAAGCTTTTTCTCAATCAAAACAAAAGCGAATTTTTCCTTCAAGAGATTCAATACTTCGGTGATATTATCTCTCGAGATGGTATCCATATGGATCCATCAAAGTTGGAGGTAATAAAAGCATGGCCTAATCCAAGGAATCTACATGAGCTAAGAAGCTTTATTGGTATGTGTGCATACTATAGACGCTTCATAGCAAAATTCTCTTAAATAGCAAGACCATTACATGACTTAACAAAGAAAAACGTTAAGTATTCATGGATTGCTAAGGAGCGAAGTGCTTTTGACAAGCTCAAAGAAAAGCTTACCTCCCAACCAGTCCTTATGCTTCCTGATCTCTCAAAGCCATTTGAGGTCCAATGTGATGCTTGTGGTGATTGCCTTGGAGCAGTCTTGCTTCAAGAAGGGCATGCCATAGCATATGAGAGCCGAAGGCTCAACATGGATGAACGGGGTCTTAGGCATTTATGAGAAAGAGCTAATAGCTATTCTACATGCCCTAGACACATGGAAGCACTATCTATTGGGGACTCCATTCATTTTATGAACAGACCATCAAAGTCTCAAGCACTATCTATTGGGGACATTTATTTTACGAATAGACCATCAAAGTCTCAAGTACTTCATGATGCAAACAAAGCTTTCCAACAAACAAATGAGGTGGGCAAATTTTCTTTTGCAATTTAATTTCCACATTGCTCACATTACTGGTAAGCACAATCAAGTGGCTGATGCACTTTCACGACGACCAAAAGTTAACGATGTGTCAATAGAAACTCACAATGATCTATCTTCTATGATAGATGAGTATGCTACTGACCGTGACTTTAAAGACATAATGTCAGTCCTTACTTTGGGGAATAAAGAGGAAACATTCACCTTGCAGGATGGCTATCCTCTCCATGGCAATAGGCTGTGTTACCCACTCTCTTTGTGAGAAAGTCATGTATGAATCCCGTGCTCCTCCCTATGCGGTACATAGAGGCATTCAACCTACTCTTTGAGGAGTAGAGACATACTTTCATTGGCCTACCATGAAAGTGGACATATAAGAGTATGTTTCAAAATGTGTGGTATGCCAAAAGACCAAATTTGATAGAGAGAAGTAACCTGTATTACTCCAGCCATTGCCAATCCCTAATTCACCATGAGAAAGTATATCCATGGATTTTATCTTTGGATTACCCAAGTCTATCCATGGGAATACGGAAATATGTACAATAGTCGACATGTTTAGCAAGCAAGCACACTTTATTCCTGTCAAGAAGACTATTAAGGCACACCAAATGGCAACTCTCTTCATATCCCAGATTTTCAAACACCATGGATTGCCAACATCCACCGTGTCAGATAGAGATCCTAGAATGACCAGTAATTTTTGGAAAGGTCTCTTTGAAAATCTAGGTACAAGATTGAATTTCTCTTCGGCCTATTGCCCACAAACGGATGGCCAAAGTGAGATAGCCAATCTTACGATTCTTGATCTACTAAAGACCTACGTTACAGAAGTAGATCAATGCTCACAATGGGAAAAGTACTTACCTCTTGTAGAGTATGCGTATAATAATACTATCCATACTTCTACGGGAAAAGCACCTTTTGAAATCATAGAGGGAAGACCTAAAAGTCCCTTGCTACTTAAAGTACATGGGAAGATCTTCGCTGCCGATGAGTATAGCCGTGACCTATAAGCATCTTTTCAAAAGATTAAAGAGGCTATATCCATCTTCCAACTAAGGCAAAAAGCTGCTGCTAACAAGCACAGAAGGGCCTTAACGTTCAAACAAAATGATTGGGTCTTACTTAAGTTTCCTAAGGCTTGATTGAGGCAAACGACGGGCAAAAATCCTACGGGCCATCAAAAGTACTATGCTAAACTAGCAAAAAGATACTATGGTCCTTTTCAAATTTTGAAGCTAATCAATGAGGTGGCTTATTAACTCAAGTTGCCTAACCATTGGCTCATACACAATGCTTTTCATGCGAGCCTACTTACCAAAAAAGAAGAGCCTCCAAATGAACCAATTATTGAAGACCCTCCCGAAATCAAAGACCAAGAAGAGGTGCTATAACCAAAGCTATCCTTCGGCATGAAGACAAGGTACTATGACATGGTAAGATTATCCGACGGTATCTTATTAAGTTAAAAAATTATCCTTTTGAAGATACTAGATGGATGCAAGGAATTGAGCTTAAGGATAGTATGAACCTCGTCAACGCTTACAATGCTACAATAGAGTAAACAAATGTACATGTTTCTTTTAAATGATCATTGTTTTGTCTTATAATACTAATTCTCTCTTTATTGTGCATAAATTTAAGTAGTATGCATACTAAGAATCATGTTTGGATGACGATGTCAATCTCAAACACCATGTAGAATTTGTCACTCTACTTGGGAGGATGAAATGGACTAAAGAGTAGACATGCTTGCGGCAGCTATGTCTCCCAAGCACCAAATGTATTAGTCATCCATCTTGGAATGATGTCGTAGGGTAAAAAGGGATCCTCTACCTGCTAAGACAAATTGACTAATGACTATGGCTTTATCTCTTTTACCTCATAGTCGAGGATGACTATGATTCAAGAGAGAGGTAATGTGATTAAAGCTAATATCTAACCAACCCAAATGATTTTCTCATATTAAACTGATCATTTAATATGGGATAATAAATGGGAACAAGGGTTAGAATATAGACATGTGCTCACGGATCTATCTCAACACGGGGCCAATGGTAAAGGGGTCCAAATGAGAGATGGTCTGTCAAAGAGCAAAGTTAACTAATGAAGCTTAAAAGACCTTAGGGTTAGCTTCATTAAAGACCTCCAATGGTTGGTGTTAAAAGTCCTTTGACCTTAGGCAAGCTAGGGTTGAGCTTGAGGTGGGAACCCGACTTAAGCTTGAGGTGCTTGTCGTGCTTAATGACTAAGGTGTGTGCTTGATGACTAAGGTGCTTGTCGTGCTTGATGACTAAGGTGCATGCTTGATGACTAAGGTGCTTGAGGTGCAAGTTGTCGTGCTTGATGACTAAGGTACTTGAGGTGCTTGTCATACTTAATGAGGAAGGTGCTTGAGAAGCTTCCCATGCATTGGGGGTAAGGTGCTTGAGTCAAAAAGAGACCCTACAAACTTAATGAGGAAGGTGCTTGAGAAGCTTCCCATGCATGGGGGGGTAAGGTGCTTGAGTAAAAAAGAGACCCTACAAACTTAATGAGGAAAAGGTGCTTGAGAAGCTTCTTATGCATGAAAGTCCCAAAGTTAGGGGAATCTTTGACTTAACCTTCCACTCACCCAAAGGGCACCCCTTTTCTCAAAGGGCACATGAGACACATGTCAGAATCTCCATATGCTTAACCACATGGTGTACTTTAATGCTATTGGTTGGGCTAAAGAGAGGTCTAATGAGCTTCTAGTTCCATCCAACAAATATCTAGATATTTTCAAGCTCTCTCTCTCAAAGGGGTAAGAAGGACACTTGTCAAAAGACTACCCATGTACTTGAATGCATACGGCATGTGATTGGCTGGGGGTAGAGGGGTCCAATGAGCTTGAAACGTGTGTAAAAGCTACAACTCGCCCCAGGCAAGCAAGGGGGATGCTGGGGGGATATACACCACACACACACACACACACATACACTCATTTTGTGAATTGATTCTTACTTGGTGAAAGTGGAGGAACTCCACCTCCTTCTCCAAGCTTGTGAGAAGTGAGAGTCTACACCAACACTCTTGGCTATGGAATGCAATTCCAACCAAGATCCATGCTTCAATGCTTAAGCTTGCCATCTTCTCCATCTTCATTACCATGGTATTATGTATGCTAGCAAGAAGAGTGATGATAAGTGATGAACTATTACTTTCTCCTATGGAATGTTTCTTCTTCCTCTTCCCTACCCTCATTCCCCGCTAGCTCTTTTCACATTCGAAGGTGTTTGAGGCCTTGGGACTGAGGCTTGGGATAGTTAATGCTTTCTACAAAGTTTATGTTATGCTTGTGATGCATGAAGCTTTCCATCTTCATTGCATCACCTAGGTCACAAGGAACACAAAGATTGTATTGTACCAAGTCTCTCTTGATGGGAGAAACTATAATACAAATGCCTATTGGAGGGGGGACCGGCTCCGTATAAATCCAGTCCTCAACTATTGTCATGTTCTCTAAACTCTCTCTCTCTCTTGCAAAAGTATTGTTCATGCCAAGTTAACTAAGTACCATGTTTATGTTGCTACCATCAATTAAGTTCACTCGCTACGCTCACAAAAGTGCTTCATCTAATTTCCTAATTTTGCCGCTCTCAAAGTTCATAGGCCATTTCCATTACAGAACGTGTGGGAGATCTACCTCGCCATTGGCTATTAGCCACATTTTCTCTTAGCAAAACTATTCTTAGAGTAGGGAACATTTTCTTTCCTCTCTTGGTCATCATCGTATTGTTGGGCATGACCAATGGCTTCTTCCAAGGTTTTGGGATGTTGGGTCTTGACATGAAGACAATAGTCTTTGTCAAGTTCCCTATTAAAATCTCGTATATTTTGGAATTCATCAAGACCTTCTAATTTTAATATGATTTCCTAATACTTGGAAAGATACTGAGTGAGAGAGAGGCCAGAAATGCGGCATGCATCCCATGCTAACCAATTCTTATCCTCTTCCTTGGAGTCCAAAAACTCTTTGGAGAAAGAAGCTTGAAACACAGCCCAAGACGAAGGACGAGCATGTATTGGAAATGTCATCCACCACTTATATGCCTTTCCTTTAAGAGATACACTTGTTTCGACAATTGTCTTTATATCCGGGGTGTGTCTCAACCTATGAATATCACTTCATTTGTGTAAGAACGTATTGACCACATCCTTGTTGCGATCACGCTCTTCCCCATGAAACTCAAGAATAGTGATATTCTTAAGTAATGCATTGCTACCTTCTACATCTTCTGAAGCACTTTTCCTTGAGTCATACGACCTTGGTTTTCTTGAACCGTGCCACTTGTGGCTCCTTGAGCCGTCTGTGAATTCATCAATTTCACAAGTAGCTCAGTAAGATTTGTAACATTTGCATTGAGTGCAGAGAAGTTGCATTCAAGTACGCTTTGGAGATTTTCCAAAGTCTTGAAAGTAGCCATATCTACAAGGCCATGATCTCTTAGATGATCATTGTCATGCATATTAGTGTCGGCAGCACCCGTGGTGCCCTCATTCTAATCTACATGCTCAAAATCAAAAGTGTGTGTAGGTGGAATATCCTCACTAGACATGGTAAACACACACTAATGTAAAGAGAGAGAAAAAACGTCAACTTGTACCTTG
The DNA here is from genome assembly GCF_014529385.1 of Adiantum capillus-veneris. Classification (NCBI taxonomy): domain Eukaryota; kingdom Viridiplantae; phylum Streptophyta; class Polypodiopsida; order Polypodiales; family Pteridaceae; genus Adiantum; species Adiantum capillus-veneris. The sequence goes on along the minus strand of NC_140948.1, from coordinate 26,178,105 downwards.
TAAAGCTTGAAGTCTTTGTGCTTTTTATGCTCGGCAATTTGCGTTGCATGCGAACCTTGCCTTGCAGAAATTGTAGCGCTTCACGTGTCGTTCGTCGTAAAAGAACACCTTTGTTGATTCTTCACAAAAACTCATCGTTTTTGTGAAGGCTTTTCTTCACGTGTGAAGCTTCCTCCTTGAAGAAAAAGGAATTTTGGAGGAAAACTTGCCTTCCTCCAAGAAGTGAAAAGGAAGGGTGAAACTACTTCCTTGAAGTTTGAAGCTTTCCTTTTCCTTCTAGCTTTCTTTTCAACACAAGTATGCTATCTTTCCTTGTTATACACTACAAGGCTCAATTGCTTGGATGGTAGAATGTTGGCCTCTTACTCTCATGGGGTGGGTTCAACCCTCCTTCATGCAAGGGTTTAGAGGGCATTTCTACGCGTGTAGCCAACTGAGCCTCAGTGTTGTAGAGTTGTCGGCCGAGTTAGCCTTGTTCGTTCGTTGTGGAGGGCGTAGGTGGGGTTGGGGTGGTCATCTATCGTTGTCCGCCTTCACGTGTTGCGCACGGGAGTCTACGCCTATCTTCTTTTTGCTGCACAATGGAGACGTCCCTCTCCCTACTTGAGAACCGTGGGAGAGAAGCAGCGCATCGCATGCACGCGTAACCCGCTTTTCTCCTTTCTCAAAAATAGCTCGGATACCAATGAAAGGGCGATGGTCATGCGTGTGCTAGACTCCACCCAATCATGCTATCTTATAGCCTCCCCCTAGCGTACACACTATTCGGCCGTGCTGGTGGCCTTCCCCGTAGGACCCTTGTCCTTACACTGATGACTCTAAATTTGGTGTTGGTAGTGATCTCCAACCATCTTGGAGCCTCTACATAAGGAAGGCCACTCAACGCTCCTTCTTTTGCTCAGCTTCATCATCAACCACCCGTTTCATCAATCCACAAGGATGAATTCTACCATGTTGTTTACTGAAGTCCGCACCCTCTCTTGAAGTTAGCACCTCTCACTAGCCTGCCATATCCCTGTTATCTCAACTTCTCTCTACTCCAATTGTCAATTCTCTTCAACAAGTCGTAGCCTCTGCATATATGCAGTGAAATTTGCATACCCTCCATACCAACAACAAAATTTGCATACCCTCCATACCAACAACAAAATTTGCATGCCCTGCATATCTGCAACAAAATTTGCACTGTTCTCAGCTTGCCGTTGTCTCCTAGGCTCGCCAAGACACACATCCTCCTCGACTGAGCTATGCATACACCCCATTTGGCCAATCGTAGCCAACATTCCCACGAAAATTTCTTCTTCCTCAGCCAAGCTGCTTTTCTCTTTGAGATTATCCAAAACCTGCATCACCCTCAACCTTGAGTCAAAAGTCGATGCTCACTCGGCATTACCCACAAACCTTGGCCCAACAATCGACCTCACAACATTGGCGGCAGACATTTATCATTTTTCGAGTTAAACTTTCTAGGGGCTTCTTCACATGCCTATCCCACAAGCACCTAAGCCCTTTTACTAAGGGCACTTCCACAATGAAGGGTAATTTTTCGCATTAGCTAAGGGTGTCGTCTCCCTATAGAGAGCTAAAAACTTGGCATTGTTTGGCATCGAGTGCTAATCCCCACGGAAAGCAATTTAAAGTTGTGAACAATAACTTGACTACTTGGTGAAGAGGAGCTTCACTTTGATCAGTGAAAATTTTTCTCGAGCTCATTAAATGAACACATCCGAGTACCATTCCTTTGATATGTATGAATAATTCTAAAAAAAGGGTGATCTTTACTTAAGACACCCTTGTACACTGGAGACTAGACATTGCCCTTTCACAAATTGAAAGCGATAAGACCTTCTCCTCACACACAAAAGGATGCACCAAAGGAGACCTTGACAAATTTGATAGCATGGGTTTTCACACATGGCAAGTCAAATCGAAGGGCTATCTAATGAAGAAGCAATTCCTTCATCTTCCCCAAGCTGTGTGTGTTTCCCTGAAACCCTAATTCCAACAATTGGTATCAAAGCAAGTTGCATCCTCCCGGGCTTAGTTTGCCAACAGCTCTAGCACACGCTTGCTCAGTTTCTCTAATTTTTGTGAGCTTTGGTGAGCGTCAACAGTGCTATGCAGACAATTTTGTCATTTTATGAAGAATTTCTGTTAGTGTTGTTTTTTGCGTAACAAGTCTCTTACAATCTTCTATAAGTTGTGCTAAATAGCACACGTTGGTCGTGCTTCATTTCTCCTCTTTTCGGGCAGTTTTCACATCAGGTGCAAGCATTCATAATGACTGACAACAACATAGGTGTGTTCAAGATGTTTGTTGTTGAGGATAGAATGGTTGGGGACAATTACCCTATGTGGGCTTACATGATGCAACTTGTCCTTGTTTCAAAGGGAATTTGAAATATTGTGCAAGGCATTGATGTACATCTTGGTTGTGAGGATGTTGCAAGTTTTGGTGGTAGGGTTGCTGCTGCCAGAGCTGTTTTTCCTACGGTTGAGTAAGCTCGTTGGTATGTAAGAGATGCGCATGCTCATTCATTGATTGTGTTGTCTATGAAGTGCACTATTAATCCACATATCCGTTCAGCAAACTCTACAAAGCATGCTTGGGATATTCTGATTGGTCTTTATGCCAGTCGTGCAGTGAGGCTAAAATTGCATTGCTACGTAAAGAGCTGGAGCTAAAGATTATGCATGAGGAAGATGAGATGGACACTTTCCTTGTTGGTGTCAAGGATATTAATGAGCAACTCATTTCTATAGGTGAAGTCATTTTTGATAGTTCCCTTGTGCAGATTGTTCTTGATGCTTTGCCACATTCTTACCGGACTTTTGCTAGTACTTGGAGAGTTTTGACCCAACAAAATCCACAAGTTGTCAAGTTTGATGAATTATGCACATTGTTGTTGGAAGAGTCACTTTCCAAAAAAAGCAAGGCCAAATAGTGTGCAGCGGAGCACGCCTTTATCGTTGCTCAATGAAAAGGTGGTAGCAGCAATGTAGCAAGGCTATTTCAAATGCAAAACTTTGGCATGTACATTTTGGGCATCTGAATTTTGCCGGTTTGCTGCGTTTGTAGAAATATGATATGGTTCCTTCTTTGCCGCCTCTTGAGGCACTTGTTAAGCATGTTTGTGAAGGCTGTATTTTGGGTAGGATGCATTGTTCAAAGTTTCCAAAGGGTGGTTTAGTTAGGGCTACATGCAGGTTGCAGCTTGTGCATAATGATGTTTGTGGGCCCATGCAAACTCCTTCCTTGGGCAATTACCTTTACTTTGTGACTTTCATTGATGATTACTCTAGGCATGCATGGGTGTATCCACTTACGGCAAAATCTGAAGTGTTTATGTGCTTCAAGCAATTTTGGCTATGGCTAAAAATGTCTCTAAATGTACTATGGGAACCCTCCGTTCCAATCGAGGGGGGGAGTATATGTCTCATGAATTTGATGCATTTTTTGTCATGGGATAAAACACCAATGTACAACGTTGTATATGCCTCAACAAAATAGTCTGCTAAAAGGAACAAGTAGCTTCAAAGATGGCAAGGTGTATGGTCAAGAGTCAGGCTTTTCCACATTTGTTTTGGCTTGAGGCCATCATGTGTGCCACTTATGTAGTCAACACGTGTCCTATGAAAGCTTTCTGATCCATGACTCCATGGGAAGCATGGCATGATAGAAAGCCATCTGTTGATCACATGCGCATTTTTGGGGGTTTGTCGTATGCTTTGGTGCCACAAACGCAATGCAAAAAATTGGATGATAAGACTGTCAAGTGCATTTTTGCTGGTTATAGTACTGAAAGAAAAGGTTACAGGTTGTACCATCTGCAAGCAAAGTGTATTTTGGTTTCATGGGATGTTGTGTTTGTGGAAGATCTATTCAACCCTTGCTGTCAATGTACTATAGAAAATAATGTAAGCTCACGAGACATTTATGACAGTTTATTGCCCCTTTTGAGTGGTGGAAGTTCTAATGTAAATTCCGTTGAGGCAAATGTACAGCCTATGAGGGTTTCTAAAAATGTTACAGATCAGCCAATTTTTGATGCAGATGTACATGATGTACTTGATAGGAAAGGGCTGAGAATGAGATGACTAGAGGTATGCCAAAGTGGCTAGTACACACTTTGCGTGACAATAGATTGGATGCACCTTTGTCTAGTCATACTCGTTAAAGTTCTCTCCATGCATCTAATGTATCATATTGCTATGCTTTGGTTGTTTCCAGTTTATGTGATGCTGATGAACCTCTGTCTTTTGATGAAGCACATAATTTAGAAAATTGGATGGCTGATAATCAATCATAATATGATGCGCTTATAGAAAATAACACATAGACTTTATGTGATTTGCCTCTTGGAAAAAAGGCCATTGGTACAAAGTGGGTTTACAAGTTGAAGTGGAAGCCGAATGGTGAAATTGATCGCTATAAGGCTCGACTTGTTGCAAAAGGCTATGCATAGCAAAAAGGCATAGATTATGAAGAGACCTTTTCTTCCACTTGTCGTATGACTACTGTGCATTTTCTATGTGCATTGGCATCACATTTTGGTTGGGATGTACATCAATTAGACATTGTTACTACCTTCATGAATGGTATGTAACGCAGCCTCGCAGTTTTGTCAAGAAAGGACAAGAGGATAAAGTGTGCAAATGTAAGAAAACTTTGTATGCGTTGAAGAAATCTCCTCGTGCTTGGTATGAGAAAGCTGATACTCATTTGTTCAAACGAGGCTCTTGTAACAGTCCTACTGAAAGCATTTTGCATGTAAAGAGTAAGGACAACTTCTCATCTTTGTTCTATATGTGGATGATTTGTTGATCACTGATCCGAATGAGGCAGCCTTATTGCTGAATTTAAGGCTGATTTGAATGCTACTTTTAAGATGAAAGATTTGGGGTTGTTGCATCATTACTTGGGCATACAATTTAAGCAGTGTGATGGTGGTATTGCCTTATGTCAGACAAGTTACATAGAGAGATTGCTATGTAAGTTTGGACTTGAGGATTGCAAACCTATTGCCACTCCCATGAAAACAAGTTTGAAATTGAGTCTTCATGATGCTGGTGATCCAATTGATGTCACTCTTTATCAAACTGTTGTTGGATGCCTTATTTATGTATGCAATATGAGGTTGGGTATTCAGTTTGCAATCTCACAGGTGAGAGATTTATGTATAGCCCATGGTCTAAGCTTTGGCAGGTTGTCAAGCAGATCTTTTGCTACTTGAGTGGCACTTAACATCTTGGGTTGTTGTATCCCAAGGGGGGTTCATTGCTGCCAGATTTACATGCTTTTTTGGACTCATATTGGGTTCGTTATTTTGACACGCGAGTATCCATGAGTGGTTTTTGTTTCATGCGCGGTAGTTCATGCATATCATGGTTGAGCAAGAAGCAACCTACTATGGCCACTTCTAGTTGTGAGGCTGAGTACAAGGCAGTCTTTACATCTACAATTGAGTGTGTATGGCTGAGATGCCTTATGGCCGCATCACTCCAAGGGGGGATTTGTTACCATATACATGTGGTACTATAGTAATGTGTGAGAAGTATATATAGTTCTTTATATATGTAAACCCGTAAAAGAAAGAAGTAGCTGAATGGCGTGCAGAGGACATTTCACAAGAATTTTGATTGCCCTTCATGTGTCGTTCATGCTAAAACCCCCTTTTAGGTGTTTTTTGGCATTTTCTCTCTCTCTGGGTGTCAGAATAGGGTAAGTGGACGTCAACTTGTAGGTATTTAGGCCTTTCTGACGCATTGGCAGTGTTCAAATCTTCAAATTTTGACATTATTTGACATAAAAAAAAAATAAAATCAATGATGTAGAAACCTGTATTGAATGAGCGATCCCGACCTCATGAAAAAGATAATCGCATTTAATGAAAAGGTGACATTTTCAATGATCGTTGGGTCATTGAATGAATAGGTGATACTTTTTTCATATTTTTATTAGTATCAACCTATTTTTCTATGTAACATTGGCCCTACTCTCATTGGAGGAGCTCTTTTTCTCTCTCTCTCTCTCTCTCTCTACTAAAAGGCTCTCCAAAAGACCTTCGATATTTTCTAATGACTAGGAGGTTTTTCCCCCATGCATTGTATATATGCCCATCACTCTAGCATTATCTTATCTTTCCATTGCACACTAAGTAATACACTCCTTGTTGTGTTCCTTGAGCTTCCTTCGTCTTCTCCAAGCTGTGTGTGTGTTTTCCTGCAACCCTAATTCCAACTGGGCATCCTTGTGTTCCCTTGCCTGGTTGAGGGGTGCTTTGGGAAACTTGAGTAACACCCAATCATTCTCTTTGAAGATCTATGCTTATCAACATCAGTCTTTTGATTTTGTTGCATGATGGATATAGTTTCCTTAATCTTTTGAAAGATTCTTCAAGGTCTCTACTATACTCGTCTTATTAGGAAATATCTTTCCAAGTGCCTTGATTATCAATGGGAGATTGGATCTTCCTTCAATTACTTCAAAGGGTGCCTTTCCTGTAGAAGTATGGACAATGCTATATTGTATGCATACTCTACTAAGGGTAAGTACTTTTTCCATTGATCTCTTTGATCTACTTCTGTAACATAGGCTTTAAGTATATCAATATTAGTTGAATTTGCAATCTCACATTGGCCATCTGTTTGTGGGTGATAGGCCGAGGAGAAATTCAACTTAGAACCCAGATTCTAAAAGAGACCCTTCTAAAACTTGTAAGTTATTCTTGGGAATCTTTGTCTGATACTATAGATGTTGGTAAGCTGTGATACTTAAAGATGTGTAAGATAAAGAGGGTTGCCACATGGTGTGCTTAATTGGTCTTTTTGAACGGTATAAAATGTACTTGCTTGCTAAATCGATCGACTATTGTACATGTTCTTGTATTCCTATGAATGGATTTTGGTAATCCAAAGATGAATTTCATGGATATACTTTCCCATGGGGAATCAGGTATAGGCAATGGTTGTATTCCATGAATGGATTTTGGGAATTCAAAGATAAAATCCATGAATATACTTTCCCATTGGGAATTAGGTACATGCAATGGGTGTATTCCCATGAATTGATTTTGGCAATCCAAAGATGAAATACTTTCCAAGTGGGGAATCGGGTATAGGCAATGGTTGAAGCAAGCCAGACTGCTTCCCTCTATCATACTTTACCGTTTGACATACAATGCATTTGGCAACATAGTCTTGTATGTCAACCTTCATTTTTGGCCCATAAAAGTACATCTTTACTCCTTTGAGAGTATCTTGAATCCCTCAATGTCCCACATAAGGTGGAACATGGGATTTGTACACGACCTATTCACATAAACTATGTGTAACGCATAACATATTGCCATAGAGAAGATACCATCTTGTATATTGTATGGTTTCTCTTTCTTCCCCAATGCAATAGTTGAAATTACATCTTTGAAGCCTAAATCTGTAGCATACTTATCTATCATAGAAGATAGATCATTGTGAGTAGCTATTGATACAGCATTCATGCATGGTCTTTGTGAAAGATCATCAGCCACTTGGTTGTGCTTACCAGCTATGTGAGTAATATGAATATCAAACTGTGATGAAAAAGTGTTTTCCCAACTCATTTATTTATCACTTAATTTAGTTTGCACAAAATAAATAGAGTGCCTTAGAGATAATGCTTCCATGTATCTAGGGCATGTAAAATAGCTAGCATGTCTGTTTCATATACTCCGAAATTCTTTTCTTGGTCATCCAATCTCCTACTTTTGTATGGTATGGCATGCCCTTCTTGAAGCAAAATAGCTCCAAGGCATTGTCCGCAAGCATTACATTGGCTTCAAAAGGTGTTGAAAGGTCTAGTAATATTGGCACTGGTTGAAAAAGGTAAGCTTTGCCTTAAAATTTTCAAAAGATCCATTGTCTTTTGCAGTCATAAAAATTTAATGTTCTTTTTAGTCAAATCATACAATGGCCCTGCTATGAACAAGAAATTTTCTATGAAGCATCTATAATATGCACACATTTCTATAAAGCTTCTCAATTCATGTAGATTTGTTGGTATAGACCATCCTTAATTACCTCCAATTTTTTAGGGTCCATTTAAGTCCCTACTTCGGAGATAATATGACCTAGATATTGAATATCCTTTAAGAAAAACTCACTTTTTTAATTAATATAAAGCTATTGTCTCTCAAAACTTGAGATATTACCTGAAGATGTTGCTTATGTTCCTCAATAGACTTCGAGCAGATGATAATGTCGTCAAAGAACACTCACATGAAGCTTCAATGAGGTTTGAAGAGCCTCTCTATTATTCAATGAAAGGTAGTTGGCACGCTGGTAAGTCCAAAAGGAAGTACCAAGAATTCATATAGGCCAAAAGTTGTACAAAAACCCATCTTATGAATATCTTCAGGCACAATCTCTCTTAATACCACTTTTGAGATCTATTCTACTAAAGTAGGGAGACCCTTGTAATTAATTGAATAGATCTTTATCTTGGGAAAGAAAATATATTTGTTATAATTATCCAACCATTAAGCGCATGATAGTCCACACACATTCTATAAGTACCATCTTCTTTTGTACTAGTAGAATTGGTGAAAAAAATGGAGTTGAACTAGGCCTTACCATCCCTTTTTCCACAAGCTCGTTCACTTGACTCATAATCTCCACTTGTTGAGTTGGTAAGACTTGATAAGAAGGCTTACTAGGAGGTGAACTACCAGGCTCTATAGAATGATCATCTTGTCCCCTTTTGGGAGGTAGCTCCCTAGGAATGTCATCCGTAAACACATCTTGAAACTCATTTAGGAAACTCGAAAATTTTAAGTCCTCTTTAGTTTCATTTTTGACTTCATCTTAGACTCCTTGAAAAAAAACCATGTAACAAGAAAAAGAACATTTCATTACTTTGTTTAAAGCTTGAGTCTATACAAGTGATACAGGCTTGAAAGTTGTCTGCACTATATACATCAAGTTGAACATCCTTGACTCTAGAAGAAAAGAGGACTCTTCTCATAGGAATCTTCATAGTGATATCCATGAAATCAAACCATGGTGCCCCTAGGATAACATCTTCATTCTTGAGTGAAGAGATGAAGAAATCTTCTTTGTCAACATAGCTTTGCATATAAAGCCTTAGCTTGAGTGGAGAGCTAAAGGAATCTTCTTTGTTGACATAGCTCTGCACATGGAGCCTTAGCTTCGCAAGAAATGGAATGATTGAGGCCTCTTGCCCTTTGAAAAATCCATCTTCTTTTACCATATGCCCCATCTCAAAGTCATGAATTCCTAGCTTAGTAGCTAGCTCAACCGAAATAAATTTGTGGGTAGAGCCAGGATCAAATAGTATGAAAGCATCATGCTCTCTTACTTTTTCCCAAGCATAAGAGAGTGGTTCTCCTTTGCAATGGCCTTCCTCTTTCAGAGCTTCCACCATGGTGGCTCTAAAAAACTCATTATGTTCACTTATATTTGGACATCCAAAAAACATGTCCTTGCTCCCCACACTTGAAACACTTGTTATCTTTATGATAATGCTCAACCCTTTAGGAAAAAGTTTCTTTTACCTTTGTAGCCTTTTTCCTTTGACTTTCCTTTATTGTTTTTGTTGTTGTTGTTGTTAGCCTTGGGAGAATTTTTCTTTGCATTGTGCTTTCCCTTTGGTTCAACCGCTTCCTTAGCTTTCATTGGCTCGGATCCCTTCTTACTCCCTTGTTGGAAATGAATCCTTGAGGCAACCATAGTATGATGTATGACCATCGAGATAGTTTTAGGTCCTTGTGAGTTGGCATACTCACTCATCTCCTCAGATATGCTAGCACAAAATTGTTGTCTTTATTCTGAAAGTTTATCTTCTTGTAAACAGTAGCTTTGAAATGTAACTCCTAAAACTTATTCACACACTTTTGAATAAACTCATATGTGGCCATCTTCAAGCTTTGCCATTCCATGAGGACTTTGTCTTTAGCATCACTTGCAAGGAATTGCTTCATAATAGCAATCCTCAAAGCTTTCCATGTCTTCGGGGATTCATCTTGAGCACATAAGCTTGCCCACCATTGAAGTGCTGGCTTTTGAAAATACATGGAAACATTTTCAAGCTTCAAAGATTTCAAAGGTTGTGTCAAATTTTTGGATAGAATCCAACAGTTTATCATTTGCTCCAAAGGCTCCATCAGAGGTAAGAAAAGTGATGTATTTTCTCACTCTTTGAAAATTTTCAACTTTCATAACCTTTTCCATGTTGCATAACTCCTTCATTTATCCCTTATCTTCTCTCTCTTGGGTGAAAAGTCATTGTTCTCCATGTCAAAAGATGTTGATGATGAAGAGGAAGAGGAAGAAGAAGGAAAGGATTGCGACTGCTTTCTTCACTTTTTCTTCCTTTGACTCCTTTCTTTCTTCTTCAGATTTTCATGGGAGGAGTGCTTGATGACTTTCTATTCTTTTTGGGAGGACTACGTGATTGTCATGCCCTCCATCTTCTTGGGGTAGCATCACTTTCAAAGGTAGAAAGTTTGTCGCTTTCATACCTCTCCCTTGAAAGTTTAAGACACACTTCTTCTTCTCTAACAGTTTGGCTTGGAGGTCCTTCTATTATCTCCTCTTCATTACCCAAAGAGATTACTCCCATTGAAGCCTCCTAAGAGTCCTCATAGGAATTCTCTCTCTACCCTAAGGGGCCTCCGCTTGCAAAATGAAGCCTCCCATTGCTTCTTGTAATTTATCAACAAAGCTGTCAAGATACTTGACAACTTTGTTGAAAACTCTGCAACCATCATCAAATTTTATACCATGAGCCAACTCTAAGTTGTTAATATTAATTACATTCTCTTGATTATGTTGTGCCATGATTAAATTTTTGGTATATGTATGCTAGCTCTTTCCTTGGCGCTTCCAAAAATTTGACTGCTAGTCCTCTTCTCCCTTAGAAATTAGCACTAAAGTAAATACACACGTAATTTAAAATATTGTTAATTGCAAAGAGTAATGGAGTGGGTTTAGCAGTGCTAAGCTAGCATCGATTCCTATCGAGCAGCTAATATCTCAATAATAGTTAGGCAAGGCTCGAAAGACTCCATTATTAACACCCTATTTCTTGATGTTGGTGTCCTTTGTACCTTGTAAATAGGCATGCCAACCAAGATAATAAACACCTATTGCAATGAACAACTCTAATCTTTCATAGATTACTCAAGGACCTCTCTTCTTAGAAAAGAAAACAGAAAGCTCAACTCCTGATACCAATGTTAGGGAATCTAGTACTTACTTTAGGTTCAACGAAATCTTAGCTTGTGAAAGCTCAGCTCTTGATACCAATGTCAGAGAATCTAGTACTTACTTAAGATTCAACAAAATTTTAGCTTATGAAAGGAGAGAGTTTTCCTTAAGAGAATTCTATTGAGGAGACTAGAGGTTGTGTCGGGCTGATTTCTTTACACACTTACACGTTAGAACACTAAAATCATGCACATAATTGAAAGAGAATACCACAATTAAGATTGAAAACTCGAGGAATACAGGATTTTCTTAAAGCTTCAATTACAATGCAACTTGTTCTCTTGCGAAGATTTCTTTGAACCAAGAAGATGGTGTTCTTCAAGATTCCATGATGTAACCGCCCTTCCCAGAAAGAACTGCGAGATAAGAGGTAGATGACGGTGAAAGAAGTATTTTTCAAGCAAGAGAATATTTACTTCATATACACTTACTCCATAGGCAAGCTCTCAGCATATCTTAGCATAACAGAGTAGTAGAAGATGATGAAGAGGAAGAAGTTTTCACTTGCTTGGTGGATTTGGCTATGTTGCATCCATAGCCAAATGCTTGAGCATGATGGTCACCTCTTGAGCTCCCATGAGAGAGGGAGCTTGCTTTACCAACTTGGGCACTTGAGAGAGAGAGAGAGAGCAAAGAAACCAATTTCCCATGAGCTAGCCTCTTTTATCCCTTTCCCCACTTGCCAAAAGCCCAAAATTGGGTGCCTAGTGCATGGACAATCAAAGTAAAGGACCTAAGGGGCAACTTGGTGCATGCTTGGACACTTGTACATCATTCTCTACTTGAAAAATTTGTCCCCTCCTTTCTTGGACTCTTCTTGGTAAGTGTACACACCACAGACACTTGCTAACTTCACATAAAGCAAATTGGTGCTACTTTTGGCATGTGGTCTAGGCAATCTTAGAAAGGAAGGACAAAAGTCAAATTTCTGTTTAAATAAGGAAGGGCTGATCTAACCTCAAACTTCAGCTTTTTCCTTTCATTTATTAAAAACCATAAACTTACTTTTTAATTTAATTGGCTCAGATACGAGACCTTTGCACAAACCTTGGAGGCTTTATGACACTGACTTGGGCTACAACATACCTGCTAAATTAGGATGGACTTTGGTAAAAAGTAAAGCTCACCCTTGGGCTTTAAATATTCACCTTCTGTGAAAAACCTTAGCACAATGCTTTTGAGGTGCCATCAAGCTGCTCCCAAAACCTACTAAATTTAGACTATTTGTGGTAAGTTACCATAAGGCTTCCCAAACTTCATACTTGGAGTCTAAAGAGTTATTTTGATGACTTGAACTTAGCATAGCTATTTTTTATTGTTAGACTCCTTTAGGTCATCTCCTTGGTCATGTACCTTTGATCAAGGCTTCTCAAGATATTTCCTTGACCTATACCTATGACAGAGATACTAAATAGCACCCTTGCTCTTTTATGGACTTCTCCTCTTTTGGTCCCAAGACTTTGGCCAAGTCAATCGATAAGCACTTAAATCAGCTTCACTTGTTCTTTTTTATTTTTCGTGGACTTAAATGGACGATTTAAGATGGAAAATGCTTTTAGAAGGTTAGAGACTAATTTTCATGACAATGCATTTCATGTGTCTCTTGAGACCTTTCAAAAGTGAAATGCCGTTGGAAAAAGAGCTAGAGAAGCAGTCGAACCGGAAAAGACAGAGGAGATTCTCATTCCAAAATAAGTCCTTGCTCATAAGGAAAGGAAAGTGAAAGGTAAGCTAACACGCCGGTATTTAGTCAAGTTCAAGAACTATTCGGCTTTGGATACCAAGTGGATGGAGGAGGATGACCTAGTAGATACTCCTCAGATTTTAGAGCTTTACCTTGAAGCTTTTGGTTTAACACTAGAATGGTAACCTAACAGGACATAAAAGTGTCCTTTCAGGGTTTTGGAAAAAAATTCCAAAACCATAGTAGATCCACTCATTTTGAAAAATCCTTTCATGAGCTTATAGTTCAATAAGTACTATGTATGGAAAAAATGAGAAACTTGTAATTTTTCTCATCCCTTGGTCACTACAAGCCTCCAAATTTGATGGACCACTGCATTTTGCCCAAAACAACAATTTCTTACGGTTGATTTCATATAAATAAGAGTGGGGATTTTTGTAGGACATGAGATAAAATGCCCCGTTAACTTCTGTGCGCGTATGTCGCACGTGTCAATGAAAGGAACTTGCCGATACACCGTGTGCGAGCCACAAATGGCTCCAAGCACACAACAAGCCTAAACTAGTAAGCTCAAAGAAGGCGATGGTGTGTCACTCACCGCTCTACGCTTGCTTCGTGGAGGATTCCTCGCCGCGAAGAAGAAGGAGCCGCCGCTTCGCCGCGCTCAACCGCTTCGCCGCTGCCGTCGTGCCTTCGTAATGCTCGATCGCCCACACACACACACACACTCTCTCTCTCTCATACACACACACACACAAGGAGGTGAAGAAGAAGAAGATGGAGATGGAGATGGAGCAAGAGCACTCTTCTATTGCACAAATGAGAGAATGAGTGAATTTTAGGTTTAGTTGACTTTTATATGAGCTCGCCCCATTCACACTTGGGCGCCCATGCTTAGCCAACTAATCCCTTGAATGTTCCAGTTAGAGTGCGCCTCTCATCGGAGATCACTCTTACCCTTTTCCTATTGGACCGACAAGCCCGGTACTTGACTCTACCAAATAAATAATACAATGTCTGCCGTAGGTTACAACGTCTGTCGTAGGTAATAGGGTGTCCGTGAGCTGTGAGGGTTAACATGCCCCCCTTCCTGATGTAGATTCCGTCCTCGGAAGCTATTGAGTTGAAGCTCGTTGGTCGAGGTGGAAGAGCATTTGAGATGAATGTCCTTAGCCTTCTTCAGTCACTGCAAAATCAAACAACATTGGCACAGTAATTGCATTCTCATAAGCGATTAAAAAGCATATGCAGTTTTAGGCAGATAAATTGATTGGTAACAGAATTTTAAACAATTTGTCAGCAATAAACATTAAATTGCAATATAATCAAATGCATAAACAGATGTAAAGGTAAAAAATTAAACAAGTCTGGGGTCGCTAATTTAACGGTCGAAAGGCACTAAAGATCGACTATTAATACCATGGGTAAGCTTCTTAATTTTCTCTGGTCAATTAAGTTGTTTAATCGCGAGAGCCAAGTATTTCATGTTCGAGGGCTAACTAGAGGCTATACCTAGAAGATCTTGTAGTTAAGCTACGATAAAAGGAATTTCTCATGAAATCATCGCCTGACTGATTACTTTTTCTTTGACCCCCCCAAAGTCTTTTCACAGTGATTCAATTTTGATGTGTGTGCTTATTTTGTATGCCTTGGGTTTTTTGCTTTTCAAGGAAAAGCGCCCACACTGGGAACCTCTAGGGCTCTAGTACCATAGGCGATACATGTGAGTGAAGTACCCCATCAAGCTGAGATTTCTCTTCCAGCTTAAGATTTTACAATGAGGCACTTTGATTTTTTGTTTGTTCATTTTCAGCATTTTAATTTTGTAACTTTGGGGGGTCATATAACACTGATACACCTCCCCAGGCTCATCACACAAGTAAACTCCCTTTATAATACTTAAGCTAAAGGTCAATAGGGTCAAGCCCACTAGAAAGCCCTAGTACATTTCACACAATGCTACCTAAATCGGATTAAGAACCTAAGTAACCATTGATTATTAGGAAGGCATTCCCCATGGTATTAAGAGAAGATCTCTAACACCTAACTTGGTCAAACTAGCTTAGTCGGACTTGCTTGATGTTTAAACCTAGACAAGTGATTATGACAAAAAATTACATTGAATTAATGTTTGGTACTAAGCAAGTGCGCTGAATATTATGCTACCAATCACAATCAAAGCAGACAAACATGGATGCAAAAAAGATAAGGGACAATGATAATGGACAAGAAACACCTGTTTGTGTTGATGATCGCGCTCGATTTGAAAAGTGGATGAGAGAAAAATCCCATGAAGGTCCAAATCCTAACCACAACAACACGTTCCTGTACAGACTAGGAAACACAAAGAATACCTCTAGGAGGCACATCAGTGGAAAAAAGGAACTTTGCTAATCACTCAACTCTAAAACAGAAACACTCCTATCGTACTAATTCTACCATACCTCCATCACTTGAGTGATGAGGATCAAAGGTGTTTGATGACATAGGTTTTTGTTTCAGTGTACCGGATGCGAATGTGTAGGTCTGAGTCAATGTTTTGACTTTAATTGTGCATACTCATTTGCTAATTGCTCTTGCTCTTTATTATTTTTGTTTTTTGTGAGTATAAGGCTATATATATACATTCCCTAAGATTGGAGATTAAGAGGTCAGGGAGAAAGGTTGAGAGGGAAGCAAGTGAATGATGGATGTCAACAAACACTCCCCCCTTCCTTGGGTATATCATACCATTTGAAATGAGCTTGTCACCCTTTGAAACCAATCGTTCCAGTTGGTACTAGGTGAGGATTTTTTCTAGTAGTTTTCTATTACCTTAGGTGCCTCATCCAGTTGCAAGGGTGGTAAGGTACTCTCCCAGGATCGAACTTGAAGTGGTTCATCAGGTGATTCTTGAACACTGGGAGGTGTGGATTCCTTTGTAGCTTTATTGAGGTCCACTATTGGATGTGGAGGTTGTGGAGAAGCTTTTACCTCTCTGGATGCATTACATGAGGAGCTAGAAGCTTCATGGGACACCCCCCTTCGTGAGCTAGGTGGAACAAATCGTTCTTTCTTCGGTACCCAAACTAGCTTTGGAGCGGGGTGTGTAGCATTCCGTGATTTTTTTCTTTCGGTGATCGTTGATTTGTTTTGGAGCTACGAGATTGGGCTCACATGGGCCCGGTTGCAGGTAAGAGTACAATTTACGTTTGGGCACCCAAATTTGATCATTTCCTTCATAGTATCCTTGGGCTTCCAATAGTCGTTTAGGAATCCAACGCAATGTTTCTTTACATTTCTTAGAGTGAGGGGGACGTTTCTTACGAGGCTTTCGTTTTTTAGCATCAACCATGGTTACTAAAGAGGCTTTAGGGACCCACTTGTATGTTTTCTTTGTTATATTAGGATGGTTCTTGTGTGTCTCAAGCTTTCTTTCAACTACATCAGTTGAAGCTCTAGAGAGTTGGGCTACGGGGACGTATGGTTCAACCTCTTGGACATGCAATGCCTTGGGTTTTATTTCCTTAGGCATTATCTCAGGGACTATGGCTTGAGTGGTAGGGATAAGAGTTGGTTTTTGCGTTGTGACACCCCCAGTCCCCCAATCAATAGTGCATTTGGTGGCTATCATCCACGTGCGTCCTAGGTTTATATTACCCTCCATAGTTCCAACAAGCATGACCAAAAAGTCTTGAGCTACCACCCCATTGTCATAACTGACAGAAGTGTGCCAGATTCCAAAAACCGTAGTTTTTTTCTTGTTGACACCCTTGACTTGGATAATACTCTCAGATAGAGGTGGCTTCCCTAATTGACACCACACCCCATATGATAGAAGATTATATTTAGCCCCCGTGTCTAATAAGGCGTTATATAGCACTTTTCCATAGGTGCTATTTAGCTCAATAGGGTATCGTAGAGGTGTGTCAGAGTCCAACCAATCCTCGTCGATTTCAACGTGGAATGCATGTGTGACTCCAAGGTTAGCCTCTCGTTTTTGTCTTATATGTTGTTGTCGCTCCTTAGCCTCAGCTTGAGCTTGTATCTTCTTCAATTCTATTTGTGCCTTGGCTGCCTTTTTTGTATGGATGGCACGCAACTCCTCTTGGCTTAAAGGATCATAGTATCTTTTAAATTTTCTCCCATTGAGGAATCCAATGGTTTCAACTCCATCAAGAGTCTCCACACGAATGGTTCCTTGTGGGGTGATCTCACATACTCTATATGGTCCTTTTCTCGCATATTTCAACTTTTTCTTTTCGTTACGCACTCCATACATAAGGACTTTATCACCAACATTGATATCTTTGTTCTTTAGATGACGGTCAAACCATTTCTTCCTCCTATCTTTCTCCACAAGTGCATTTTGCACAGCTAATTGCCTCTCTTAATCTAGCCTTTCAAGGATATATAATCGCTCAACTAAGGGGTTACCATCCCAACCTTCTTGAGAAGCTACTCGAAGACTAGGAACGACAAACTCCCATGGCATAACCGCTTCTTGGCCATACACCATCTTGAATGGTGTGCAGTTAATGGCAACTTTATACGCAGTACGATAAGCCCATAGAGCTGATGTAAGCTTTAAATCCCAATCAATGCGATGAGCTTCCACCGTTTTGGTTAAGATAGAGATTAAGGTCTTATTGGTGCTCTCAGCTTGGCCATTTTCTTATGGATAATAAGGTGTGGATTTATGGTGAGCTATCATAAAGTTGGTAGTGAGTTCTTTTATTACTCCATTTATAAAATGAGTACCATTTTCACTCACAATCTCAAAGGGACAACCAAATCTTGTAACAATGTTCTCAAAGAGAAACTTGGAAGTTGACCTTGCATCGGCCTTACGTGTCGCCCTGGCTTCCGCCCACTTTGTCACATAGTCAGTGGAAACGATAATATATCGAGATTGAGTGCTACGAGCTGCCGGACTAATTGGGCCTACAAAGTCTAAACCCCATTTTTCAAATGGTTGAGTCACTTTAACAGGATGTAAGGGCATCCTATCCTTTTGTTGTGTGATCTTGTAACGTTGGCATTCATCACATCCTTTTGCAAAAAGTGATGCATCCTTAAATAAGGTTGGCCACCAATAGCCTGATTGCAATACCTTTCTAGCTGTTAGTTCCCCTGAGAAATGTCCTCCGGCTATACCCATGTGGGCTTCTTGCAGTATGTATAAATACTCATCCTCATGGGCACAACGTCTAAGAATATCATCCTTCCCTAGCCTGCAATGAGTCCCTGCAATGAGAGAGAGTCCCCACATTCTTTTAACAGTTTTCGAGCTATGTCCTTACGAAGCTCTTTGGGTGGAAAACCATTAACTAGAAAGTTCACAATCTTCTCACTCCATTCAGGTATGGTTTCGACTAAGAATAGAGAAGTATCAGGCAATTCATCATCGACTCCAGTAGGGGCTTCACCATTGGGTATGCGAGACAAATGATCAGCCATGACATGTCTTTTACCAGGTCTCACCACAATGGTAAAATCAAACTCAAGGAGAATTAACAACCATCTTGTAATTCTTCCCGTGGAACAAGGTTTATTTACTAGATACAACAAGGCTTGATGATCAACATAGAACACAAACTTGTTGGCCAGAAGGTAGTAGCGAAATTTCTTCACTGCATAAATTCTCTTCTTGAACGATCTTTGCATATTTAGGATTCATTGGGTAGGGTCATTGCTGAACTGGTTTAGCCATGCTATTCATGGGGATTGTCTGCTACACCACGAAAGGTGGAACACCTTTCATATCATGATAAGTCCAGGCAAATATATCCCTGAATTCCTTGAGAAGTTCTTTAAGTACACACTCCTCAGTCTCGGTCAGATCTTGGGCAATGAAAACAGGTTTAGACTCTTCTCCTGGGTTTGCTAACTCTATTTCCTTAACTATCGCTGGACCATCATAGACTCCATTGCTCCCATTGATAGGTTTTCTTTGAGCCTTTGTATACACAACCTTACGTTCCTCTGTGGTATAGGATTTGAAATGTTCAGGTGCAGGGTGTAAGTCTGTGGGGTCCTGTTGTTCTGTGGACTGTGATTTAACTTCTAATTCCTTTTGTTGTTGAGCTAACTCTCGATTTTGTCGTCTCCTTACGGTACGGCTCAACTTTGGCTTCTCTGTAGCCTCTAGTTGTGCGATGTCAATGGGTTGTGGACTACACATAACGCTTTGAAGGTATTCACCCCAGTTATCTACCAACTTTCGATGAGCATCACATGCCCCTATATAATTAAGCCATTCTACGGTAGATTTCTTTTCATTTATTCTAGCACGCACATTTTCTCGATATCGTCGCCTCTTATATCTCTTCCTCTTCTTGTTTAAGGGTCGATTTCTAGTGAAGACTCACTAGATGAATCACTACTTGTGTCTTCTGCTCCCTTGGATAGATTATCATCTAGGTTACCACTGGGCCCTGAATGGTTTGTCCCCACATTTGCACTAAGATTTAACTCAGATTCTTTGTCCTCAGAGTCAGTTTCAACTGTGGATTCTGACCCCAAATCCTGTGGGCTATAGTCTTGTGAGGTGCTACTGGTTTCAATGCCAGTCAAACTTTCATCTTGTAGATCATCAGAAGCTATATGCATCGCTTCTAGCATGTTTAAGGGTACAAGTGGTGGTATTTCATCCCCCTCAGGTGTTACCCAGGTCATCCCCCTATTTCCCCAAGTGTCTATGGTTGTTGCTAGGTGGACCCAATCCACATTGTCCGACTCAATCATCCCAGGTAGTACATCCATATAAGGAGAATCTTCCCCAACATCAGTGTCCGCTTTACACGTGTAACAATACTGCAATGGGGCCGAGTGAACTGTGGTGTCAGATCTATGATCAATTATAAACCTGTTTCCTAGAGGATGTGCTCGACCAGTTACAAGATCCACTCGAATGACAGAATCTTGGAACTGCAAGTAGACATGGTTTTTAGACCAGTCATGCACCATTTTTGCTTCCGTCATGAAAGGACGTCCTAAGATCATCTCGGATGCCATAGTGTGTTTGGAGAAATCCATAACAATGAAGGTAATCCTTATTTTATGTCCAAAGACCTTGATCTTGAGATCTTCTAGCATCCCAATAGGTTTAACAATAGACCCATTGGCCATCTTCACTACTATGGTTGTGGTCGCAAGGTGAGGTCTTCCCATAGTTTCCCAACAATTTTTAGTCACAATGCTAACCCCAGCGCCACCATCAAGGATTCCCTTCATAGTTAATCCCTTAGTAGTGATTGGTATAGTCGCATTAGATTCATCATCCTCAAAGTATTGTCCCAACTTGTTAACAGGTATTTCTATAACAAAGTTCTCATCTAGGTTCGGTTGTGGATCTATGTATTCCTCCTCTATTGGCATCTCCACAACTCCATCCATCTGTGAAAATTGTGGTAGCCCAAACTTCAATTCTCCATTGAGGAAGGCTCGAAGGGCTGAGACTAGCTCGGGGTCTTTATATAGTTTGGACATGATGGTGGTTCTAACTTCTGAAGACATGAAATCCATCAATTTGGCAATGTTTAACGGCACCTTTTGGCCTTGAGTCCCTTGACGTGGGGAAGATGGGATCTCCATTTCTTCGATAGGATCAGGTAGTCTCTCTGTAAACATTCTTTCCATCAAGAAGTGAGTACGCCCACTTTCCCATGACTTTAAGTCACTTTCTTCTTGGATGACACTAGGTATGTCCAAGGGTCTATGGACTTGGTGAGGTTGTTGTTGCGTAGGGAACACGGTGTCTGTAATCTGGATCTTCCTAGGTGCTGGTTCTAGATCCCTTTGGGTATCTTCTACCAAACTCCTTAATTGCTTGACTCGCTCAATCTCCTCTGTAGGGTTTGGGTAAGTTCCCATCTTCATTTTGGATCCTAGCCATTGTGGCTCATGAAGATCTTCCTTGTTGGTTTCTATGTTAGTGGTTGTTTTGGTCTTCATGGTTTCACCTGAATTAGAATCTTCTTCAGCGTCGTTCATATATACGGGGTCGTCACTAGTCCCTATGTTGGTCTTTGAACTGGGGTCTGACTTCACTGGTTTTTGCGATCTCTTTCTTCGTGTTTTCTTCTTTTTCTTAGATTGGGAAATTGATGCCGTGTCTCTTTCCTCAAGAATATAATGTTGTTTTTGGAGCATGGATCGTGTGAGTACGTTTACTGGTACCACGGGTGTACTTGGTGATGGCTCCTCGGTAACTTCAATCAAGTTTAATGGCGTGATCTTCGGTGCATTTGGATTATTTGGACATTGGGCAATCAAATGATCTATGCCACATCGATTACACATGAGTATTGGCATTGTAGACGTGCTCGCTTGATTGGTTTGCATAAGTGTGGCGTTCTTTTGTAGCCTAATAGAACACTCGGCTACACGATGTGGACCTCCACACTCATAGCATTGAAGAGGTGGTCTCTTAGAAGTATAGTTGATATTTTGGCCTCTTGCCGCAAGAGCAGCTACTTGATATACAGGTTTGACTTGTCCCCAATAGTCCTCCATGTAGTATTGTGGACTTTCTTCAAGCACATCCATCCCATAGGCGATATTAGGATCTATATCTTCCTCATAGCCTTCCAAACAAGAAATAGATGACTCACAACCCACTTGATTCACAGAAGTGATTCTCGGATGTGGTGGTTGCGGTCCTAGCACTGGAGGTGGTAAGGGTGTTGTTTGAACAAAATTTTGGGCCCTAGGGACCATATGTTGTGATGTTTGTTCAAGAGGTGGGGCCGACATCAATGCAGGCACTCGAGGTGTGTCTGTACATGATAAGGTTGGTCTATTAGCCATCGCACGCTTAAATACTATGCAATCCTTAGCTTGATGACCATACCTCCCACATGCATTGCAGTTCCCATTGAATTTTACTCTAAAAGTAGGGTATTCACTGGTACTATGCGGTCCATAGCATACTGAGCACCATTGCTGCTCCCTTCTTGGATACATATGATTGTTTTGCGGAGCACGATTATCTGTAAGACTCTCTTGAATAGCCTTGGTGAGATCTGCTAAAGTCATCTCAGATATCTTTGGCTCCTTAGCAATAGGCTTTAGGGTCATTGGCTGATGCCCTGATGCTTGCGAGCTAATAGATTTAGGCTCAACAGACACTCTTTCTCCTTGAATCATTAAATTATCCTCCAATTGGATCGCATTGGTGGTGACTGCTTCCCAAGTGGTGATACCTCTAATGACTAGGCCATTGTAGATATCCTCATGTCGCAACCCCCTAATGAATCTATCAAGCAATTGGTTATTGTTGAAGTGCTCATTTGGATTACAACGAGAATTCAAATGCTTCAAGCGACTTATAAAGTCTCTCACTGACTCTCCTTCCTCTCGTTGGGATTTCTGGAGCTGAGAGACTACACCCCAAAGCACTCCCTCTCGTATGTATTCCTTTAAGAACAGTCTCCTAAGAGTAGGGTAAATCATTTTTTCTTCCACCCTTAGGGTTCTATACCAATCCCCAACCTTTCCACTTAAGGTTAGGCTTAAAGCATTGCTCTTATGTAGGTCATTGTGTTCTCCTAGAGAATCGCATATTTGTTCAAACACTTCGATATGCTTTCTCACATCCCCGCCTCCACTAAATTTTTGTGTGAGCTTGGCTATTTGTACTGCCTTACTTCTAGGCTCTCTATCAGGCGTGTTACGCATATTCTCAGTAATAGATCGACCAATAGCTTGAGCAAATGTTGCCAAGTCACCTAAGTGAGCAGACACCGTGGGTGAAGGTGCTCCAGAGACTACATGTGGAGTAGGTATTGGCATTGGGCTTGGCGCATAGGAAGCCCTTGGGTTCCACGTTGGGTTCGATGTTGTGCCATGTGGTGGTCCATAGTTCATATGGGTGGCCCTAGGCATAGCGGACGTCGGATGTGACATGCTAATGCTAGCCGGTATAGTCCCATGGAAATAAGAACTTGTGTATTGTGGTTGTGGAGAATAGGTAGTTGAAACAATGGGAGGGGTAGGGACTACATGAGTACGTGGACCCATAGGTGCATACGATTGGTTCACAACTTGTAGGTACTTGTAACAAACGAGGTCCATGGAGTGTTTCTTGGCATGCCCATCATTGGGGTAGGCATGGTAGCCGTGGTGTCATCAACGGAAAGATGAGCTAGACTTGGAAAAGTAAAGCTATCACTTGTGGGCTTAGATTGCATTGAGACCCCTGGCGAAACAACATATGGGGGATCGATAAGACTCACTGGGGGAGTCTCCATTTGTGATAGAGTGGGTTGTTTCCCTTTGCCCGTGTCTAAAAATCGCATAGGACCTGTCGAAGGTATGTTTATTCCTTGATTTTGCCTCTCGGACTGGATAATCCTATGGATGACATTGCAGATCATGTGTTGTTGTTCCTCCAGACTAGTGGCACTAGATGTGGATTGTACAACTTCTAACCAACCCACATGGTATGTGTAGCCCATGTATAGGTCGGTCAAAGTCTCCGTGTGTAGGTCATATTCCCAATTTTCATTGAGAAATACCCCGTCCAAACTTGGTGTACTAGAGGGTTGCCATGAGGTGGATGCAATGTTGCTTCCCGTGTTTTGACTTTTAGTCACCGCTACCTTAGAGGCGACTTTGGAAGGTGGTAGCTCGGTAGGGACCTCATTAAATGAGGTAGGTAGAATGTCCACGTGGACACTCTAAGGGAGTGTGGGGTCTACAGGAGATGTAAATGGTGATTCTACTTCTCCACCCCCTTCGTTTACTTCACTAGCCGTAGGTTCAGAGTGCGTAGCTCTACTAAAAGTTTCCATCAAACGGCTAAAAACACTAGTTCCAGGTTGTTGGGCCCAGCTAGGCACGGTTTCATTTGTTCCCCTGGGGCTTTGTGTAAGATGCTCTTCCATAATATCGTAGTCAGAGGACGAGTCGCTAGCCGCTATATTTGGGTCTTGGGTTGCACTACCTTGGGTCCTTGCCGAGGGCGTAGACCCTAGCGTGGAAGGATAGTGAGTACCCCCGTAAATCGAAGCACTAGCTAGTTGTTCAGACTCTAGCACACGACCAAAGCGTAGATACATGTGCTTTGGGTGCCCTATAAGTGTCGGAAAGTACCCTCAAAGGTTACTTGCTTTGTTTTGTGGGTGTTTTGCACCCCGTTTTCTACTTGATTTTTTTTTGTTTTTGATGTTTTTTTAATGTTTGATTTTTTTGATTGAAGTGTGTGGAGCGTATCACTTAAAGGGTTGCTGTGTGCTTTACAACACAATTTTCGGGCATCTGACGTTCCGTTGGTCCTCAAAAATCTATTTTGAGCTATGTGTGAAGCTAAAATTCGTTTTTTTTAAAGGCGACTAAGGCCTAGGCCTGAGCGTGAGCTTGGGCTTGGGTCTAGGAGATATTCCCGATCCCGGTCCTACCTTTAATTTTTTTTAATTTTTATTATTATTATTATTTTTTTAAAAAAGGATAAGGCCGCTGCGGCCTGCGCGAGAGCACACACACACTTTCTCTACCTACTTCTAACTAATACACCTACTCTTACACACTAACACACTCTATTAACTCTCACTAATCTACTTCCTACTTACTGTACACAGAAAACTAACTACCTTAATACACAGAGAATAAACACAGAACCTTTGAAATCTCTATTAACAAAGAAAACTAACTACCTTAATACACAGAGAATAAACACAAAACCTTTGAAAAATCCATTAATAAAAAAAAACACAGTATAACACCAAATCCCTCTTCTCAACACACACACACACACTCCTTCCTTACGTTTCCTACAATAGAAATTGCACCACGGAGAAGCACAGAGTGCTACTCGAGCTTCATGTATGGCACTCCCCGGCAACAGCGCCAAAAATGTGCGCGTATGTCGCACGTGTCAATGCAAGGAACTTGCCGATACACCATGTGCGAGCCACAAATGGCTCCAAGCACACAACAAGCCTGAACTAGTAAGCTCAAAGAAGGCGATGGTGTGTCACTCACCGCTCTACGCTTGCTTCGTGGAGGATTCCTCGCCGCGAAGAAGAAGGAGCTGCCGCTTCGCCGCGCTCAACTGCTTCGCCGTCGCCGTCGTGCCTTCGTAATGCTCGATCGCCCACACACACACACACACTCTCTCTCTCTCTCATACACACACACACACAAGGAGGTGAAGAAGAAGAAGATGGAGATGGAGATGGAGCAAGAGCACTCTTCTATTGCACAAATGAGAGAATGAGTGAATTTTAGGTTTAGTTGACTTTTATATGAGCTCGCCCCATTCACACTTGGGCGCCCATGCTTAGCCAACTAATCCCTTGAATGTTCCAGTTAGAGTGCGCCTCTCATCGGCGATCACTCTTACCCTTTTCCTATTGGACCAACAAGCCCGGTACCTGACTCTACCAAATAAATAATACAATGTCCGCCGTAGGTTACAACGTCTGTCGTAGGTAATAGGGTGTCCGTGAGCCGTGAGGGTTAACAACTTCAATGGGTTGGTGACCAAAAGATATGGTTACTTTTACCTCACTAATTTTTTTTTGGGCAAAAAAATAGGTACAAAAAAGTTGCATTTTTGCCATTCTGTGGACGTATCATCAAAGTTTCTATAGTCATGCTCAATACAGATACTACATACATGTTTTCTTAGTTCCCTTTGGGCCTTTGGATTCAAAAGGAGCCATGGAGCATGTCAAAAGGATAATGGATCTCTTACAATTGGAACCTTGGGGGCAATGATAAAGTGCTAAATACAACAAACAGTAAAAAAATTGGGTTTAGCATTATGACCTCTAGAAACCCATAGAAACTACTCAATATCTAGCCAAGTTTTTAGTCTATGATTAGATATGGTTACTACCTACAAAATACACACAATTGGCCTAAGAAACTAGCAATATTGAGAAAGCTATACTCGCTACTCTAAAATGTATCGTATTCTTCAGCAATCAAAAAACTCAACCATTATCATATCCTATGGTATATAGCATATTAGGTCCCCCAAAACTCAAGGAAGATTACCTTTATGTTATACATTACACTTACACAATCAAAATTGAATTTGGATATCAAGAAAGCCACCAAAAAAATCCTAAAAGTGCTAATTTTGGCCAAAAAAACAGGATTATGCAAATCTTGTAAATTGGTCATAACTTTCAATTTTAACACTTAGCTCTCCCTACAAGCATCAAAACATGTTGAGAACTATGAAGGCCTAACCTCTAGCCATATAAACCTCACAAACATGAAGTTTAAAGTGGTATAGTTGCCAAAAATTGAAAAAAAGCCAGAAACAGGAACCGTTTTTTCACACAGTTTAGGTTCAAAAATGTTGTGCAAGAGTAAGGTTAATGGTGAGATCGATACTCTAAAAAAAATGCTAAGTTTTTTTCAGCTCATAAGGCAACTTTGTGGATATATAGCACCTAGAAATTCATTTTCATACTCTTGAAATAATTCAAGAAAAATGGTCACTTAACAGGACACAAAAGTGTCCAAGGACATAAAAGTGTCCAAGGACATAAAAGTGTCCTGTTACCATTCTAGTGTTAACACCGACTATTCCAAGAGTTATCAATGTATCAACAGGTTGAATTTGGTGCAATGTGGACTCCACAAGAGGAGAGCTAATCCACTTCTTTGTCACAGGTTACCTCAATGGAAT
This sequence comes from Adiantum capillus-veneris, assembly GCF_014529385.1. Classification (NCBI taxonomy): domain Eukaryota; kingdom Viridiplantae; phylum Streptophyta; class Polypodiopsida; order Polypodiales; family Pteridaceae; genus Adiantum; species Adiantum capillus-veneris. The sequence continues at coordinate 26,151,529 of NC_140948.1, read as the reverse complement.
AAAGTCATTGATTTCTTCTTGAGAATTCAAGGATATTGATCGGCTGACATTATTCTACTAAATAACTCAATTTCCGTCTTGTTCACTTGAGGGGTGATGTGGATATGATAATAACAAGATTTAGTCAAAAATCAAGACATCCATCAAGATCAGTGTGATCTGGATGTGATTGCTAAATAAGTTACAATGATCTTGTTTCTCATCTAAGATCTCAACAAGGGCAGTGATGTGAATGTCTAGTGACTGTCGTCTTCGTGCAAATGTTGGATGTTGGTGGTCTAGGACGTACGTCCGTACTTAGAGTCAGTGTCTGTTGAACTAGTTTTTGTGCTATGTCTATTTTTGCAGGTGTAATTGAGGACAATTACAATTCTTTCAAGAGGGGGGTATGTCACACAGTGATGGCATGGAATGACCTAAAGGATAGAGGCCGGACACAAAGGGCCAACCCTATTGAAAGAAACATCAGAAGAAGTGTGGCCAACTTATGGAACCTAGTCGAGTGGCCTAAGTTTAAAAGAAACTGACTCAATAAGTTGTTCCAACTTATGTCACCATAACCGAGGTGCCCAAAACCCATAAAAATAAAGCCAACATCCAAAAACAACGTAGACCATGATGATGTGGACAACCGTATGTATGTCCCCGATTCACACGTTCTCAAGCTCATTGGTTGAGAGCACTCTTTAGCAAGAGCTCTTTAGGTGTGTGGCTATGGAGTCCTTAAGCTTCTCCTTGCTCATGTGACTTGATTAACACTAATAAATGCTTAATTCTCTTTCACTATGCCTCTCTCATGCTTCTTATGATTGCTATTGATGCTTAGATTAGCTAGATCGTAACTAATTAGTGGTTAATCCCTCTCTAATCTTGTGTGATTGCCCTCTTTTTCTTGTGTGTGCATGTAGGTTTGATTGGAGTGTGGTGCTTGATAGATCCATGTGTGTGCGCTTATGGTTAGTGTGTTGCATGATAGGATTAGTTGTGTGCATCTTGCAATCGTTATTGTGTGTGATTGGGTTGATTAGAGGTGAAGAGAAGTGGATGTGGAGATTGCCCATCATTGTGGCTTAGTTCCGCCATAGGCCAAGAAGCTCACCTCGTATATGTCAACCTCTAACACTACTCATGTGCAATCTCTCTCTCTCTCTCTCTCTCTCTATCTTTGTGTGTGTGTGCATAACATTGGTGAGTATAGTTTTATGCATATGGTTTGCGTTTTTAGTGCGATTGACCTCTTTTGAGAGTGTGTATCCTATTAGAGATTAGTTTATAGATCAAGAACCTTATCTAATAGTGTTTTTATGTAGTTTTGCATAATTGTTTTTGCAATTTACACCATGATTGTATAATGGTCGAGCATTAATCCCACTTTGATAGTGATTGAGTTTTGACTCTCACTTTTACAAACTTTTGCTGGTTTCGGACACGAATTTGTGTCCTTGTAGCCACTCTTGCAGGAGCGAGATTTATTGTATGCTTGTTGTGGCTACATGCACATAGAGAGTCATACGTTTTGGTTCTATAGGTATAGGTTAAAGCACAACTTGAATTAATTTTGCAAGCAGATTTATGGGATGTGTATTGACCGCATATGCTCTTTACTTATGCATATGGTTATGCATTTTGTCCCTCTAAGAATTGCTTTGCTTATCTCAAGTATTGAGTTCACTTGCTTACAATCATTTTGTTTGTGCTTGCATTATCTTTTTGTTTGTGCTTGCATTATCTTTTTGCACTCATTTATGTGTAGTTTTTAACTTGATTTTGCAAAGGTTACTCCATCCATATACGTTTGAGTTTTGGGCACCGCTGTTGTACATCTTTTGTTAGAACTACATCAAGCTACAAGTGCTAATTTTGGCATCGGGATGATGTGTTGATCATGGTTGTGATTGTGTTGTGGTCAAGTGATCCCCCATTTTGCTATTGATTGGTTTGACATAATGTGTGACAAGTCGACACTGATAGCTCGTAAGAGACGTGGTCTCAATCTTGCTAATTTCTGCAACATTGGCATTGTGATCACATAAGGCACAATAGGTGTCATTGTTTCAAATGTGTAAGGCAACCGCAACAATGTATATGTTGTAGATTAGGTTCTAACAAAGGCTAGAGAGGTTGCTTCATATGCCAGTGATGATAATGTGACATTTACCTCTAGCCTTCCTCTTGCCTTTATGTCTACTAGAGATAGCACTTCTTCCCATTAGTTCCTAAATGTGAATGCAAATTTCCACATCACACCATGTTGTGAGTGGTCTACTACCTTCTCTAGTGTGATCATTGATAGTGTGCATTTGGTTGATGGCTCAATGTATGGCATTACACATGCAAGAGATGTATGCTTGTCATTGCCTAGTAGTGCATCCTATATGCTACAACATGTACATTATATTCCTAAGATGGCATAGTCTAATCTAAGTGAGACTATTGAGAGACAATGAGTGACTTGGAGAGTAATCTTTCACATGCAGTTAGGTAGGCTAGTGATTGCGAGAGTAGCTATTGGAGGCTTGGAGAGAAGTTCGGGTTTACATGAGAGGCTTCTCTCTCTATATATAGATAAGGGGAACGTAATAATGAAAATCTATGCGGGGTGTGGACTGATTGTACGTTTGTGTTACGAATGGCCCGACACATTGTACTGCTAGATCAAGAAGCATCAATGGAAGAATTATAGTATCTCTGCAATAGTAAATGTCAATCCTAAACCAGTAGTACAAAATGGTAATTAATTAATGACTCTAAGTAAGGCTTGTTTGGCAATTGGTCATCTTGAAGGCACATGCGCACCCCGTTCTTGCCATGCCAAAAGGAAACTCATTGTATTCGATGTCCTCTTGAAATGCTAGCGATGGGAGAGTGCTTCTTCCTATGCTACAAATATGCATAATATAGGGTGAATGGCTGTGTCACTGTGCGATCGGCCCTATTGCTATTGCTTAGAGTGATGTTCGAGCTTTTTGATATAGGGGTATGGAGCTCCATGCAAGAACAAAATCTCATCCCAATTATGGAGTTGATAAAAAGTAAATATGAAGAGGCCGGTTACGACGATACATTTTTCAAGTTTTGCTTGCATCAAAGACACTGTGAAGAGAGACACAACGATGGTAGACGTTCATCATTCAAGGTGCTATTTGTGAAGAACTTTAGATCTCAAATGGTAGCACTATACGTCATGGATCCTTTGCACACTATTCTAGTAGCAGAAAACCTCAAGAAGGAAATAAAAAACCCACCTCATGCACTTATCACCTTGAGAAGTTATGAGGGAGCGAGCAATGACAATGTGCTCCTCAAGAATTTACTCCCATATCTAGAAGGTCCACATGCATATCTTGGGTTAGCATCGGATTATGTCACGAACAAGCCTTTCTGAAAGGGTAACAAAAGTATGTCACATGCTCTAAGTAATAGGTAATTGTTTACAATGTCTGCCAACCATGATGTTTAAACAAACCTTGAATAGTAAAATTATTTGTTGTTGAATAACAATGTGCCTAACCAATATCTGAATGTAGTTTCTGCAATGAACGACGGTGAGGTAGAGCATACAATGGAGCCAATACACATGCTTGGAGGAGATGGTGCCCATGGCACATAAATGGAAAGGACAAGAGGATAAAAATAAATGTTTGAACCACTATTTAGTACTATACATTGTAAATTAAAGGATTCAATGCATCACTGTTTGTTTGGATCGCCCTTTGGGGTATACTCGGTACCATTGTTACTTTTTTATTCGATTTTAAATATCAAAATGTGATCTACGTATTTTCGGTTGGAATTAGGGTTGCAGAGAAGCACACACAACATGGAGAAGACGAAGGAAGCTCAAGGCACACAAAAGAGAGTGTGTTACTTAGTGTGCAATGGAAAGATAGATAGCCCTAGAGTGATGGGCGTATATACAATGCACGGGGGAAAAAACCTCCTAAAGAGGGAAAAAATGCCTCGGCGGTCCTAGTGTGTTCACACACATCACTACCACATGTATATGGTAACAAATCCCCCCTGGAGTGATGCGGTGAACGAGAGCTGGCACATGAGTAAAGGGAAGTGCCATGCCCTGAGGACAGGATCAGTCCACAAAGGGGAGTTAGCCCAAAGCTTTGGGGAAAGCTTCAAGCTTCTCCCGAGACAATGCCTTTGTGAAAAGATCTGCAAGGTTGTCCTATGTTGGCACATAAGCCAAGCTGATCTCTCCTGCTGAGAGCCTCTCCCTGACATAGTGGTAATGCACCTCAATGTGCTTTGCGCGAGCATGAAAAACTGGGTTCCTCGCAACTGCCAATGCGCTTTGACTGTCAGTGTAGATAGTGTTGGCAGTGTCCTGTCCAACACCCAAATCAGCCATAAGGCGTCTGAGCCATACACACTCAACCGTAGCTGTGAAGACTGCCCTGTACTCAGCCTCACAACTCAAAGTGGCCACAGTAGGTTGCTTCTTGCTCAACCATGATATACATGAACTGCCAAGCATGAAACAAAAACCACTTGTGGACACTCGCGTGTCAAAACAACCAGCCCAATCTGAGTCCGAAAAAGCATGTAAGTCTGGCGGCAATGATCCCCCCTTGGGATAAAACAAGCCAAGATGTAAAGTGCCACTAAGGTAGCGGAAAATCCTCTTGACAGCCTGCCAATGCTTAGAACCTGGGCTATGCATAAATCTGCTAACCTGTGAGACTGCAAACTGAATATCAGGCCTCGTGTTGCATACATAAATGAGGCAGCCAACAGCAGTTTGGTAAAGAGTGACATCACCAGGATCGCCAGCATCATGTATATTTAATTTCAAACCTGTTTCCATGGGAGTGGCAATAGGTTTGCAATCCTCAAGTCCAAACTTACATAGCAATGTCTCTATGTAAATTTTCTAACACAAGGCAATACCACCATCACACTGCTTAAACTGTATACCCAAGTAATGATGCAACAGCCCCAAATCTTTCATCTTGAAAGTAGCATTCAAATCAGCCTTAAATTCAGAAATATGTCTCTCATTTGGTCCAGTGATCAGCAAATCATCAACATGAAGAACCACAATGAGAAGTACATCACCCTCACACTTTACATACAATGTGCTTTCTGTTGGACTGTTACGAAAGCCTTGTTTGAACAAATGAGTGTCAGCTTTCTCATACCAAGCACGAGGAGATTGTTTCAACCCATACAAAGCCTTCTTACATCTGCACACTTTGTCCTCTTGTCCTTTTATGACAAAACCGCGAGGCTGCGTTACATAAACTCCTCAAATATGTCACCATTCAAGAAAGCAGTAACAATGTCTGATTGATGTACATCCCAACCAAAATGAGCTGCCAATGCACATAGAAAACGCACAGTAGTCCTATGACAAGTGGGAGCAAAAGTCTCTTCATAATCTATGCCTTTTTGCTGTGCATAACCCTTTGCAACAAGTCGAGCCTTATGGCGATCGATCTCACCATCCGACTTGCGTTTCAACTTGTAAACCCACTTCGTACCAAGGGCCTTTTTGCCAGGAGGCAAATCACATAAAGTCCATATGTCATTCTCTATAAGTGCATCATATTCTGATTGCATGGCAGCCATCCAATTTTCTGAATTTTGTGCTTCATCAAAAGTCAGAGGCTCCTCAACATCATGTAAGCTAGACACAGCCAAAGCATAACAATCTGATGCATAAGATGCAAGGCGAGAGCCTGAACGAGTATGACTAGACAAAGGTGCATCCAATTTACTGTCACGCAAAGTTTGCACCAGCCATTTTGGCATACCTCTAGCCTGCTCATTTTCAGCCCTTTCCTCATCAAGTACATCATGTACATCTGCATCAGTAATAGGCTGATCTAAAACATTTTCAGAAACCCCCATAGGCTGTACATTTGCCTTATTGGAACTTACATTCGTATTTCCACCACTGAAAAGAGGCAACAAAGTGTCATAAATGTCCTGTGAGCTTACATTACTGTCTCTAGTACATGACAGCAAGGGCTGAACAGAATCTTCCACAAACACTACATCCCGAGAAACCAGAATACGTTTTGTTTGCGGATGATACAACCTGTAACCTTGGCTTTCAGCACTATAACCAACAAAAATACATTTGACAGCCTTATCATCCAATTTTCTACGCTGCACTTGTGGCACCAAAGCATATGCCAAACAACCAAAAACACGCATGTGCTCACTAGAAGGCTTTCTATCATGCCATGCTTCATATGGAGTAATAGACTGCAAAGATTTCGTAGGACACCTCTTAAGTACATAAGTGGCACACATAATGGCCTCAAGCCAAAAAGAATGCGGCAAAGCTTGACTTTTGACCATACATCGTGCCATTTCCGTCAGTGACCTGTTTTTCCTCTCAGCAACACCATTTTGCTGAGGTGTATAAGGCACTATACATTGGTGTTTTATCCCACGACTAGCGAAAAATGCATTAAATTCATGAGACATATACTCCCCCCCTCGATTGGAACGGAGGGTGTCCACTGGCAAAATTCAGATGACCAAAACGTGCATGCCAAAGTTTTGCATCTGAAATAGCCCTTGAATCTGCAACAGCATTTGCAAAATTTTGTCCAAACTTGTCATACAAAGTGAGCTTATACAGCCCACGACACAAAAGGCCAGATGCAACAATTTCATCACCAAAACTGAGATCATGAACTGTACATCTGTCATCCACAAATTTGACTACAAGTCCAAGTCTAGCAAGTGCCGATACAGACAAGAGATTCTTCTTGATCCCAGGTACATAAAGTGCATCAACAAGTGTGAAGGAACTGCCATTAGCAGCAGTGAGCACAATCTTTCCAACTCCTTGAACTGGATAAGAGGCGTTGTCCCATGAGGGAAAGACTCAAGAGAGGTAAACAATTCACGATGCGAGGTAATGTGCTTTGTAGCACCATTGTCGAAATACCACACATGTGAATCTGCAGCAACTGACAAGCATGCATCATGGACAACAGGATTGTAAGTGCACTCTGCGCTAAAAGCCCATTCTACATCAACATCAGCATTACAGTCTCCTTTCACAGAAGACTCAACAATGGCTGCATTTGTAGTGGAACCAGCATTTGTAGTGGAACCACCCTCTTTCTTCTTAGCCTCTTTGGCCTTCAACTTAGGACACGACTTGATCAAGTGATCATTGGCTTTACAATAATGGCAACGCATCTTCTTTTTGCCCTTATCACTAGAATTGCCAGCCGAAGTGCTGCCAGCAGAAGCATTATGAACAAAATTTTTGCCACTTGCAGCAGAACCATAAGAAGTGGCTGCATTATTGTTACCACCCTTTCTTTGAGAAGCAATAAAAGCCTGTTCAAATGCACGCTGCCTAGTCCTGTTTTTTCTGGAAAGTGACTCTTGCAACAGCAATGTGGATAATGCATCAAACTTGACAACTTCAGGATTTCCTTGGGTCATAAGTATCCAAGTACTAGCAAAAGTCTGGTAGGAATCAGGTAAGGCATCAAGAACAGTCTGCACAAGGGAACTATCTGAAATGACTTCACCTGCAGAAATAAGCTGCTCATTGATATCCTTGACACTAGCAAGGAAAGTGTCCATATCATCTTCCTCATGCATAATCTTCGACTCCAGCTCTTTACGCAGCAAAGCAATTTTAGCCTCATTGCGGCTTGCATAAAGACCTGCTAAAATATCCCAAGCCTGTTTTGCAGATTTTGCTGAACGGATGTGAGGAACAATGGTGCGCTTCACAGACAACGCAATCAATGCATGAGCTTGCGCATCCTTAACATCCCAACGAGCTTGTTCTGCCATAGGCAAAACAACTCTAATAGCTGCAATCCTTGCAGCAAGACCTGCAACATCCTCAACATCGCCTACATCCTTAGAACCAGGACGTACATCAATGCCCTGCAGAATGTTCCAGACACCCTTTGACACAAGAACATGTTGCATCATATAAGCCCACATAGGGTAGTTGTCCCCATCCAACCTTTCCTCAGCAGCAAACATCTTGAACACATCTGTGTTGTTGTTGTCAGCCATGGTAAATGCTGCACCTGATGTGAAAACTGCCCGAGAATAGGAGAAACGGAGCGGGAACAACCTGTGCTATATAGCACAAACCGTAGAAGACTATAAGGCACCTGTTATGCAGAAAATGACACTGACTGAAATTCTGCACAAAATGACGAAATAGCCTGTGCAGTACTGCCTGTAGTGGAAACGGAGGCCGAAATGAGCCCAAATACAAATTCTGAGCAAACCGTGCTCTTCGAGCTCACCCAAAATTTTTGTCGACCTGCGAACGCTCGCCAAAGCTCATTGAAATCGGAGAAAGTGAGTAGGCGTGTGCTGGAGCAGCTGGCGACTAAGCCCGGGAGGACGTGACCTGCTCTGATACCAATTGTTGGAATTAGGGTTGCAGAGAAACACACACAGCTTGGAGAAGACGAAGGAAGCTCAAGGCACACAAAAGAGAGTGTGTTACTTAGTGTGCAATGGAAAGATAGATAGCCCTGGAGTGATGGGCGTATATACAATGCACGGGGGAAAAAACCTCCTAAAGAGGGAAAAAATGCCCCGGCGGTCCTAGTGTGTTCACACACATCCATGTATATGGTAACATTTTCTTGAAAAATTTGGTAATTATTGAATTTTAAAGTAATGAGTTGAATGTTAATATGATCATAAAGTGATCAACTCATAAGATTTGTACATGTTAAATGATTACCAGCTCTATTGTAAAGTGATTGAATCATTACTTTTTTCTTATTTGATGGATGCTGATGTATATACGCAATATAAAATCTCAACACACTAGATATGAAGCCAATCGGACTCCAAAATCCTTGAATTAATGTTCGAAATAAAAAAATGCAATTTTTGTCAAGAAATGTTAATTCTATCATAAAGTGATCGAATCATAAGTTTCTACCATGCTTGGTGAATATCGATGTATATACATAGTACTATGTTCAGACACACCAATTATGAAGCCATTCAGACACTGGAATCTCTAGTTTGGGCTCAAAATTAAAAACCATTGTTTTTGTCGAAAAACGCAAATTCTATTGTAAAATGGTCAAATCAAAACTTCTTTCTTGTTTGATGGATGATGTGTATATACATATTATAAAATCTCAACTTCCCAGATATGGAGCCATTCGGACTACATAATCTCTAAACTTATGCCTGAAACCCAAAAACACAGTTTTTGTCGAGAAATGCTAACTCTATCATAAAGTGATCGAGCCATAAGTTTTAAATATATTTGGTGAATGCTAATGCATGTACATAGCACAATGTCCCAACACACCAAAATATGAATCCATTTGGACAACAACATCTCCAGTTTTGGGCTCAAAAATGAAAACCGTCGTTTTTGCCAGAAAAACACCAATTTTGTCATAAAATGGTCGATTCAAAACTTCTTTCTTGTTTGATGGGTGCTGATGTATATACATATTATAAAATATTAGACTCCCAAATATGGGGCCATTGGATTATAGAATCTCTAAATTTATGCCCGAAACCCAAATCACGCAATTTTCATCAAAAAATGCTAATTATGTCATAAAGTGATCGAGTCATAGGTTTTAACCATGTTTGGTGAATTCTAATGCACGTACATAGAATAATGTTTCAACACACCAAATATGAATCCTTTTAGACAACAAAATCTCAAGTTTTGGGGTCAAAACTGAAAACAGTCGTTTCCGTTGAAGTGATCGAATCATAAGTTTCTACCATGTTTGGTGAATGTTGAATCATAAGTTTCTATCATGTTTGCTCAAAAGGTAGAGAGAGAGAGAGAGAGAGAGAGAGAGAGAGAGAGAGAGAGAGAGAGAGAGAGAGAGAGAGAGAGAAATACAAGGTAGAGATAGCTGAAAGGAAAAGAGTCAGATAGAGATAGATAGATAGATTTTATTATTGTCCTCGGAGGTCAATATGACCTATGGGACCAAAGCTACATGTGGTGTAGTATGTGTATGGCTGATGAGTGACTCTCGATACTTGGTGATGAGAGTCACAATGGAGAGCCCACACTTTGGCTGGGAGAGGGTCCACGTTATGGATGAAAATGTGAGAGAAGCAAGTTCGGATGTGACCAAAAGGTGAGCACTCTAGTAGTGTGTGGTACTCAGACTCTCGAACTTGCAATGAGCATAATGTGCACAATCGATTTGACTCTTATCCATTGCCCCAACACCCTGTCTCGCATTGAAGGAAATGGGAGCTAAGACGAATGGCTACGATAGTGCGTATCACCGACAAGGGGATAGGCTCAAGCATGTAAGTCTGAGTACGGTTTCCTCTTTTAACATGGTTTACCATTTGACCCCTCTATTAGAGAGGTTTTGGGCTACCATTTGACCCCTCTATTAGAGAGGTTTTGGTGTGCGTATTTGCATGCAATGGGCTGTCCGTTTGGGGAGCCCATTGCATGAAAATAAACATGCCAAAACCCCTCTAATAAAGGGGCCAAACTCATGCCGTTTGGACCCTCTACTAGAGAGGATTTGATATGCCTATTTGCATACAATGGGCTCTCCAAACGGGCAGCCCATTGCATGCAAATAGACATGCAAAAACCCCTCTAATAGAGGGTCCAAACTCATACATCAAAACTAGGGGTTTCGGACATTGAAGGGGGGAGGCAAAATAGGGCCAAAAACACATGAGCGTGGGGGACAACCCATGGGCTCACATGAGCCTTTACCTCAACCAATTAGGGCAATAAACTAAGGGTTTTGGGCTAGGGTTTGACCCCTCTATTAAAGGGATCTTGACATGCCTATTTGCATGCAGCACGAGCAGCCATTGCATGTGAATATGCATGCCAAAACCTCTCTAATATGGGGGCCAAACCTTAGCCCAAAACCCCTAGCTTATGGCATGAATTTTTCCCCTCTATTGGAGGGGTTTTGGCATGCCTGTTTGCATGCAATGGGCTATCCAAACGGTCTGCCCAAAGAACCCATGCCAACACCCCTCCAATAGAGGGGACAAATTCATGCCATAAACTAGGGGTTTTTGCATGCATTTTGTCATGCAATAGAACACTCATTTGGAATAGACCATTGCATGCAAAACCACAATAGAATCCAAAAAATCATGAGCATGGGGGACAACCCATGGGCTCATGTGAGCCTTTACCTCGACAATAAGAGCAAATAACACTAATTTTTAAACAAAACGCATGCTAAAAAAATAATATAAGTGCATTTACGTCAAAAATGTGTCGCACATGTTCGATTTTGTGTGTCTCCTTGCTGACAACGCTCCTTTGCCACTCTCTTGCTACCAACATATGCTTGCCGCCAATGTTTGCTTGCCTCCTTTGTGTGTGTGTGTGTGTGTGTGTGTGAGAGAGAGAGAGAGAGAGAGAGAGAGAGAGAGAGTGAGAGAGAGAGAGAGATGGAGAAGAAGAGAAAAGCACAGATGAAGACTGTCATGCGCGGCTGATGTGCATAGGGTTAGGATAAAAAAAGCCTAACCCACCCCATTGAATTATGTATATAATTTTTAATTAATATTTTTTGCCCTAATTACCGCGCTATTTGCCGCACTGATAGCCACGCTGTTTGTCGCGTTTATACCCTAAGGTGATTTAAAAAAAAAACATTGATCACTTCCCCCTTCTTTTTTGACCTGCTCCCTCCACTTCTTTTAAGAAAAATATTATAGTTGATACAAAATCATTCTCATTTTTAAGGTCTTGTTCCCCTTCCCTCCCTCCCCTCTCGCATTTTGAAGATGCAAGCGCTTACGTGGGACGAAGACGAACCAGACAATGCGATGGAACACTATCGATGGTTGAACAACAGGTGACGTACTGCTGGTGCTAAAAGGGTTGACACCATCACTTGCAAGGCCCAAACAAAGATATCGTGGGTCTCCTTTGAACGCGGGCCATTTTTTCTCAATGTGTTTCCATGCTCGTGAATTCACTGGGACACGCATTATACCATCCATAGAGCAACTACCGGCATGCCATGTAAGGAGTTTGTTGAAGGTCATGGTCTTGAACATGTATTGGATACGAGGGATGAGAGGAAAATGTCATAAAACTTTTCTTGGTACCAGGTGAGTCATTTTTCTTTCCTCTGGATCAATGGGAAGGTCTTTGTATCTCTCTTCACCACACTTTGGACATTTCTCCAACCGATCATACTCGTTGTGGAAGAGAATGCAATCATTAACACATGCATGTATCTTTTTGTAGTCCATACCTAGCACACTAACAAATTTACGAGCACTACGTCTATCTTGTGGCATCCTATGACCCTTTGGAAGTAGCTTTGATAAAAGGTTGCAAAAATCAAAGTTTATTTAACCATTAGCTTTGAAAACAGGCTATAAAAATCTAAGTTTACTTAACCTTAAAAGATGATCAATGCTTGTATTGCTCATTGCACACATGACCTATAGATTCAAAATCTCTAACGAAGCACAGAGAATAGAGAATGAAGCTCAGGGATATATAGGTGCCTTGCTTGAAACCAAAAGAGTATCCTCCTCCGTTTGCGCAGTCTCTTCGCATCCACAAAGCTCGTCGTCAAAAGGACCCTCCTCGTGAGCGAGAAGCTCAGCAATCAAATTCTTCGTAACTGTATCCTCCTTTATCTAGTGCGATAGATTTTTCATCTCCTCCTCCCCATAATCACCTGCATTGGATCTCGAACTCTCACCCATTGTTGGTGGAGGGACAAACCTGTTTTCTTGCAATTATCTCTCCAACTTTCTCGCTCGAGAGCCTCCTCCCACAACACTCCAGTGAGGAGCGGTATCCATGTGCAAAAGTTTGTGAAGATCGGTTATTTGCATTCATGGATCATCTTACATTCCATAGTCCTCGACATGCTTCAGACAGACTCGTCGAAGCCTAGGAATGGCCCTTTTGCAACGCTCGCACGGACACATGAGAAAAACTAAAATCTGTATCGAGAAATTGAGTTTGACTTGATAAATCTTGTTCAAATTTGGTGAAACTTAACTCAGTGGCTTAGTTTAAAGTGTTTAACATGCGTGTATGCTCAGATGATAAAAAAAATGCTAAAATTTACCATAAGTAATAATCACGATTATTTACTTTTGTCCATTTTTAAACATTTTTGGCCAACCAAGTATACCACAAGTTAATCTATCATGTTGTATTGAGCACACATATCAAATTTGGTAAGATTTGGATCTATAAAGTGAAAATTGTGGCTAGATTTGTAAAGTCAGTCTGCAGACACAAAACTGTTGACAAATTGAGCAGACTTATCGAAACTTGGTGAAACTTGGCTAGGGGGACTTAAGTTGAGTTGCTTTACCTATTTGTATCAATAATTTGGCAAAAAGTTGCTAAAAAATCTTAGAAGTAAATAATTGGATTATTTACATTTGCTCCAGAATTGAGATTTTTTGCACAACTGAGTATGCCATAAGGTCAATCATATCAAGTAGACTCCACATATCAGTAAAATTTGGATCACAAAAGTGAGACTTAAGCCAGATTCTCAACAACTGAGTCTAAGACACTAAACAATTGATAACTTGGACAAATCTTGTTCAAACTCAGTGAAACTTGTCCAGAGACTTCAACAAGGTGTCTATATGGCGAAACAATTCTAAAAAGTGAGAAAATTTGAGAAAAGTAAATAATCAGATTATTTACATTTGCTCCAAAATTGAGATTTTTTGCACAACTGAGTATGCCACAGGGTTAAGCATATCACAAGTAGACTCCACGTATCAAGTTTGGTGAAATTTAGATCACAAAAGTGAGACTTAAGCCATATTCTCAAAAACTGAGTCTGCGGATACTAAACAGTTGATAACTTGGACAAATCTTGTTCAAACTCAGTGAAACTTGTCCAAACACTGCAACAAGGTGTCTATATGGCAAAACAAGCTTAAAAAGTGTAAAAACTGAGAAAAGTAAATAATTACAATTATTTACTTTTGAGCCCTAGAGACAAGATTTTGGACTTTTGAGCTTGTACAGTGATAGAGCAACATAATACAAGGTCGTTGGTCAAGTTTGGGCTCCATCGGATCAAAATTAATACACGATAACTCGGTTTCTAGGTTGCAGATTAGTCCTCTAGCTCTTTGCAAGGATAGAATTTGGAAATCTCATTTGTTGACACACTTAGCTCAGATTGAAGTGATATACACAGACCAATCACAATAGTTAGCAAAAAATTGAGCAGTTTGAGCGAACGATCAAAAACCTGTCAAAATAGGATCGAGCATATAAAAGTGCAATTTGAAACGGTTTTTTAGGAAAATCAAGCCATTAGGGCAGTTTCACGCATGGAACTTGCAAATCGGGGCACAATTCACATTGGACTGCAAGTTAGGTTATTCAAGGCCTAGATTTTCATCATTTCAAAGGCTAAAATCAATTTTGACACTTTTGAGCTAGAGTTAATCAACTCTTGTGAGTCTAAGAGATGTCAACAGCCAAAAGTACTTTGGCAAAAGAAATCTTATCAAACTCAAGCAGGAGTAATTCTACTAATCAACAATAGGATCTGCTAAGAGATAGTTCTTAGAGACCAAAATGATATGGAGTCAAGTCGAGCCAAGAGTTCAAATGCACAAGAACCAAAGCTAACCAGTACCAGTAGCAACACATGCACAACAACAACATAGCAAATTTTATAGCTATATGGCTACATTGGAGATAAAGTTTTATTTACATATTGGAAAGGCCATAGGTATCTTATGACTGGCAAAAGAAGCACAGGAGCCATGATCCTATTGATCATAGTAAAGTCATATTCAAAGAACTCCCAGATGCTCACAAAATTCATTGGAGCCAGGTATTGCAAGTTCAAAGATGAAGTGCAAAAGATGGATCCAAGTGGTTATCTAGAAACCTGCACAAGCTAGCAAAGCATCCATTTAGTGCATATGCAATCAGAATCGTTGTACATGGATTACATTGGTCAAATTCTAGTCGAGAGCCAGTAATGGGAGATGCAACAGATCAACTATTGAAGCCAATTCAATTGGAGAACCGAGTCAAAGACAGTATAAAGGTCAGGATGGAGCAGTCTACAACTTAATGCTCAGTGTTTTAAAAGAAGATGCCGACAACTTGGCGAGTACAGAAGCTAAAACTTCTTAGCTAGAGCTTGACATGACAGAACCAAATGAAATACCACCAATCATGGTGTATTGCTCATATTGTGGAAGAAAATGTGGACATTTTCATGAAGATTGTACAAGAAATCCAGATAGCAGTGACACATCAACTGCCAAGCAAAGCATGCAACAAACTGGAAACGTGAATCCTGATTTATCACCGAAGGTAAAAAAGAGTGTAAGGTTTGCAAATGATTCTGCAACCACTGCCACAAGTGTGCAATCATTCACGAGTCTAAGGGACACATTAAAGCAAATGATGCTAGCTTTGTATGGCACACATAATTCATATGCATATTATGTGGACCAAAAAGGGCAACTGTACAAAAAGGATCAACACGTGTTTGAACGGCCCACATCCCAGCTCATAGAAGTGCGTCCAGTGATAGATCAGAAAGGATGGTTCATTTCAGAGGATAGAAACTATTATAGCCCATCCTCTCTAGAGCCAAAGGATATTACCCGAGTGGACCCAGAAATTTGTTCAGAGCCAAACTCTCCTCCATCAAAAATCATACTTCAACCTTGTGACCAAACGAGCATATACTTTGACCAAAACAGACGTGTATATAGACGACAATCTAAAATCTATGATGCCTTGGGTCCTGAAACCACAGAAGCTCATATCATAGGAGACCCATGGGATAGACAATATCAAGGCAAAGATACTGCTATCTATAGCTTGACTTGGGGAATAATTTGTCATGTTTCACGAGATACGTAGGAAATTATGCAGAAGGTTTACAAATGCCAAACATCAACAATGCTACCCAAAGTGTGCCTTCACAATCCCAATAGGTGAGATTAAACCAGAGCCAAACAATTTTAAAGTCTCATAATGAAGCAGGCTATAGTGATCACCCTAGGAAGGGGGGAGCTGCAAATCCATCAAGCTCAGCTCTAGTACGAGGAAATGCTACACCAGTTAGAATCCCAAGAACTTCTAGCCAGTAGACCCCTTCAAAGCAAAAACATGGAAAGATCATATGGTTGTTGGAAGTTCCCAGATTCCATCAGAATCTGTAGACAAATTCTTCTATGAAGATTATCAAGGACAAAAGTTTCAGTTGATCTCCACAAGTCAAAGCCAAAAGCCGACAAGTCCCATAGCGTTCAAGCAATTTCATATGACCAAGCTCACATATGCATATTGAGATGCAAATGGCAATGATTATCAGCAGGTTCGTGACCTTGTACAAGCCCCTATGGATGTTAAACTTGAAGTCAAAGACTTTCTGAAGATGATGCAGAACTTCAAGCTGCCAGAAAATGTGACAGAAAAGTCAAAATCAGTGAAAAACATATTGTGGTTCAAATCCAAGTTAAAGTAGCAAATAAAGATGAAGTAAATATGTTTGCAAACCATACATGGTTTGCCTTGTGCCACTCGCTCTATGAAGTCTTCACATGTACACTTCTAAGATCAAAGGTCACTCAGATGCAGGTAGACAATGCTCATCAATTGCAAGCAAAAAATACAATATTACAACCAAGGAGTCAACATTGATTGAAGAAAATGACCAAAAAAAAGGAATTGAAGAAAAAGTTCAATCCAAGGACATTGCCACAGCAAAAGAAGTCAATTCAGACACAAATCCTGAGATGATCAAGTGCAACATTGTTGGTTAGAATGAAGAAAAACTTTCAAGCAAAGTAAAGCTAGATTTCCCGTTAGACAATAACCTCATGTCCTTTTGCACTTGGAAAAAGTGTGGCCAACCACAACTAGAAGATGCTCCTGAATTCATTGACATATCTGGAAACAAACGAGAAAAATGCTGATGAATCATCTCTACCTCCATTTAAATAGGTCCACACGTCACCACAGCCCAATTCCACGTGACCACAACAAAGGATATACTAGATGACATCATAGTGGAAATGCCAACGGCCCAAAAGATGCTAGAGATACAAAGTTCAAACATGACAAAGTCATCATAGACAACAAAGAATGAAGACCAAGACTAGTCACTTGTGGACGACAATACAAAGTCCTCAAGAACAGTTAAAATGGACACCGATGCCAAAGAAAAGCTTATTGAAGATGATTCATCTCCATCGGACTTAACCTCAGAAGAGTTTAAAGCAGATCAAGCATCAAGAAGTGCAGATCAAACAGAGCAAAGAGCAAGCATGAAAGCTATTGAGCAGAGAATGCCACCAAGACAAGAAGTAAAGAAGATCAAAATTGCAGACCCCCAAGAAGCAATAGGAAGTCCAAAGATCTAAACATTGCCATCTAAATTAGATGATGAAAGTCAGATTGGAAAACAGAGTCTCAAGCCACCCTCCATAGAGACACACTAAGATAAAGACCATGACAAAAGTAGGACAGAAATCTTCGATAGAACCTCCAATGAGAATAGCGGTAGTTCTTAGCAGTACAAAAGGAGCGAGTGTCAGATATAATGCTCTATTTGATAAAGAAGTAGACTGCAATATAATTATAGAGAACATCCAAAGGATCCTCCAAATCACTCCATGCAAACATGATAGCAAAACAATGCTAGGTATGCATACAAATCAAGAAGACATCGTTGCTATTCTTAGCATCTAGAAGCATGAAGAGCAGATAAAGTTTCAAGTGAAGCCTTCAAAACACATGCATGCAGCTATCATCCTTGGACATCAATGGTTAGACCAACACAAGGCTTACAAAGAAGATACAATGTTAATACTCTCTTTTCCAAGAGGTAGCCAGTAACATTTACAGGTACCGTTAATGCTAGATTCAGAGTCGCATAAGTCACAAGAATCAAAGAAAAATCTTGCAAACGAAGGTAAAGCCAAAGTGGATCTCCCACTGACTAGCAAAGAAGGTGTGACATCATATGCCTCTACATCAAAGAATCCTCATGGATCAGCTTCTTCAAGCAAGTCAAGCTTTCAAAACTTCAAGTCAATTGCTGACCCAACTGAAACCTCTAAGGAGACACCCAACAAATCAAAGGTATATCATCCAAAGTACTCAAGAAAGCAAAGGAAAGTCAAGCAAGCATTTGTTCCGAGTAGTTTAGTCAAAGTCAATGATCCGGTTTGGATTAAAGACAAGAAATCAACACAGAAAGACAAACACATGGGATGGATAATGATCACAATGGAGCTTAAAAGAACAAGAGTACTATAGAGGTAATAGGCATATATGGATACCAAAATTGCAGGTAAGGGCATATGAAGTAACATCAAGACCCTCCCAAGAAAGAAGGCCCACAAGGTATCAACCTCCACAATATTCTAGGATACCTAAGAAGTAAGTATACAAAAAAACAACATCAAAAGATGCTACAGTCTACCACAACTCTCAAGAGGATACAAAACAAAGATGAATCTCAAAGAATCTTCCTCTTAGACAAGGATTCTACACAGGTTATACAAAGATTGACTACCAGTCAACCACAAGCCAACTGCAACTACACCAGACTACATGAAGATCTCAAGAACTCAACAAGACCTAGAGTGAAGCAAAGTTAACAAAGGAGATACAAAGGTCATCAAGAGATTTGGATTCCTAAGTCTTTCAATGTTCCTAGTCAAAAGCCAGATGTCGATATCCAACAGAGTCCTACAACAACCTCAAAGACTCCTTGCATGGGTCTTCATAGTCAAAGAGGAACAACCCAACCAACAAAGCTTTTGATTCAAAGATGATAAAACAGGTATGTCAAAAGAAACCTTCAATGCCAACTTGGTCCTTCAGTGATCCTCTTTTTGATGATTCAAGCTTACTTTTACCTAAAGAAATGTTTGTAGTAAGCACAAGAATGTAAAAAGTCAAGTCGCCAGGGTGCAAAAAATACTCGTCAGAGTTAGGTTGTTGAGCCATAAAATGAGCAAAGCATTAGTACCAAAGCTTCAAGTCATAATAAAATATGTGCTAAGAGTCATATTTATTAGGCTTACGCTCAAACTGAAAGAGTTCATCATATCTAAGTCATGTCCCTCATGCTGGATGAGATGAGCATAAGAGTCGAAGTCTATTAACTTACAATTGGTGGAGTGTCATAGAGTCCAACACTCACGCACAATGCACAGTAAGATGAGAGAACATATCCTTGAAAACAAAAACCATTCTTAAAGGGCTTGTGGGATGTGTGTCTAACCTCACTATCCTATCTTATTGCAGTTTTAGCGATAACCACGATTAAATTGTCAATCCATGGTACAAAGCTGAATTGACTAGTGCATAGAGGCTACAAGAGGTTGTCAATCTAACAACTAACAACTCACATCTAACTCAAGCTACACTCAAGTGACTGAAATCACCAAAAGCCAATCGCTCATGAACAAACAAATCACATCCGTTACAGCATCAAATGACATCCAAACGTAATGAAACTTCTAGGACAATTTTATAAGACCTAAGCAGACATGCTTATAGTCTCAAACCCCACTTTAGGTCAAGTGCCAAAATCGCGATTATTAACAAAAATGGATTTTTGACCTAGTCATTTTCCACCCAAAATGCACCTAAATGCTTAGCAATGATGCCCCAATACCCTGCCCATGCTTAGTTTTTGATTTGGAAGTGTAAATTCCTACTTATGATGAAATTAGGCCACGGGTCGTCGGTGACGCCAAAGGCTACGAAATATTGTGATGTGTTTACGTCAATGCATAGAGCTCTTACCTGCGGTTGCAATGCAACAAACGCAATTGCAATTTGACAACCGGGGAGGGAGTAGGAAGCGGGAGAAGGAGAGAGGTGAACGCCGTTAGCTCACGCTATGTATTTCATTATCCAAAACTTACAAATAACTTACAAAAATTGGCTTTTATACCTTAGCCAAGGTTTTTGGTGGTCAAAACTAATAATCTGGGAGCTCTAACTAAAGGTAGGTAATGACAAGTTGATACAATCTGGAAGCTTGTAGCCCAGACTCAACTATTACAAGGTTTACTCGAAAAATAGGAGTTACAATATTCTCGATTTATCAAAATATAATAAGTGTTTTTACATGGGATCTTCGAAAAATGGTCTACTTGAGGCCATCAAATCAACAAAACCTCTTATTGCATTCACCTTCTTGCTAGGTAGAGGAACCTTATAGGCGCCTATTCACCTTCTTGAAAAAATAATAAATGGATAAGAGCTACCTCGTAGATAGTCTCCCTCATCTATTAGATGCAAAGCTCCTTGGTGCCATGGAGTCCTATTCACCTATTTCTTCCTTCTTTGTTCACGTGCTTCTTCCTCCAAGTGTTTCTCTCACTACCTTACCCTCTATGCACTCCCTTTCACATTGATTAATCCCTAGTATTGCTTCTCTCACTACCTACACCCTCTATGCACTCCCTTTCACACCGACTAATCCCGATTGGGTCTAGATTGCCAACCTTGCTTTATAGCCTTGTTAAT
This sequence comes from Adiantum capillus-veneris, assembly GCF_014529385.1. NCBI lineage: Eukaryota > Viridiplantae > Streptophyta > Polypodiopsida > Polypodiales > Pteridaceae > Adiantum > Adiantum capillus-veneris. The sequence continues at coordinate 26,131,056 of NC_140948.1, read as the reverse complement.
TTTCTCAAATTTCTTCGCTTAAACATTGGTTTGATGTCATCCCACTTCAAAACTTGAGATTCACCTTAACTTCCAATTTTAAAGGTCACTGAAAATAGAAAAACTAGATAAATTTAGTATAAGATCTTCATAAATTCAAATAACATTACACCTGGTATAGCTTTAAAGATCTTGTTTATTTCATTGGGAGCAAAGCATGAAAGGATACAATGCAAAGTGTATCCAGCCAACATCTCAAGAGGAGCACAAGATTTTGTGTTGTAAATGGCAGAATTCATCTACAGAGAGAATGTTCTTGAGATATGACAAGAGAAATATAAAGATTTTTCAAGGCCATGCATGGTTGCATCATTATAGACATGGATCGCATGGTGGGATCTAATAAAGAGTACGTCATTGGGGGGCTAGATTGGTCTTGCGTAGACATCTTTGTTTCTACAACAAACGCGTCAAAAATTGTGCAAGTATGTGTGATTTAGTTGGTAATAATTAGTGCATTAGTTTGTGTCATAATAATCAATATCTAATTCTCCTAAATGATTTTCTCATATTAAACTGATCATTTAATGTGGGGAAGTGCCAAGGGAGAAAAAGCTAGAATATTGGTTAAGCTAGCAGACCGGCCACAGTAGGGATCCAAAGGAGGGAAAATAGGGATCCAAAGGGGGGGCCATCTGCAAAAGAGCCATGTGAAACAATGGGCCAAAAAGACCCTAAGGTTCAGCCCATTAAAACTTCCAAAATGCTAAGGTTCCAAAATTCAAAGGTTGTGTCCAAAGGTCAACCCTAGGGAAAATTGGATGCTTAGTGTGTGCCCTAAAAAGTCTTTGCACATCCCTACATGGGAGGGGGCGAGCCCCAAAGCTAGGGGATGAGAGAGGAAGCCACACACACACACACAGGCTCCCTTTACACAAAGGGAATGAGGGACACATGTCAGCTCCCTAGGCCAGATGCCCACAAGGTGTGCCCAATTCCTATTGGAAGACCCTTGAAGTGGGCCAATGAGAATTAAGCTAGAGTAAATCTAGTTTAATTAATTTAAAAACATTTAATAAATTAAACCAATGAGAATTAAGTCTCCTAGAAGACTATTGGGCAGTCTCCCAAGGGGTCCAATGAGCATTCAGGAGCCCCATGGCTTGCCTGATTCCTATTGGCAAGGAGGCAAAGGGGTCCAATGAGAGTTTAGTTTAATTATTTAATTACCTGAAACTCTCACAAAAAGGGAAAGGGGGACACATGTCAGAAGGCTATCACTTATGCTGCTTAAATTCCTATTGGCTTGACCTGGGGAGGTCCAATGAGGCAAAAGCCAGACCTATTTAGCAGCTAGGGCTCGCCCAAGAGAGAGGGGGGGCTGATTTTTGCTTGGCATTGACACACACACACTCACACTTGACCATGTGTGAAGGAAGAATACTCTATCTCCTCCCAAGCTTTAATGGAGAGCTCATCACCTACTCCAAGCTTGTGAGATAGAAGCCTACATCAACACTCTCTTGGCATGTGGATGCAAATCCAACCAAGAGCCAAGCTTCAATGCATGCTCATCTTCTCTACCAAGCTAATTACTAAGCTAAGCTATGCTAATATGAGTGATTATGTGAGGAGATGTACATCTTTCTCGTAAGATACTTCTTTTTCCTCTCAATCTACTCTCATACCCTGCTAGCTCTCACCATCTTCGAAGGTGTGTGAGGTCTTGGGTCTGAGAACGGGGATAATTCAAGTTGTGTTTGATTAAGTGTTTTGCTTGGTGTATGAAGCTTCCATCTTCATTGCACTAGCTAGTCTTGAAGGAACACAAAGAATTGTATTGTACAATGTCTCTCTTGATGGGAGAAACCATAATACAAAGCCTTTTGGAGGGGGGACCGGCTCCATGCAAATCCGGTCCTCAACTGTTGTCAATAGCTTAATATCTCTCTCTTTTGAAAGTATTGTCGATGCTATCTAACTAGGTGTTATGCTTTTTGTTGCTCTCTCCACCCAAGCACTCTTGTAATTCTCATTAGGAATCTATTCTAATGAAATGCCCACTATATTCATGCTAATTTCCGCTACACATAAGATTTTAGGCCATTAAATGTTACATTGGTATCAGAGCTCAAGGTTTCTCTTTTCTTGCTCAAGAAGGGAGGTCCTCAAGCTAGCTACAAATGGTTGGTATTATTAATTGCCTGTGAGTAAGTAGAATAGGGATTTTTCAGCCTTGCAGTGCGCCTGCCTTTGTGCAGTTAACGGGGCATCACCGTCGAGAGCTATGGTCTTAATAGTGGAGTCCTACGGGGCTTGCCTACGGCTTAACCACTATTGAGCTATTAGAAGCTTGACAGGAGCCGGTGCTGTCTTAGTGTCGAAAGACCCTCTCTTCTATTCCTTGCAATTAATGGTATTCGAGCCGCGGGTACAGTAGCTTGAGTGCTTTTTCTAAAGGGGTAAAGAGGAGTAGCAACTAGGGCTTGAAGTGCCAAAGTACACCTAAAAAGTTTACACCTAAAAGTTGTTAGAATGGCTGACAATAGTAAAGAGAGTGAAATTAATGTTGATAACTTTGATTTTGCTCATGAGCAAGCTACTAATGATGCTTCAATGCTTGTTAACTATCTTGTTTCTAGGCTTCAACAAGCCATGGGCAATCCATCTCTCCAAAGTGAAGTGCAACGGCAGCTCCGTGCTCACGGGATTCTCCAAGCTCATCACCATGACGAGAGAACACCTAGGAAGCCTCCTTGTGAGACTACCAAAAGAGGTCTCTCTCCGATTCGGGAAGAAGAAGAGAATCCATATGAAGGGCTCAAGAACTTACTTCTTGATGATGCATCTCCTTCCCAAAGGAGAACTCAAGAGCCTCCACCGAAGGAACGAGAAAGAAGCGAGTCTCCCGCCACCTCGGCGGAGATGGCTCCACGAAGACGGCGGGCTAAACGCTCTCCATCACCACCAAAGCGGAGAAGACCATCACACTCTTCTCCACGCCATAATTCAAAGAGGGATGATAAAAAGCAAGAGAAGAAAAAGGCGAGAAAGAGGACACCCTCTTCTCCATCTTCTTCATCCTCTTCCTCTTATGAAAGCTATCGTGAAGACGACAAAGATCAAGACAAGAAAAAGGCGAGAAAGAGGTCACCCTCTTCTCCACCTTCTTCAAATTCTTCATCTTCTGAAGAAAGTGATGGTGCAACTTTTGAACCATCAAAAAGAAGAGGCCATAGGAAATCCTATGCCGCATGGAAGAGGTCGTCCAAGCTGAAGAAATTCAAAGAGGGAGGGAAGAGCATCTCTTTCCTTACCTATGATGGCACCTTCGGTGCTACAGACAAAGTTTTGGCCTTTATCCAACAATTCGATGCGGCGTTTGGAGATGAGGGCTTCACGGAGTCCTCTAAGCTACGCCATGTAGCTATGCACTTTCAAAAGTCCGCCAGACAATGGTGGTCTAGTCTACGAGCCAACGGTGAAGCTCCACGAACATGGAAGGCTTTAAGAGCTTCCATTATGAAGCAGTTTTTGGCCACCGATGCCAAAGACAAAGTACTCACCGAATGGCGAAGCTTAAAGCTTTCTCCCAATGAATCCATCCACAAATATGTAGACAAGTTTTGGGACCTACAACTCAAAGCTACTGTCTTCAAAAAGTTGGATTTTGGAGAGAAAAAGCAACAATTTTGTGCGGGCTTAACCGAAGAAATGGCGGAGTATGTCAACTCCCAAAGGCCACGTACCATATCGGCGGTAATACACCATACTATGGTGGCCTCGCGAATCAATTTCCAAACGGGGGGTAAAAGAAATAATAAGCCCCCGGAAAACAAGGGTTCCAATGAGCCTAAGGGGAAGGAAAATGTCCAAAAGTCTCCTAAGGGCAATTCCAACAAAGCTAAAGAGAAGGGAGTTTACAAAGGAAAGAATAAACTCTTTCCTGAAGAGCTTGAGCGTTATCGTAAAGATAACCGGTGTTTCAAGTGCGGCGAACAAGGGCATGCGTACCGCGCTTGTCCCCAAAAGAACAACCGCCAAGATCCTCCTAGAGCTTCTTTGGTTGAAATCCAAGAGGAGGAGATTCACCAAACTCACCACAAAGGATCTCCTCTATGCCATGCTTGGGGAAAGGTAAGAGAACATGATGCTTTTATTCTCTTTGACCCTGGTTCTACTCACAATTTCATATCTATGGAGTTAGCCACCAAGCTAGGCATACAATCCTACGAGATGGGAGATATCCTACCCGCAGACAGTGCCTTCAAGGGGCAAGAAGCTTCAGTCACTCCCTTAATCGGGAAATTGAGGCTTCATGTCCAAGGCTATGTGGACAAAGAGGACTTCTTTATCTCTCCTCTCAAGCATGAGGATGTAATCCTAGGGGCACCATGGTTTGACCGCCTGGCTGCCCATGTTAAATTTCCTGAAAGGAGAATCTCCTTTAAGTTCAGGGAAAAGGACATGTATATAGATGCTAAGGAGATGGGTAACACCATCCCCATTGTACATACACCAGCTTTCAACAAGTCAATAAAGAGCTCTATTTCCGTGTACATGATTTTTGTTAAAGATTCTCAAAATGAACCTAATGCTTTAGCAAAAGAAAATAAAAGCAACCAAAAGGAATTAGAGTTATCCAATTTTCTCAAGGGGTTTCAAGATGTCTTTATTGATGACATCCCTTGTGAGCTACCTCCTAAACGAGGTAATGACGACCATGCAATTGAACTTCTTCCAGGAAGTTCACCGCCTAACAAACCTCCTTATAGAGTTTCTCAAGCTCAACAAGAGGAGATTATGCGGCAAGTGCATGAGTTAGTTGAGAAGGGCATGGTTAGGCCTAGCTCATCTCCATTTTGCTCACCTGTGCTATTAGTGCAAAAGAAAGACGGCACATATCGTATGTGTGTCGACTATAGAGCACTAAATAGGATCACTATCAAGAATAGGTTTCCCGTTCCACGGGTAGAAGACCTATTTGATAAGCTACAAGGATCGACCTACTTCAGTAGGATTGACCTAAAAAGTGGCTATCATCAAATAAGGATAGTTGATCAAGACATTGTAAAGACTGCATTTCGTACTACATTTGGTCTTTACGAATACATTGTCATGCCTTTTGGCTTGACTAATGCACCAGCCACATTTAACCGCTTGATGGAGAAGCTGTTCAGGCCTCATCGAACCTTCACTGGAGTGTTCTTTGATGATATTATCATCTACTCTAATTCATTGGAGGAACACAAGCAACACCTCCAGGTAATATTTCAAGTTTTAAGAGAGAATAAACTTTATGTTAATCGAAAGAAAAGTGAATTTTTCTTGCAAGAGATTCAATATTTAGGTCACATTATCTCTCAAGATGGAATCCAAATGGATCCATCTAAGTTAGAGGTAATAAAAGGATGGCCTAAACCAAGGAATCTTCATGAACTAAGAAGCTTTATAGGTATGTGTGCATACTATAGACGCTTCATAGAAAAGTTCTCACAAATTGCGGGACCATTACATGACCTAACAAAGAAAAATGTTAGGTATACGTGGTCTGCTAAAGAGAACAATGCTTTCGAAAAGCTTATCTCTCAACCTGTGCTTACACTACCGGATCTCTCAAAACCATTTGAGGTCCAATGTGATGCTTGTGGTGATTGCCTTGGGGCTGTTCTGCTCCAAGAAGGGCACGCCATAGGCTATGAGAGTCGAAGGCTCGACCCTGTTGAGCAAGCTCTAGGCATATACGAAAAAGAACTCCTTGCAGTTCTACATGCCTTAGACTCATGGAAGCACTATTTATTGGGGACTCCTTTCATTCTACGAACGGATCACCAAAGTCTTAAGTACTTCATGACGCAGACCAAGCTTTCCGACAAACAAATGAGGTGGGCAAATTTCCTTTCGCAATTTCATTTTCATATTGCTCACATTGCTGGCAAGCATAATCAAGTAGCCGATGCACTCTCAAGACGACCGAGAGTGAATGCGGTTTCCATAGCAACTCACAATGATCTATCTTCAATGATAGATGAGTATGCTATTGATCCCGATTTTAGAGATGTGATTTCAGCCCTTGCATTAGGGAAGAAAGAAGAACCATTTACTTTACAAGATGGTTATCTTCTCTATGGCAATAGACTATGCGTTACTAACTCACTACGTGAGAAAGTAATGTATGAATCTCATGCTCCCCCATATGCGGGGCATAGAGGGATTCAGTCTACCCTAAAGGGAATTGAAACATATTTCTATTGGCCTACCATGAAAGTGAACATACACGAGTATGTTTCCAAATGTGTGGTATGTCAAAAGACAAAATTTGATAGAGGGAAGCAACTTGGATTGCTTCAACCCTTGCCAATCCCTAAATCACCGTGGGAGAGCATATCCATGGATTTTATCTTTGGATTGCCTAAGTCTATCCATGGGAATACGGGAATATGGACGATAGTAGACAGGTTCAGTAAACAAGCTCATTTTATACCTGTCAAAAAGACTATCAAAGCCCATCAAATGGCAACCCTCTTCATTTCACAAATTTTCAAGTACCATGGCTTGCCAATGTCCATAGTGTCGGATAGAGATCCTAGAATGACCAGTAATTTCTGGAAGGGTCTCTTTGAGAATTTAGGAACAAGGCTAAACTTCTCTTCGGCCTATCATCCACAAACTGATGGCCAAAGTGAAATAGCTAACCTAACCATTCTTGATCTACTAAAAGCCTATGTAACGGAAGTAGATCAAAGATCCCAATGGGAGAAGTACTTACCCTTAGTAGAGTATGCTTACAATAACACTGTACATACTTCCACAAGAAAAGCACCTTTCGAGGTAATTGAGGGAAGATCAAAAAGTCCCTTGCTACTTAAGGTACATGGGAAGATCTTCGCTGCAGATGAGTATAGCCGAGACCTACAAGAATCTTTCCAAAAGATTAAGGATGCTATCTCTATCTCACAGCAAAGGCAAAAGGCTGCTGCTGACAAGCACAGAAGAGCCCAAGCCTTTAAAGAAAACGATTGGGTCTTGTTAAAGTTTCCCAAGGCTCGATTAAGGCACACGACGGGCAAGAATCCTACGGGCCACCAAAAGTACTATGCTAAACTAGCAAAAAGGTATTATGGTCCCTTCCAGATTCTTAGGCCAATCAATGAGATGGCCTATCAACTTAAGTTGCCCAATCATTGGCTCATACACAATGCTTTTCATGTGAGCCTATTAAAGCCTTACAAAGGAGAGCCACCTCAAGAACCAACTATTGAAGATCCACCGGAGATCGAGGACCACGAGGAGGTGCTGCAGCCCGAGTCCATTCTCCGACATGAAGACAAGGTATTAAGAGGCGGTAAGACTATCCGACGATATCTTATTAAGTTTAAGAATTATCCTTTTGAAGATGCTAGATGGATGCAAGGCATACAATTAAAGGATAACCTAAACCTTGTCAATGCTTACAATGCTTCCCAAGAGTAAGCAAATGTACAAAATGTTAAAAATGAACAAAAATTTTTGTCTTATAAGACTCTCTTTTTCTTTATTTGTGCACAAAAATGAAGTAGTATGCATGCTTAGATCAAGTTTGCGGAGACGACGTCTCCCAAACACCAAGTAGAGCTTGTCACTCTACTATGGAAGACTGATAGGACTAATGTGCAGACATGCTTGCGGCAGCCTCAGGCTCTCAAGCGCCAAATGGACTAGTCATCCATTATGGAATGATGTCGTAGGGTAACATAGGGATCCTCTACCCGCTAAGAAAAGGACTCATGCATATGCTTTATCTTCTCTACACCATAGTCGAGGACGACTATGATTTCAAGAGAGAGGTAATGTCATAATAATCAATATCTAATTCTCCTAAATGATTTTCTCATATTAAACTGATCATTTAATGTGGGGAAGTGCCAAGGGAGAAAAAGCTAGAATATTGGTTAAGCTAGCAGACCGGCCACAGTAGGGATCCAAAGGAGGGAAAATAGGGATCCAAAGGGGGGGCCATCTGCAAAAGAGCCATGTGAAACAATGGGCCAAAAAGACCCTAAGGTTCAGCCCATTAAAACTTCCAAAATGCTAAGGTTCCAAAATTCAAAGGTTGTGTCCAAAGGTCAACCCTAGGGAAAATTGGATGCTTAGTGTGTGCCCTAAAAAGTCTTTGCACATCCCTACATGGGAGGGGGCGAGCCCCAAAGCTAGGGGATGAGAGAGAAAGCCACACACACACACACACACACAGGCTCCCTTTACACAAAGGGAATGAGGGACACATGTCAGCTCCCTAGGCCAGATGCCCACAAGGTGTGCCCAATTCCTATTGGAAGACCCTTGAAGTGGACCAATGAGAATTAAGCTAGAGTAAATCTAGTTTAATTAATTTAAAAACATTTAATAAAAGAAACCAATGAGAATTAAGTCTCCTAGAAGACTATTGGGCAGTCTCCCAAGGGGTCCAATGAGCATTCAGGAGCCCCATGGCTTGCCTGATTCCTATTGGCCAGGAGGCAAAGGGGTCCAATGAGAGTTTAGTTTAATTATTTAATTACCTGAAACTCTCACAAAAAGGGAAAGGGGGACACATGTCAGAAGGCTATCACTTATGCTGCTTAAATTCCTATTGGCTTGACCTGGGGAGGTCCAATGAGGCAAAAGCCAGACCTATTTAGTAGCTAGGGCTCGCCCAAGAGAGAGGGGGGGCTGATTTTTGCTTGGCATTGACACACACACACTCACACTTGACCATGTGTGAAGGAAGAATACTCTATCTCCTCCCAAGCTTTAATGGAGAGCTCATCACCTACTCCAAGCTTGTGAGATAGAAGCCTACATCAACACTCTCTTGGCATGTGGATGCAAATCCAACCAAGAGCCAAGCTTCAATGCATGCTCATCTTCTCTACCAAGCTAATTACTAAGCTAAGCTATGCTAATATGAGTGATTATGTGAGGAGATGTACATCTTTCTCGTAAGATACTTCTTTTTCCTCTCAATCTACTCTCATACCCCGCTAGCTCTCACCATCTTCGAAGGTGTGTGAGGTCTTGGGTCTGAGAACGGGGATAATTCAAGTTGTGTTTGATTAAGTGTTTTGCTTGGTGTATGAAGCTTCCATCTTCATTGCACTAGCTAGTCTTGAAGGAACACAAAGAATTGTATTGTACAATGTCTCTCTTGATGGGAGAAACCATAATACAAAGCCTTTTGGAGGGGGGACCGGCTCCATGCAAATCCGGTCCTCAACTGTTGTCAATAGCTTAATATCTCTCTCTTTTGAAAGTATTGTCGATGCTATCTAACTAGGTGTTATGCTTTTTGTTGCTCTCTCCACCCAAGCACTCTTGTAATTCTCATTAGGAATCTATTCTAATGAAATGCCCACTATATTCATGCTAATTTCCGCTACACATAAGATTTTAGGCCATTAAATGTTACAGTTTGTATGAGACTGCATGTGCAATGGCATGGCAATGGCAATGCTTCAAAGTGTAAGGAGCAATGCATAGTTGAAGGGCATGTGGAAATCAACCGGCCCTAGTTTCACGACCTTACAAATAGATTTCTCTATGAACTATCACCTATATGTGCCACAAGAAAAACTTCAACTCTTCCCACAATCAGATAACTTTAACACTACCTAGATTTTGGACTGTGTTTTTGTAAGGCTACAACCCCCATCTATTTCTCTTAAAAATAAGGTGTTGTGTCTAATGTCGCTCGGTTTTGTGATTGCTTGGGAAGGTTCACTCGAAGTCTGGAAATCCCCGTGTTTTATAGGTATCAATGAACTATACCAGTTGTTATCCATGTCCATCTTACAACTTTTTTTAACTTACAAGCACAGTCCAAAGTACTTATGTGTTCCCTATATATTTTTTAATTAAAATTGTTTTATTATCTCAAAGTTTATATTTCTTGATCTTTTAGCATAAATATTTTTTTGATTAGAAGGCCATGACCCTTCCAATCCAAGTGTCTCATCCGTCATCAACATCTTATCAGTCCTTTTCTTTGCCAGATAAGTGAAGCTCCATTTCCTCTTGGTTTTTTCAATATATGAAGCCATAAAGGAAAGAAGCCTAAGAAATCTTTAAAAATTCCATTAATAGGACAAGAATATCAAAATTGTTTTTGTTTATTTAGGACAGATATAGTATATGCCCATTAGGGTTCATGGAATCCAACCTTCCCAAGTTTGTATGTCAATTACACTAATTATACACCTCTTAGCAAACCAAGTGGCAAAGAACCCTTAATGTAGACGCGGTATCTAGCCTGAAAGAATGTCAAACCATGATGCAAAAAGGAACAGTTGCCTTTAGGGGCTTTGTTCAAACTATACCCCATCTTGTGAATGCCAAATAAGTGTTTTGTAACACACCATCAAAACAACCAATATCAAAAAGGTCCAACAACAGTACGCAGTCGGGGCATACCCCCCAACTCCCAATTAGCCAGTATTTGCACGATCTGTATCAAGTTAGAGGAAACAACTAGTAACAATAAATAGTCCAATACCGGCAAACATGGGTATACCCCCCATCCCCAAAAGAATTTTTTGAACAATATGCAAACGCAGTACGTATTCTAACCATGCATTGAATCATCAAAGTATTGTATTGTCAAGCCAAGCAGTAACAACCACTATAACATACCCCAATATTTAAGGTATAACTTAATCAAACCAATGACCAGTTTATGCAGAGCTACTCAAAATCGAAAACCAGTTGCGGGATCATAGCTTGCCCAAAAGTGTTAAACTATTCAGCCTTTACCACATACTGTCAAGCATAGCCAACCCACAGAGTGGGCCTTACCAGGCTAAGTGAGAGGGATCAAGATACCACACATCCAGTAGTGCCTCAAACTATTAAGTGAAGCCAATCCACATAGTGGGCCTTGCCAGGCTAAGTGATAGGGTACACCAACCAATAAGCTCGGTTGTTTATATTATCCTAAGACAAGTATGAAAAAAGGAGAGAAAAACCATAATATCAAGCTCAGTAATCAGTAGCCAACTTGTGTCGGTTGAGTTGCAAACTGCATAATTGGTACAGCAGAGAGTGAACAAACACACACAGTCCTAAATTTTTATGCAAGTAAAAACACACCAGGCAAAGTGATCACAGTCCTAAATTTTCTAGGTACGTGTGAGATTTTTTGGAAAAAAACATTCTTCCACCAATTAGCCAAGTCTAGTAGGACTGTCTTCTCCAGTCAGAGAGAATTGACAAAGTCAGTTCACGCTTGAAGAAATTGTTGTGATGAGCTATAAGGTCATCCAGAATGAATGGGGCATTGAAGATAGAAGAGTCCTCGTCGAACATTTCAGCAGCTCGTGCAGATACTACAAAATTAAACAGTCTTTCATCCACACATGCAAGATTTTCAACCCCATCCACCCCTTCCTTACATTTTGTAGCTGGCTCACTAGCAGAAGAAAAGATCAATGTTTCTCTTTTTGGTGCTAGTCACTTGAAGCTTCTGGCTTATAGGCACTTCTTCCTTTTCTGAAGCTTCTGAGTCATTGGGGGGTTCCTCTGTCCCCACAACATCATCTCCAAGAAATGTATCTTTGGCCTAAGCAAAGTTCACATCTCTCTTTCAAGAGCCTCTCAGCAACTTAGGTGGTATGTCTTCTACTTCTTCTTCACCTAAGACAATTTCTAGATCGATCCTCTACCTCTTCATTATGTGGGATCTTACTCCTAAGAAAAACATAATACATGCAAAAATAGGTAAGTATTGGAACACAACAACATTTAATTTTTATATTATATATTATAACACCTTTCTCTTAAATTGCAAGCTGTTGGTCTCTCTCTCTCTCTATGACAAATTGGTCTCATAGGTCATGTTTGCATTTCACAGAGGTTACTTAGAGCAGCTCTTTTATTTGAGTTCCAACTCCTCTCTCTCCCTGTTTTGCTACCCCTTATATGCTCCATAGTGCGCAAAGAACAATCGACAAACCGATACTACGTATACGCGTGCCATAGGACATCAAATAGAGATTTCTTTTCTCTCTCACTCTGTGTCGGTCTTATTTGAGTGCCTACCCCCCTACATACCCATTTAGTGCTCTATGGCGCACGGACGACAATCGACTGACCAACAACACCCGTCCGCGTGCCATAAGACAAGTAAAATTGTCGTGTCTATCTCTCTCTCTCTCTCTCTCTCTCTCTAAATGAACATTAAATCGCGCCTATAAAAATGAACAAGAGTAGGGGTTACCTTTTCCTGGGCTTGGCATGGCAACCTTTAAGAGATGCTATTTTTGCAGACCTAACTCTCCGTCTCTCTCTCTCTCTCTCTCTCTCTCTCTCTCTCAATATAATCGTTCATAGTATTGTTGCCACCATGCACGAAAAATAACTACATTCTTTACACATGTCAAACGGCTAAAATTAACTAGTGGGCATTTATTGCACCGTATAATTTTGATTGAGAGGTCCCTTTCACACTTAATGGGTTGTACAATATTCGTTGGCATGCTTATTATAGCACCTTAGAGAGAGAGAGAGAGAGAGAGAGAGAGAGAGAGAGAGAGAGAGAGAGAAGAAGAAGAAGAAGAAGAAGAAGAAGAAGAAGATATAGCCTGCAGCCTGCATACTTCATTGTGTGTGTGTGTGTGTGTGAGAGAGAGAGTGTGTGTGTGTGTGTGTGTGAGAGAGAGAGAGAGAGAGAGAGAGAGAGAGAGAGAGAGAGAGAGAGAGAGAGAGAGAGAGAGAGAGAGAGAGAGAGAGAGAGAGAGAGAGAGAGAGAGAGAGAGCCAATAGCTCAGAGAGCATTGCACAACGTGACAATGCAGAGGGTCTTGCTCTCCATCTAAGAAACCCAAACTCTACATATACCTACATGTATGAGAGAGAGACATAGAGAGGGAAGTAGATTAAGAGCAGGGAAAGGCGGAGACAAAGAGTAGTGTTGTGTGTGTTCGTGTGTGTGAATGCTAAACTAGAAATGGTATGTTATTGGGACCGCTACACAAGTGTTACCATATACATGTGGCAGTGAAGTGTGTGAACACACTAGGACCGCCGTGGCATTTTTTCCCTCTTTAGGAGTTTTTTTCCCCCGTGCATTGTATATACGCCCATCACTCTAGGGCTATCTATCTTTCCATTGCACACTAAGTAATACACTCTCTATTGTGTGCCTTGAGCTTCCTTCGTCTTCTCCAAGCTGTGTGTGTCTCTCTGCAACCCTAATTCCAACAATTGGTATCAAAGAAGGTTGTGTCCTCCCGGGCTTAGTCGCCAGCTGCTCCAGCACACGCCTACTCACTTTCTTCGAATTCAGTGAGCTTTGGTGAGCGTTCGCAAATCGACAAATATTTGGGCTCATTTCGGCCTCCGTTTCCACACAGGCAGTACTGCACATACTATTTTGTCATTTTGTGCAGAGTTTCTGTCAGTGTCGTTTTTTGCATAACAGGTGCCTTATAGTCTTCTACGGTTTGTGCTATCTAGCACAGGTTGTTCGCGCTCCGTTTCTCCTTTTTTCGGGCAGTTTTCACATAAGGTGCAGCATTTACCATAGACGACAACAACAACACAGATGTGTTCAAGATGTTTGCTGCTGAGGACAGGTTGGATGGGGACAATTACCCTATGTGGGCTTATATGATGCAACACGTTCTTGCGTCATAGGGTGTTTGGAATATTGTGCAGGGCATTGATGTACGTCCTGGTTCTAAGGATGTAGGCGATGTTGAGGATGTTGCAGGTCTTGCTGCTGTTAGAGTTGTTTTGCCTACGGGGGCAGAACAAGCTCGTTGGGATGTTAAGGATGCGTAGGGTCATGCATTGATTGCATTGTCTGTGAAGCGCACCATTGTTCCTCACATCCGTTCAGCAAAATCTGCAAGTGACAGGCTTGGGATATTGGGTGGTCTTTATGCAAGTCGCAACAAGGCTAAAATTGCGTTGCTGTGTAAAGTTCTGGAGTCAAAGATTATGCATGAGGAAGATGATATGGACACTTTCCTTGCTAGTCTGAAGGATATCAATGAGCAGCTTATTTCTTCAGGTGAATTCATTTCAGACGGTTCCCTTGTGCAGACTGTTCTTGATGCCTTACCAGATTCCTACGAGACTTTTGCTAGTACTTGGAGACTGATGACCCAAGGAAATCCTGAAGTTGTCAAGTTTGATGCATTATGCACATTTCTGTTGCAAGAGTCACTTTCTAGAAAAACAGGACTAGGCAGCGTGCAGTAGAACAGGTTTTTATTGCCTCTCAAAGAAAGGGTGGTAACAGTAATGCAACCACTTCTTATGGTTCTGCTGCGAGTGGCAAAAATTCTGTTCCTTATGCTTTTGCTGGCAGCACTTCATTTGGCAATTCTGGTGATAAGAGCAAAAAGAAGATGCGTTGCCATTATTGTAAAGCTAATGATCACTTGATCAAGTCGTGTCCTAAGTTGAAGGCCAAAGAGGCTAAGAAGAAAGAGGGTGGTTCCACTGCAAATGCTGGTTCCACTACGAATGCAGCCATTGTTGAGTCTTCTGTGAAAGGAGACTGTGATGCTGATGTTGATGCAGAATGGTCTTTTAGCATAGAGTGTACTTACAATCCTGCTATCCATGATGCATGCTTGTCAGTTGTTTGCTGCAGATTCACATGTGTGGTATTTTGACGGTGGTGCTACAAAGCACATTACCTCACATCGTGAATTGTTTACCTCTCTCGAGTCTGTCCCTCATGGACAATGGTGCTACAAAGCATATTAACTCACATCGTGAATTGTTTACCTCTCTCGAGTCTTTCCTTGACTTTTGCTAGTACTTGGAGATTGATGACCCAAGGAAATCCTGAAGTTGTCAAGTTTGATGCATTATGCACATTGATGTTGCAAGAGTCACTTTCTAGAAAAAATAGGATTAGGCAACGTGCAGTTGAACAGGCTTTTATTGCTTCTCAAAGAAAGGGTGGTAAAAGTAATGCAACCACTTCTTATGGTTCTGCTACGAGTGGCAAAAATTATGTTCCTAATGCTTCTGCTGGTAGCACTTCGTCTGGCAATTCTGGTGATAAGGGCAAAAGAAGATGCGTTGCCATTATTGTAAAGCTAAGGATCACTTGATCAAGTCATGTCCTAAGTTGAAGGCCAAAGAGGCTAAGAAGAAAGAGGGTGGTTCCACTACAAATGCAGCCATTGTTGAGTGTTCTGTGAAAGGAGACTGTGATGCTGATGTTGATGCAGAATGGGCTTTTAGCGCAGAGTGCACTTACAATCCTGCTATCCATGATGCATGCTTGTTACTTGTTGTTGCAGATTAACATGTGTGGTATTTTGATAGTGGTGCTACAAAGCACATTACCTCACATCGTGAATTTTTTACCTCTCTCGAGTCTGTCCCTCATGGGAATTCTGTCACTTGTGCCAACAATGCCTTTTATCCAGTTCAGGGAGTTGGAAAGAATGTGCTTACTGCTGCAAATGGCAGTTCCTTCACACTTGTTGATGCACTTTATGTACCTGGGATCAAGAAGAATCTCTTGTCTGTGTCTGCACTTGCTAGACTTGGACTTGTAGTCAAATTTATGGATGACAGATGTACAGTTCATGATCTCAGTTTTGGTGATGAAATTGTTGCATTTGGCCTTTTGTGCCGTGGGCTGTATAAGCTCACTTTGTACGACAAGTGTGGACAAAATTTTGCAAATGCTATTGCAGATTCAAGGGCTATTTCAGATGCAAAACTTTGGCATGCACGTTTTGGTCATCTGAATTTTGCTAGTTTGCTGCGTTTGCAGAAATCTGATATGGTTGCTTCTTTGCCGCCTCTTGAAGCACCTGTCAAACATGTTTGTGAAGGCTATATTTCGGGTAAGATGCAGTGTTCTAAGTTTCCGAAGGATGGTTCAGTTTGGGCCACATGCAGGTTGCAGCTTGTGCGTAGTGATGTTTGTGGGCCCACGCAAACTCCGTCCTTGGGAAATTACCTGTACTTCCTGACTTTTATTGATGATTACTCCAGGCATGCATGGGTATTTTCGCTTAAAGCGAAGTCCAAAGTTTTTATGTGCTTCAAACAATTTCTGGCTATGGTTGAAAATGTCTCAAAATGTACTATGGGCACCCTCCGTTCTGATCGAGGGGGGGAGTATATGTCTCATGAATAATATGCATTTCTGGCTAGTCGTGGGATAAAACACCAATGTACAGTGCCTTATACACCGCAACAAAATGGTGTTGCTGAGAGGAAAAATAGGTCACTTATGGAAATGGCACGATGTATGGTCAAAAGTCAAGCTTTGCCGCATTCTTTTTGGCTTGAGCCATCATGTGTGCCACTTATGTACTTAACAGGTGTCCTGCGAAAGCTTTGCAGTCTATCACTCCATATGAAGCATGGCATGATAGAAAGCCTTCTCTTGAGCACATGTGTGTTTTTGGCTGTTTGGCATATGCTTTGGTGCCACAAGTGCAGCGTAGAAAATTGGGTGATAAGGCTGTCAAATGTATTTTTGTTGGTTATAGTGCTGAAAGAAAAGGTTACAGGTTGTATCATCCACAAACAAAACGTATTCTGGTTTCACGGGATGTAGTGTTTGTGGAAGATTCTGTTCAGCCCTTGCTATCATGTACTAGAGACAATAATGTAAGCTCACAGGACATTTATGACACTTTGTTGCCTCTTTTCAGTGGTGGGAATACGAATGTAAGTTCCAATGAGGCAAATGTACAGCCTATGGGGGTTTCTGAAAATGTTTTAGATCAGCCTATTACTGATGCAGATGTACATGATGTACTTGATGAGGAAAGGGCTGAAAATGACCAGGCTAGAGGTATGCCAAAATGGCTGGTGCACACTTTGCATGACAGTAAATTGGATGCACCTTTGTCTAGTCGTACTCGTTCAGGCTCTCACCATGCATCTTATGCATCAGATTGTTATGCTTTGGCTGTATCTAGTTTACATGATGTTGAGGAGCCTCTGTCTTTTGATGAAGCACAGAATTCAGAAAATTGGATGGCTGCCATGCAATCAGAATATGATGCACTTATAGAAAATGACACATGGACTTTATGCCATTGGTACGAAGTGGGTTTACAAGTTGAAACGCAAGCCGGATGGTGAGATCGATCGCCATAAGGCTCGACTTGTTGCAAAGGGTTATGCACAGCAAAAAAGCATAGATTATGAAGAGACTTTTGCTCCCACTTGTCGTATGACTACTGTGCATTTTCTATGTGCATTGGCAGCTCATTTTGGTTGGGATGTACATCAATCAAACATTGTTACTGCTTTCTTGAATGGTGACATATTTGAGGAAGTTTATGTAACGCAGTCTCGCGGTTTTGTCATAAAAGGACAAGAGGACAAAGTGTGCAGATGTAAGAAGGCTTTGTATGGGTTGAAGCAACCTCCTCGTGCTTGGTATGAGAAAGCTGACACTCATTTGGTTAAACGAGGCTTTCGTAACAGTCCAACAGAAAGCACATTGTATGTAAAGCGTGAGAATGATGTACTTCTCATTGTGGTTCTTTATGTCGATGATTTGCTAATCACTGGACCAAATGAGAGACATATTGCTAAATTTAAGGCTGATTTGAATGCTACTTTCAAGATGAAAGATTTGGGGCTGTTGCATCATTACTTGGGTATACAGTTTAAGCAGTGTGATGGTGGTATTGCCTTGTGTTAGAAAAGTTACATAGAGACATTGCTATGTAAGCTTGGACTTGAGGATTGCAAACCTATTGCCACTCCCATGGAAACAGGTTTGATGTTGAGTCTACATGATGCTGGTGATCCTGTTGATGTCACTCTTTACCAAACTGATATTGGATGCCTCATTTATGTATGCAACACGAGGCCGGATATTTAGTTTGCAATCTCACAGGTCAGCAGATTTATGCATCGCCCAGGGTCTAAGCATTGGCAAGCTGTCAAGAGGATTTTCCACTACCTTAGTGGCAGTTTACACCTTGGCTTGTTTTATCCCAAGGGGGGATCATTGCCGCCAGACTTACATGCTTTTTCGGACTCAGATTGGGCTGGTTGTTTTGACACACGAGTGTCCACAAGTGGTTTTTGTTTCATGCTTGGCAGTTCATGTATATCATGGTTGAGCAAGAAGCAACCTACTGTGGCCACTTCGAGCTGTGAGGCTGAGTACAGAGCAGTCTTCACAGCTACGGTTGAGTGTGTATGGCGCAGACGCCTTATGGCTGATTTGGGTGTTGGACAGGACACTGCCAACACTATCTACACTGACAGTCAGAGCGCATTGGCAGTTGCAAGGAACCTAGCTTTTCATGCTTGCACAAAGCACATTGAGGTGCATTACCACTATGTCAAGGAGAGGCTCTCAGTAGGAGAGATTAGCTTGGCTTATGTGCCAACACAGGACAACCTTGCAGAACTTTTCACAAAGGAATTGTCTCGTGAGAAGCTTGAAGCTTTCCGCAAAGCTTTGGGCTTACTCCCCTTTGTGGAGTGATCATGTCCTCAGGGCATGGCACTTCCCTTTACTCATGTGCTAGCTCTCGTTCACCGCATCACTCCAGGGGGGATTTGCTACCATATACATGTGGTAGTGATGTGTGTGAACACACTAGGACCGCCGGGGCATTTTTTCCCTCTTTAAGAGGTTTTTTCCCCCGTGCATTGTATATACGCCCATCACTCTAGGGCTATCTATTTTCCATTTCACACTAAGTAATACACTCTCTATTGTGTGCCTTGAGCTTCCTTCATCTTCTCCAAGCCGTGTGTGTCTCTCTGCAACCCTAATTCCGACAACAAGCCAAAATGACAACCGCCCATAAATTTGACGAGTTTCCACAATGGCTCGTGGAGACGATTCTATGTTTAGCTAAATGTCATACGCGCACCATAATGACACTTTGTCATAGATAGAGAGTCAGAGATGAGAATGAAACCACGGAGGAGAAGTATATCTAGGGTACAAAGAGGAAGAGAGAGATAGATAGATAGAGAGAGTGTGTGTGTCCGTATGTGTGATAGAAAAGAATTTTAATGGTGTGGTAGCGCAACTTGGAACCTTGTGTGCACAATGGCATGTGGATATCATTCTATCAACTGCTAAATCGCCCCCGAGCACCATAATGCCACTCTGAGAGAGAGAGAGAGAGAGAGAGAGAGAGAGAGAGAGAGAGAGAGAGAGAGAGAGAGAGAGAGAGAGAGATTGCCTTACATATAAATGGCAACTATTAGACAGGCAAGCAAAGGACCAGGTTTGGTTGCTAAAGCAGGAGGAAGATCTGCTAGTAAAAAGAAGAGACTATGAAATCCCATAAAAATATTGAAAGCTCCAAGGATGAATAGGCTACAAAGACACATCATGATGTTCAAGGAAATGAGGAAGGCTCAAAAATGTATCGAGCTTCTAGTACCAAAGCTTCCATTCCAAAGACTAGTCAGGTCAATATGTGAGGAAGCATGTTTTCAAACCATGAGATGGAAACCTATTTCATTGCTGCACTACAAGAGCCAGAAGAAGATCTTTTGCTGGAATATTTCAATGCATAACAATTGTTGTAGCACATGCACATAGGGTAACGATTATGGACAAGGACGGTGAAACTTTGAAAAGAGTAAGGTGGAGATATGTTAAGCTGCTCCAGCCCAATGAATTTATAGATAATAAAATGAAGAAAATTTTGCTTATTCCTCCATCAAAGCTAGAGGTGGTGAAGATTGTAGAAGTCACCCACGATGTGAATACCACGACCAGGGCTGAGTAGGAAAATCGGCGTGCAGAGGAGAGGAATAAACTATGATGAGAAGGAAAAGGTAGCAAATGCTATAGAAGAAGAGATTAACAGCTAGCACATTGTTACACATTGTTACACACGAAATTGATGTAAGCAACAACAAAATTTTGTCATCTATGGAGAAAGGATTAATAATAGATATTCAATTAGAAATTGGTATAAGAAGACTTGCATTAGATTCTACGAATATCAATATATTGCGGGATCCAGATGCTCAAATCACATATTCAATTGTATATATCTTCTTGAAGTAAGATGCTTTCACCAGCTCTAGCATATTTTTATTCAGCCTTGAGGCTAGAGACTAACAACTAGTAATTGTCTTGTAGTTTGATAAAGAGCCAGCTACCTCCACCTCCACAAAGCCATGCAGAAACATATATATTGGATTCCCAGATTTCTTCCTTTCTCAGAATGAAAAATATTCCTATCGGCACATTCAAGAAGTGGCTTGCTCATTGTCCAATGTTGCAAGTTAAAACCATAATTTTTCCATATGAGAGAAACCACCACTAGAGCCTCGTTTGCATTGAACTTGACAAGCCAGCTATCTGGACACTAAACTCAATTCAAGGAACGCATCTGGAATTGAGAATGTGAGTATTGAGAATTATAAATTGGTTTTATTTTTTATAAACAATGGAGATAGTTATTGTGTTGGGTTCATACCAACTCCTCTTACTTTGCAGATGGATAAAAAGATTGTTGCACCTATATGGAAGGCTATGTGGAAATCTAGAGTTGTATAGATCAGAAATTAAGGAAGTCCCGGTGTCTTAAAGGGGATGGAAACTCGTGTGGATGGAGATTCCTCCGAGCCATGATCAATATATATTGCAGATTTTTTTTTGCATTAAAGCCATTCATGTCAAAGGTATGCATTTTGAAAAGCATTACTATAACATTATGACAGTTTGGACAAAAATGTGTCTCAGTTCCTTATTGTTTTCATTTTGTCTTTTGCAGAGTGCATTGGAGAAGTACACCATAGAGTATTTGCATCGATACCATGCCACCCTAATCTAGCAGCTGCTTGCAATTTCACATCCTGTGAGCATGGATGTAGAACAAACCCAATTGGATGACCACATTATAGAGTAATGATGATTGTTGCTGGACTGTAGCAAACAAATTCCAAAAGGGAAGCTGAGAAAGGACATGAGGAAGAGGACGGAGGGACTTCTTGAGACGAGAAATGCTGTAGAGGGAGAGTTTGACAAGGAGAAAATTCCAAATGAGGGGAAGCCCACACAGGAGCAAGATCACACAGATCGAGGGGCTGACGAAGAAATAAATGTTGAAACTCCCTCTACGCTTGGAGGGTTTCATAAGGATGAATTTTATGCAGAGGGAGGGACTGAGAAAGAACGCTCTAACCCTCAAGCAAAGCATACCTCTGCCACACCTCCACCTGTTGAGATTGAAAATCAAGAGTCATTTATGCCTGATGCACAAACAGATCATAGCACATTAGAAGCAAATTCAGGTGCAATGGAGCCCTCAACACTAGAGACACAAGAGTCTCGAACAGCAAAAGGACAAGATAAGAAGCTCAAGGATGTCAACACTGGACAAAACTGAAGGGGATCGTGGAGCACCACAGACGGAGAGTGAGAGAGAGAAGGAGACACACGACACACAGATATGGGTGGGGAGACTCAAAGAGTGAGCATCCCCCTATACGCTTATGCTATGTATAAGGTATACAAGTCAGTGGGCGCCCAGACTCTGGGCGGTCGGGCAAGGCACAGGCGCCTATACCCCAACAACCTCCCACTTAAAGGCAACTGTGCCTTTAAGCAAGGGAACCTAGTCTAAAGACTACAAAAGGCGAGAGAAAATTGCTCTCAACCGATGCCCACTGGCTGGCTGTGATCGTGTGCATCCAACTATCTTGCTCCCGTGTAAGTCAATACACCACCAGACGTACCACACACATATTGCAAGTATGTACGCAATACCTGCATATCTCCCTCGTGCACTATACCATCATCAGTCAACAAATGACTGACAACCCCAACTGAAAATGCTCCCACTGCAGCTGCGATATCCGGTCTCAAGATCAACATCTCATACATGAGACCACCGAATGCCGATGCAATGCTAGCGGGCCCTGCTAGCTCTACGGAGCATGCATCAACATATATATCCCTGGCAATAGGCATCTCTGACTGACAAGGCGTGTCAGCCACATTCATCTCCTGACTGTTCGCAAAAGAGCAACCAACAATGAGTAGAAAATGTCAACCAAATTAATCCTAAACTGGCTCGAATCGCATCAACAAAAGTCTACAAATATGGCTCAAAACCTGATGCAAAATTGCACCAATAACCGTACAAAACTTTGCACAAAATCACACCCTATACACTTATGCTATGTATAAGGTATACAAGTCAGTGGACGCCCAGACTCTGGGCAGTCGGGCAAGGCACAGGCGCCTATACCCCAACAAAAACAACCTCAATGGCAGGCAAACCCAGTATGGACCTTTGCTAGACATCCCTATGATTTTTTCGGTAATAACCTATGTTAAAGAATATGAAAGTCAACCTATTGTCTAACTACTTATTTGTTTTACAAAATGTTTGCAGAGACTGATTAGTTTGAACGTCAACAGATTGTTGTTGTTTTGGGAACCGTATGATCCCCACGCAAAAGTTGTCAACTTGCGCACCTTCATGATATGCGATCGTAGAGCCATTATGCGTCCAAGAACCAAGGAATTTATACATTTTCTACTTCCAAGGTTCCGGGTTGTGATATGGTCCTCTATGCTGCAAAGAAACCTCAATACTCTTGTAAATATGGTTTGCACCGTAGCGGGAATCGAACGTTTGCAATTTGATTTTTTGTATTCACAGAAGAAATGTGTTTACATTGAAGGCCATTACCACCCTACCAAACCAAATGTATTGCTATTCTATAAACCTTTTTTTCAAATCCATGTTCCATATGATGATATCAACACTTTATTGATAGATGAAGCACCCCATAAGGGCTTGCTAAATCTACCGGGCACCACTCTCTCCCCACCCTCATTTGAAGGTCATGATCATGCCTTTTATCTAGAGGACATTTTGATCCCTTATCTCCAGAATTCATGATCATGCCTTTTATCTAGAGGACATTTTGATCCCTTATCTTCAGAATTTGTATTTCAGCCCATTGATTGTTTTAGAATTTGTGCTTAGAAATACTCTCCAAAATGCTAGCTTATTAGATTAATATGATTCTTTGTACCTCTCAATGTGGTGCCATGGAAATTGTGTGTGTATGTGTGTGTGTGGGATGCGTGTCTAACCTCCCTATCCTATCTTATTGCAGTTTTAGCGAGAACCACAATTAAATTGTTAATCCATGGGATGAAGCTGACTCAACTAGTGCATAGAGGCTACAAGAGGTTGTCAATCTCTCGGAAAACAACTAACAACTCGCATCTAACTCAAGATACACTCAAGTGACTGAAATCACCGAAAGCTCATCGCTCATGGCAAACAAATCACATCCGTTACAGCATCAAATGACATGCAAACGTAACAAAACTTCTAGGAAAAGTTTATAAGACCTAAGCACACATGCTTATGGTCTCAAACCCCACTTTATGTCAAGTGCCAAAATCGCGATTATTAACAACAGTGGATTTTTGACCTAGTCGTTTTCGACCCAGAATGCACCTAAATGCTTAGCAATGATGCCCCAATATCCTACCTATGCTTAGTTTTTGATTTTGGAGAGTAAATTCCTACTTATGATGAAATTAGGCCATGGATTGGTGACGCCAAAAGCCACGAAATATTGTCATGTGTTTACGTCAATGCGTAGAGCTCTTACCTGCAGTTGCAATGCAACAAACGTGACGACAATGTGACAACTAGGGAGGAAGTAGGAAGCGCGAGAAGGAGAGAAGTGAGCGTCGTTAGCTCTCGCTGTGTATTTCATTATCCAAAACTTACAAATAACTTACAAAAATTGGCTTTTATACCTTAGCCAAGGTTTTTGGTGGTCAAAACTAATAATCTGGGAGCTCTAACTACAGATAGACAATGACAAGTTGATACAATTTGGAACCTTGTAGCCCCAGCTCATCAATTACAAGGTTTATTCAAAAAATAGGATTTACAATATTCCCAATTTAACAAAAATAATAAGTGTTTTACAATGAGAGCTCCAAAAAATGGTATTCATGGTATCTGTGTTAGCTTGCTGCTAACATCCCCCCCCCTCCTCGCCTGTGTCGTCCCTTGACACAGCTTTATGGGCTACAGTTGACGGCTAGCGAGGTGGTCTTTAAGCGCATTTAGTGACTTTTGGTATCTGATCTTCCTCTCTTTATCTGGCACTTGCAAGAACTGCATGGTGACTTTGTTTTTCAGCTCCACTGCTGAGTAGCCTACAAAGCATGATGTCAGGTTGCTGATCACTGGCCCAAATATTTTTGTTCACCAAGTGAAGAACCCTGTGTAGAACACTTCCTCGAACACCAACACATTGTGAGAAGGTAAAAACATGCATCTGGCATAGACGCCATTGAGGACTTCTTCGGAAGGTTGACTACTAAGGTCATAGCATAATCTTTTGTTACCCTCGAGGAATGACATCCATGGGGTGTCTGCTTGCTCTCGCTCATGGAATACTTTGATGCAGGTGAGCAGCATTCGACAGATTTTGTATAACATTGCACATGATAAATTTGGTAGACTTTTGAAGAAGGACATGGTTCCCATTAGGGTTTTCACCATGTGCTCTTTCGTCGGTGGTCCATTTGTTGGAGCAAGAAATCTGGGGTAATTCAGCCAAGTTGGCCGCTTCTTTACTAGTGCCTCGTGTGCTTGCCAAGTCCTTACTTTTGGTACAGGACAGAAAGTAGGATCCTTTTGCAGGGCCGCATGTGCTCTTGTGAACAAAACTAAGTACCTTGGATTCTTGTTCGATCAGCTCAGCCTCCACCTAGGGTGGTCTTGATCTGCACCCTTGACTTGCATGTTGGTGTAAAGACTTTCTTTAACTTGTAGCAGCTCCACTTTAATCAGAGGATAGGGAAGTGATTGTCGGTGCCATTGTGCATTGATTTGATTGGAAGTGAGTTGTGTAATGTTGACGGAGTGAGGAACTCTCAGCTCCCAATCCATTGCTGCCTTCCACTGCTTATCTATCTCTTGTGTAATTTTTTACTTCAATGCATCTTACTCAGCCTTTGAGAGATGGACCATTGGTACTGTGTCTGTTTCGATAATGTGTACTTGAAACTCCTCCTCACCACTTGGCTCTTCAGCTGGCTATGTCTCCATCTCAGCGAAAGTAACTGAGGGGATCTCTATCTGTGGTTGCCCGAAAGTGCCTGCCTCCTCTTGGGTTTCTGACCGTCCCTCTCTCAATAGCTGGTTGACTCTTTTAAGTTTTGCTATTTCTTTCATCAACTCGTCTTCTCTTTGAACCCGCACAAATCCAGGTCTTTGCGCTGAGACTGCTCCAATTTAAGCTCTAGCTTGAGTTCTTTATTCTTGTTCTCTAATGCCTTGTAGACCTCGTCTATGCCTTTCGAGGCTATGACTGGATTCTCATGTATTTGCACAAGAAAATTGCATGATCATTTATTCTTTGTTCTGAGTACTGTAGGGAAGCATTTTCTACATCTAATTGAACCTAAATATTCTGAACTGATAGGATTGTAGTTAGTTCGTTTGTGACTTTTGTCAGCTATTCATCTTTTGCTTTGCATGCATCTGACAATTTTGTAAGCAAACCACCAAGCTCTTTCATTTCTTTCTACTGCTTATCCCTTGCGAGCTGATGTTGTTCAGCTTCCGCTTTCAACTCCTGCACTTGCCTTTGTAGATCGGTGTTGATGTTTAGTCGGTCGTCTAACTCCCCTTAGAGTGTGTCAATCACCGATTCTAATTCCTTGGCCCTTGTGCTACGGCTAAGTGTTTCTGAGTGAAGTCGTTGAGTAATGTCTTTCATTTTCTTAGCATACTCATTAACTTGCAGGATCACTTCGTCGTTTGATTGACAATCCTCGTTTCATGCCAGCTCACTTGATGTTTCTGCAGATTCTTGTGTGTCCTTTGGAGGCGTCATGGCTTCTGGTTGCTGTTGCCTTTGTGGCTGTGGCTAATCTTCTGCCGTTTTGTCATCTTGAGGCTTCATGGATGCCTCGGCCTTCTCTTGTTGTGTTGAGGTAGAGGGTGTTTCTTCAATCTTCTCTTCTCTTGGTTCCTCAAACTTTTTGTTGTCCTCTGGTTCCAGACTCGCTGTCCTTTCGGGCTCTGTCTCTTGCTCTTTGTGTTGCTCTTATGTAGATTCAGCTGTTTGTTGTGCCAGTTCAACTGCTTCTCTTTGTTCAGGCTCTGCCTCTTTTGTGTGTTCAACTTATGTGGCTTTGCTTGTTGGTGAAGGTGGTGGACTCAGCATAGGGGGGTGATCATGCTGTTCAGAAACGGGTGAAGAAGGACGGGGAGACACCTCACCCTGATCATGTTGTGTTGCTCCTTGTTCAGTTGCTTCCTCTGCTTGCTTTTGCTGTTCTGCCGCCTCTTTCACTTTTCTCTCCGCTTCTTGGGCTTCCTTCAGCTTCAAGGCTTTTGCTTCTTGATACATCTTTTCTAGGGATTTCATGGGATCTTCAACCTGCTTCCTGGTATGATTCTTGGTTCTTTGGTCCTTTCAGCTCAATGGTTGCCCACTTTGCTGGGTCCTTGCCTTGTGCTTGGCGGCTGCATTCGTAAGATTGTTTCTCTCTTTCAAATATGGCTTGCTTTTGTACAGGTTCCTCCTGGTGTGCTGCCACGGCTTTTCTCTTCATTTCTTTCCGTCATGCTATTTTTTCCTCATTATCTGGGCTTTCACTGCTGTGCCGTTCTGGCGAGCTCTTAGCCGACTCTTCATCAGACTTGTATGATCTCTTGGCAGATCTTGTAGCTCGAGGAGAAGGTTGTGCTGACACTATCCATGTGTTCTGTTTTGGGGCAGGTGGCAAGTTGTCGGCCATGCCAATAGCATGGTATTGGTGCGCCCAGATATGTGATTTTCCCTTCTTTCTTTGTCCCTTTCAATGTGGACAATACATACTGTGCATAGTCAATTGGTTTCCCAGTGGTTGATTTGAGGACTTGCGTAAAGGTTGTGGCAACTGCATGATTTGGTGTTGTATACCTTGGCGGTCTTTTGGCAAGGAAGTGGAAATACTGATGGTACAACCTTGCGGGATCTTCCTCCTGTTTGTGAATGAGGTCCGTAAATGTGGCCACGACGGTTTCCTTGGTGAAAGTTCCGCCCGTCTTTCTATCTCTTGCCCTCATTGTCATTCCTTCTATTGGCAGTTTGAGTGCCTCTGCCACTATATCCTTGGTAATCACCACATCAACTTTATTCCCTTGTGGGACAGAGATCTGAGTGGTTCCATCTTCTTTGATCATGGATGAAAGCTCATAAGCTTTTTGGAAGTCCACTCCACACTGCTCTTGTTCATAAAATTCTCTGAGACCAAGCCTCCTATTGGCTTCTTTGGTCTGGGGCTTTGCGGTGACATAATATACTTTTTTGGGTAGAAGTTGCAATTCTACCTGATGTCCTTACTCGCTCTTGAATCTGCCGGTGAACATTGTGGTATTGTGCTCTTCAAGCTGTTCCTTTGAGAGATACGTCGCTTTGGCATTCTTGATTGAATCAGGGTCCAGTTGGTATGGCGGTAGCTCTTGCAACTTTTCTTTTTGGTTGAGATTCTTCTTGGCCTGCTCTGCTGCTTGCATGGCTCCTATTGAGTGAATAGAGTGTCAAAGTTAATAAATTTGGCAGAAATTCTCTGAAATGTCCTTCGAGCTGAAATGCTGACAATTTTGGTCCAATTTGCTTCAAATCAAATTTTGAAGATACATAGATGCATAAAAACATGTAAAGATCAAATTCATAAAGTCAATACAAAAATATGAAACGAAAGTAAATAATCGCGATTATTTACAACTGAGTAATTTCTTCAACTTTTTGCAAACTTGGCGTTACAGGCTTGAAGTATAGATACTCTGAATGAAACATGGGCTCATTTGGATGCGTAGGGTGAAAATGGTGCTAGATTTAGGCTTTAGGTCTCTAAAATAGTAGATGTAAAGAGGTTTTGAAATTATGAGCTCCAAATTTGTTCAAACTTGGCTAATGGCCTAGGGCATCATGTACTTTGGATGTATGATGGCAAAATAGCAAATTTCTCACATTTTGGCCAAAAAGTCAACAATCGCAATTATTGACTTTTTTTAAAACCAAAATGAACATTTTTTGGTACAACTTGGTTCTAGGCATTGTATAGACCTTGTATATGTGATATGAGGTGATTTGGATCAAAAAATGTGGCTCATAACTCAGAATTTGGCTTACAAAGACTTCTTTGCATTTTTTGGCAATTTTCGAAGTTATATGTGATTATTTTGGCTCATACTTGAATTTTGGCATGTGTTAGGTGTGTACAAGTGATAGGTGATGTGATGATGCAACTTTCAAGCAAAAATAGTGCAAAAGTAAATAATCACGATTATTTACAGCAGTCACATTTTTCTTATAAAACTTAAAATTTTTGACCTAAACACATTCTATAAACCTAAAACAAGTCCTAAATTGAATATGGTAAAGTTTGGTCTTGCCGGCATCACTTTGTGCTTTGTCGACTCTGAAATCACCCATTTTTGTGGTACACTGCCTGTTGAGTTGGTTAATCATTTTTAAGGCTATGGACTTGTCCACAACATAGTCGTGAAGCAACTCATCCAATTTTGGCCCATTTAGAGTCAGTTTGACCTCAAATGTCGAATTTGACGCTTTGTAGCCTTCGAGCCATTTTTTGCTTTTCCAGGGCTTTGCTTGATTGATTTCACGAAACCAATCATATACATTGTGTATAGACCTCGTATGCAAGCTGTCTGTGGAGTCAGAACCCAATTCTGGCACAGTTGCCAAAAACCTAGCTTTTCTACTTGGGGCCCCCTCGACCTTTGCCGAATGGTAAACTATTGATATAGAAGTGCTCTAATATGTTGGGGCATGCTACAATTCAAATCTCATTCGATTTGGTTGAGCTGACCACTATGGTCGATTTTTGGTCGTAGGTCTTCATGCACTGCTCGGATTCTAGGGTTTTTTGTAGGGGTTTAGACTAGCTACCGGCCATACAAAATGGATCATTGATGAGTAAAGAACTTACCCCTCATGTCTCGTGTGAGATGGCGCTGAAAACAAGTGACTGTAGACTCTGAAAAAGACGCGCGAAAGAGGTCGCAAAACTCTCTCTCCAAAGGCAACAAGTGGAAATGAGGTGGTTTTAGCCTACCTGGGATATCTATATCTGGACTTCCCGATCCATTTTTCCCAGATTCCCCTGCTAGTCCTACTAGGCCGTGAAATCTATGTTAGACTCAAAAATTTCCCCAATCGGATTCCTGTAGCTCATTTTGCAACAATTCTACAAAAGTAGGTCTGGCCGCCTAATTTAAGCTTCCCGCTTCCATCTTCCGATGTGATTGAATTTTTTTGTGCTTGTCCGCCTTGACTTACTGATCACCACCATGTCTTAAGTTTTTCCATCTGAGCTCCTTTGCTATTTATTATTAATTTTTGACCTCTTTATTGAAAAAATTAAAGAAAATAACAAATGCGCTCAAAAAGCAAAGTGAAAATCTAATAGTTAAGAAAATCCATTGTAAAACACATCTTTATTGTTTTTGGTTGGATTTCTCCATTTTTAAGTCTCAATATCAAGAAAAATGATGAAAAATAATAAAAAAGAACTATTTTTTGATGATTTTTTGATAGTATATACATTATTTACACTCATCGGGGAGGTTAGTTTTCACGTTTTTGGTGTCTCTTTTTTGTCTAACCATTTTTGTCTTCTCGATTTCTGGTTAGGAAAGTCAAAAAACTTTTCTCCCCTCCTTTTAGGAGTAGCTTAGCTCTCACATGTTCTTTTTCTGACCTCGAATCCTCTGAGGTAGCTGAGTGTTCTTTTAAATCATCTGTTGCATCGTAGTAGAGGTCTGAAAAGACTTGTTGAGCTTTCATCAAGTCCTTGGATTCTTCAATTTCATCTTCAATGTGGAGGGTTGAAATCATTTGGATGGGAAATATGTCGTAGCCATCCTCATTGCAAAATTGAGTAGGCATAGACGTATTCACACATACATCCATTGTTGCTAAAATTTGAGTCCACCCAAATGGCTCAAACAAATGCTTTGGAAAGGGTTCAGGTACATACGCTTCATCTGTGCAATCCTTTTCTAAAATACATTCTTCTCTTTTTAAACTTCCGTTTTCTGAAGCTCCGTACATCCAAATAGGAGTGTCTTTGTTTAACCAAGATGAAAGCTTAGTTTCAGCTGAAGAGACTGAATACGGGCATTTTCATAAAATCTCTATAAGTGTCATCTTTTCAATTAACCCTTGTTATAGATCCCACTTGCTTCAAGTACAGATACGTAATTGAGTTTTTTCCCAAAGTCTACTATGGCAAAAGTATGTTAATATTCAATCCCACAGGAATTGACTATCACTTTTTCAAGTAGCCCTAATGGTCTTACAATGTGTCCGTCAGCCAATTGCAATTTCAATCGAGTTTGTCTAATGGCTGGTTGTCCCCAGGATTCCCATACTGTTTTTGTGGCTATGGCTATGCCTGCTCCACTATCTAGTATTTCCATGGTTTCAATGTCATTATATTTCACTGGAAGGGTGGTGTTTCCTTCTTCCCCTTCGTAATATTCTCCAACTTTGTTCATTTTGGAACAGATCGAATCTCTTTGTTGTCCATTTTGTGTTTGAATTTTTCCAATTTTTTTGAGATTAGCCCCATTATCCCCAGTCTAGGGTTTTCTGTAGATCATTCCATAAATATGGTCTGATTTTGAACAGTTCTCCCAAAGTAAGTGTGCATTGGATGGGTGTAGACATGATTGAAGAAATATTGTCTACTTCCAGGGTCTGTTCCGCTCTTTTTACTTGATTGATCTTACACACTATGGATTCATCTTCGTTATCTCCCAAGTAAGAGGGTAATGTTTTCAAGGTCAATGGTTTAGACATTCCTGAAGCTTCAGATCCACAATCCCCGTACAGTGATTGTACATCCATGTCCATATCATGAGGTAGGTTGTCTAACCAAACTTTCTCTATAGGATCTGACTTTAGAGTTAGGCTCCCATCATTGATCTCTCAAAATTTTTTCCATAAGTGTCTTGGCCAGTCTTCCTTATGAATGGAATCCCGTCTAAGGCATCTTCGCTATCCGGTACTATAAGTTCTGGCTCTTTTGGTTTCAAGTGGGGTTCTACCACCACTTCAGATTTTTCTTGATTGTCTCTTCCAACAAGCTCCTCAGGTTTTACCATACTTTCGAGCTTGGGTTTCTGTTTTTCCAGCAACTCCTGTGTGATTCTTACAAAATTTTGATAAGCTTCAAGCTTAGATGCTTCCATGTCTAGAGAAGGATAGTTTTTCCGTTTGTTTTTCATGTTTTGGCCTACTTTAAATCCCGCTTGGTAGGCTTCCAAGGCTGCATTAATAGGCTCAAAAATTTTATCAACCAAAATTGATCCTCCAGATTTTACGGTTGTTTCTTTTGAGGTCACTTCCAGGTTCTTTCACCTTTTCTTGGAATAGTTGTTTTGCTTTCTCCTCAGATTCAGCTCGTTGTTTCTGTTTTCTCAACTCATACCTTTTGCTTCTGCTTCTTTTGGTCTTTTGAGAGACAATTTTTGTATTCTCTGAATCATCAGAGGAGTTATTTTTCTTTTTCTTAGCCTGGGCTCTAGTGATTACCTTGATTGGAACAATCGGTTCACTCTCAGATGAGTTACTAGGTATCACTTGGACTACGTTTACTATTGTTTTTCCCTTGTTTAAAGGATTTTTAGGACAATCTTCTGGAAGTGTCCTCCCTTTTTGCAACATTGTACGCAATAAGCTTCAATCGACTTGAGTTTTTTGTCAGGCTCTGGGCATTCATTTTTCCAATGATCATCTGCACCACAGTTATGATAGTTTTTCATTCTTGGCTTAATCATGGGTCTTACCATAGGAGGTCTAACACCTTGATTAGCCATATAATACATTGGTGGAGCATAATTCACAGGTTCTTCCATTGATGGTGGATGTGAATTATACCAATCTCCTTCTACCATTACTGTAGATGGAATAGGCTCAGCATAGGGTGTAACAAGCACTAGTGTTTGTTCATCTATGACTCCTTCTGGGTGCATGTACTTTACAGGCACTGCATTATGTTCTGGATACGGAGGTTGTTGACCCAACACGGGTTGAGGTCTTTCTATACCCATTGGTGGTCTTTGAGTTGGTGTCATGTTAGACTGGTATCTGTACATGGGTTGTCCTTGTGGCCTCATGGGCACATATTGAACATTCCCATCATATTTTGGTCGGTAGTAGCACCCATTGGTCTCATGGGTGGTCCATTTACCTCGATTGCACACCATTTTTGCGATCTAATTGGTTGTCCTTGTTGAGGTATCCCTTGTCCTGGTCCCCTCATAGGTGCTTTTTGCATGTTATTCGTCATGTCATTCATCCTTTTGAGCATGTCTTCTATGAGTGAAAGTGGTGTTGCAGCAGCTGTTCCCACTTGTGTTGGTTTAGTGGATGCTGTTTTCTCACTTTGGTTATCCTTAGGGATATCTTCTTCATTGAAAATATCACAATTGTCTCCTAAGTCAATAACATCTGACACACACTCTGCTAGGGTTATATGCTTCTTGCTATAGAGTATAGCATGAAGTTCTTTGTTTAGTAGTCCCTCTAGAAACAATGACACTAGTCGTTCTTCCGCAGGTATCTCTAGCCTTGGGCATCTGGCAATGTATTGTTTCATTCAAGTTGCACAATCCCTAACAGACTCACCATGTTTCTCTTTAAAGCTGTAGATTTGAGCTACAGTATTGTGTTTGATCCCTGTTTT
This sequence comes from Adiantum capillus-veneris, assembly GCF_014529385.1. Lineage (NCBI taxonomy): Eukaryota > Viridiplantae > Streptophyta > Polypodiopsida > Polypodiales > Pteridaceae > Adiantum > Adiantum capillus-veneris. The sequence continues at coordinate 26,098,379 of NC_140948.1, read as the reverse complement.
GGAGCAAGCAGCTATAAATCCTTGAGCTAATGTGTTCAAGTCCATGATTGACCTTGGTGGAATGTTTTGGAACCATGTCAATGCTTTTTCTTCTAATGTCATTCCAAACCCCTTGAATTAAGTATGGAAATCAAATATGCTTTTGGCTCTTAGCACATGCTTAAAGCTTGCTAAGTGGTTGTATGGATCCACAGATCCACTGTATTTTCTAACCTATTTCTGAAAATCAGCTGGTCTGACGCGTCTATTTGGTTCAACTCCCGATCTCCTAGCAGTTGGTCCTGTTCCGAGTTCTTCAAGCCAGTCTGTTGGAAATAGTGACTCATGTAGCCCCGGACTGGCTTTAGTGTCACCTGATTTTCTGCATGATGAGGTGGTTTCTGGTTTCTTAACGTTACTCTCAGATGATCTCTCACGGTGCTCATCTCTTGGAATTGTTTCTGGTCCTTGTCCCAATATCCAATCGTTTATGGAATACCCTTGGTATTTTGTTTGTTCTACCTCCTCAGGAGTCATCATAACAAAGTTGTTGTTATAACAATCCCTAAACAGGTAGGTTGGTAGGCCTGCTGATCCCTTATCTTTGATCTTGAAGATATAGATGATCTTCATGGCCGTTAGTTGTTGTGATTTGGCATGCGAAGTACACAGGAGATCTTTGACATTTCTATCCTCCCAACAATAGACTCCGATCCTAGGATTATCAGTACTAAGCCGTTTCAAGGGCTTCAAATCAACTTGATTATATCCCTCGAATTCTAAAGTTGGTGGTCCTTCTTTTGTAGCCATATCTGAAATTATGGTATTTACTTCTAAACCCCATTTGTCTATCACGTCAGGGTCTTCGACTTGTAAATACTGAGTTTCGTTTTGATCCATGCACTTTTCCTTGTTTGTTTGCCCTAATCTCTTCTTCGAACTCAATACCGTGGTCATCAATGCGAATGGCATACTCTTTGTTAGGATCCAGGTAAACATGAGCTCCATGGCGATTAGTCTTATAAAAAGAGAGTATATGCTTATAGCGCATTGTCGTTCCGGTTTCCAAGTGAGTCGAATAGGAAGACATTTCGGATGTCAAATCAGAAAAAGTGTCTGAGACTTCTTTAGGGATAGTGTGCAAGGAATTGCCTTGATTCATGCTTTCTTCAGTGGATAGTCTACTGGAGATTTCTCCAAGTATGCCCTGATTTCCTAGTACATGACCAGATCTAAGGTTCATATAGACTTATGAAGCCCTAGATAGAGTACTTACCTTTGGATTGGCTTGTTGTCAATTTCTTCCACTTGACAGGATTGCACTTTCTGTCAAGCTACCGATTCCTCATCTGCAACCTGATTCCTATACAAATTTGATCAAGTTAGCTATTCTTCTATAAAGACAGTATAATTTTTGCTAGCTGTTGTGATTCGTCTATGTGTATCATTGCAAATCGAGCTAATTGAGTCAATCGTTGCAATTTTCAAACTCGATTTTGGCAAAAATCAAAGGACTAATCTGCAACTTGAAAACTGAGTGAACATGTACCAACTTGGATCCGATTGAACCCAAACTTTCCCGATGGCCTTGTATTATACTGATCTAACACTGTACAAGTTCAAAAGTCAAAAGTGGTGGCTCTGTGTAGCAGTAGTAAATAATCACGATTATTTACTTTTGTTAGTTTTTTACCCTTTCTGGCTCGATTTGCCAAGTGTACAACTTGTTTAGGTCCTTGGACAAGTTTGGACAAAATCTGTTCAAGTTTATCAATTGTTTCGTGTCCGCAGACTTTGATTTTAAGAATCTGGCTTAAGTCTCACTTTTATGATCCAAATTTCACCAAAATTGATTTGTGTGGTCTACTTGATATGTTTGACCTTGTGGTATGCCCAAATGTGCAAGAATACCAAATTTCACTTTTATGATTCAAATTTCACCAAAATTGATTTGTGTGGTCTACTTGATATGTTTGACCTTGTGGTATGCCCAAATGTGCAAGAATACCAATTTTTGAAGCAGATGTAAATAATCCCGATTATTTACTCTACTAATTTTTTGCAAGTTTTTGCCCCAATCTTGACACAGATCTGTTAAGCACTTCGACTTAAGGTGTCTAGCCAAGTTTCATCAAGTTTGGACTATTTTTGGTCAAATGGTCATCAGTTTTTTGTCCGCAGACTGACTTTGCAAATTTGGTCACAATTTTAAATCCAATGATCCAAATCTTACCAAATTTGATTTGTGGGCTTATTACAACATGGTAAAACCAGTGGTATGCTAACTTGGTCCAAAAAGTTAAAAAATTGGACAGATGTAAATAATCGCGATTATTTACAATTACCAAATTTTTGCATCTTGGTCAACTGAGCATGTACACATGTCTATCACATCAATATAAGCCTATGAATCAAATTTCATCAAGTTTGGACTATTTTTTCCCAATTTACACTAAAGTTTCAGAAAGGCAGTAAAAACTTTAGTTTCTACCCAATTTTTTACCAGTTTGGTGATCCAAATCTTTTGTGCCTTTACAAAAGTTGTTTCTACACATGCAATGAGTCTCTGGTATCAACCTTAGTCAAATTTGAGCTAAAATTAAATAATCACGATTATTTACTTTATGCCCAAAATGAACAATTTTTTGCACTTTCTTCATGGACCGTCTTTTCAAGAGTTGTTTTAAGCCTATGAATCAAGTCAAAACTTAATTTGACCTAAACTATAAAAAAAAGTAAATAATATGAGTTTTTGCAAACTCTTGAAATTTTTACCTCAAAGTGTCCTTGAACTTACCCCACTGGTGCATACAATTTTTAAGCATACTCTCCAGTCAGATTGAGTGGTTTGGAGTCTTTTTGTGCTATTTCTAGCCGTAGACTTGAAATTCTGCAACTTCAAATACAACTCACAATGATTCTTTTGGAGAGAGCAATGTCCTGAAATCCACCTCGTATCCTACTTATCCTACTCCTAGGTTTTCATGCAATGGGGTTGTGGAAAGTGTCCACAAACACTCGTTTTCTTGTTTTTTATAGTTTCCTGAGCATTGATCTTAAGATTTGTCTCATCTACCAATCATTCTCAAAATCATAATCTAATTCTACAATCCTAAAATCCTAAAGGCACTTGACAAGTACGATTACTTCCAAGCTACCTCTACATAGCAAAAGACGACAATCTTAAGCTATGCGGTTAGTAAAGGAAAGTTTTTACTCAAGGAGATCCTAGAGGAAGTTAAAGGGTAACTTCACAAGACGCTCGTGTTTTTCCCTCATTTAGGTCTCTTCGATCCTCGACAGCGGCACAAATGTGGGACGCGTGTCTAACCCACTATCCTATCTTATTGTAGTTTTAGTGAGAACCACGATTAAATTGTCAATCCATGGAACGAATCTGACTCGACTAGTGCATAGAGGCTACAAGAGGTTGTCAATCTCTCAGAAAACAACTAACAACTCGCATCTAACTCAAGCTACACTCAATTGACTGAAATCACCAAAAGCCAATCGCTCATCTGTAAACAAATCACATCCGTTACAACATCAAATGACATCCAAACGTAAGGAAACTTCTAGGATAAGTTTATAAGACCTAAGCACACATGCTTATGGTCTCAAATCCCACTTTAGGTCAAGTGTCAAAATCGCGATTATTAACAGCAGTGGATTTTTGACCTAGTCGTTTTCGACCCAGAATGCACCTAAATGCTTAGCAATGATACCCCAATACCCCACCTATGCTTAATTTTTTATTTTGAAGTGTAAATTCCTACTTATGATGAAATTAGGCCTCGGGTCGGCGACGCCAAAAGCTACGAAATACTGTGATGTGTTTACGTCAAATGTGTAGAGCTCTTACCTGCGGTTGTAATGTAACAAATGCGACTGCAATGTGCAATGTGACAACCTGGGAGGGAGTAGGAAGTGCGAGAAGGAGAGAAGTTAGCGCCGTTAACTCACGCTGTGTATTTCATTATCCAAACTTACAAATAACTTACAAAAATTGGCTTTTATACCTTAGCCAAGGTTTTTGGTGGTCAAAACTAATAATCTGGGAGCTCTAACTAAAGATAGACAATGAGAGGTTGATACAATCTGGAAGCTTGTAGCCCCGACTCATCAGCTACAAGGTTTATCTGAAAAATAGGAGTAACAATATTCCCGATTTATAAAAAATAATAAGTGTTTTACAATGAGACCTCCAAAAAATGGTATTGGTGGTATTCGTGTTAGCTTGCTACTAACAGTGTGTGTGTGTGTGTGTGTGTGTGTGAGAGAGAGAGAGAGAGAGAGAGAGAGAGAGAGAGAGAGAGAGAGAGAGAGAGAGAGAGAGAGAGAGAGAGAGAGAGAGAGAGAGAGAGAGAGAGAGAAATTATACATCAAACTCTGCATATGTTGTTCAAAATATACAGTAATCACACTACCAGCTAACAAAGGGACAGAGGTAATGAGACATTAGGAAGAGAATGGAGACTAGGAGGCCTCTTTATTTGACAGTTTAAGGAAGCCAAACCTTTAGTATTAAGAAAGTAATCAAAGGATAGTTTTTGAATTCAAAAAGGAAAAACGGCTAGTTTATTTGAATTCAAAGTTTCCCCCCAAAATAAAAGTTAAAATCTAGTGGGTAAAACCATATCATGTAGCATATCTATGTAAAGAGCTCGACATGTAGATTGTAGATCTATGATCTCCGCTCAAATCGGGGATTTATATGTGGAAGTTATGGAAGGCCACAAATCATAAAAAATATCACCTCCTTTTTGGGGAAAAAAGTGCATCCTTTGACCACTCTTACACATCTCTTACACACCCACCATTCTTGCACACATGGCATACACCTATTCGTCAAAATGTTAATCACCTCCATAAGCTCATGGCAAATAAAGAGGCCCTCCTACACCCCATCCTCTTCCTAATGAAGACCTCATCTTACAATTGAAAAAAAGATATAACCAAACTGTGGGAATTATCTCACAATTGCAAGAAATGTTGGACTGGAAGTCATGAATATAGATTCATTCAAGTTACATTGTCATGATTTGGACTCGGCCACTTAGTTCTCTATAGACAATCTCGTTTTCCCATTGTTGCATTACTTTGCGTCCACCAATTAAGAAATAGAATAGTGAGGGCTCGTTCTCTAGGGTCTCGTCCACAATGTCCTGGCAAAGTTGCAAAAGGTTGCATTGCTCTCTTATTGTGACCACTGTCACAAGGTTGAGCTCTTTGTTGAAAACCTCCACATTTATGACACCATTGTTCTCTAGGCCTGTTGACTCTTGATCAATAGGAATAATCTTAGAGTAGCCTACAACAATTTGAGAGTGCTGGTACCAGAAGGAGATGAGAAGGGACTGTGTACTGATCATGTACTTGGCCACCAAAGTGTCCAATGCAACCTCGCAATGTATGCTGTCCACCTCTTTAACATACCACCGTCTATCAAGCAGCTTGTCAGAGAAGCAAGCATCTAGAGATTTACGTACCAGCATTTTCTTTGCAACATGTATGTGGCAAGTGTGAAATAGTTCCACAAATAAATTTATAGGACAAAAATTAGCAATCTTTACCAATTTAGTGGGCACTAAATTTCATAGGGACCTTTGCATATCCCTAAACAACTTGCTTCTAAGAGCTTCACACAATGTGGTGTCCGGGAATGGCCAGTCAATACATCTCCAATTGGTAGGGAGATGGAGTTTAACCACAGTACTTTTTTTATTTTTCTGTTTGAGCTGGTAGAAATGCTCGTAGAAGAAAATTCCCTCGTCTACAAGACTCTTGCTAGTTCTTCCATCATACTGTAAAACACCAATGTCAACATGGATTACAGATATGAGACCTATAATACACTCCACTGGCTCCCATTCCTCATATGATGACGGATAGACATCTGCAATTGCAAAAACAAAATGTAATAGACCACCTAGTCTAACTACTGCAACAAATAAAGAGCTTATGAGAACTTGATCTACCTTTGTTATTATTGTTCTACCTCTTCAAAAAGAAAAAGAAATTAAGAGAACATCAAGGTCTAAAGGAAAGAATAGAGATGGAAGGTTGTGAACACACTTACAGTGGCATTGAGGATGATAAGCTAATGAGACATCTTTGCCATTAGCAATCACATCGGAGTGACTATAGACATGTTGTACCAAAACCTCCTTAATAGTTTTCTTGCCCACCTCCACTTTCAAATCTAGCACTCTTGATTTCCATGCTGAACGAAATAGATTTGATGTTGAGGATCTTTTCCTCCTTCTTGGTTGCATAAGAACCCAAGAACCTTTGTATATTGCATGTTGTTGCCATTGACTATCTATATTGATGGAGTTTGAGATAGTGATAGAACTTATGGTGCTACCTGGCCTCCTTGGGGGACTAATGGCGAGGTTGGCTGGGGAGAGAGCACAACAACCCCCTAGAGCTATTAGGGTGGGAAGAAGAAGAAGAAGAAGAAGAAGAAGAAGAAGAAGAAGAAGAAGAAACCATGGCTCGTTCTGAGTGGTAGAAGAAAGCGTGCACTTGCTTCTAATGGAGGGAAATATAGTCTTGAATGCTTGGTTAATGGAGCAAGAGCTTTTGGTGACGAGGGAATGATACATTATCGTAGCTGTCTTTCAGTACCATAACTACATTCAGACCCTGGGCCCACATATAGATACCTTAAACGCCATAAAAACGAGGTTTTACCTCATGTTCTTCTCTTTCTTTTGCATTTTTTTGATTTATTTCTTCCGATTTCTAAGTTACGTTGGCTTGCTGTTCATTGGATGTGCCTCCTTTTCTCTCTCCTCAATAAGGCTCTCCAAATGACCTCCCAAATTCCCTAATGTTCAAGTGAGGATGTGAACAAATGGTCAAGATACATTCGTACTTTTGCAGCATTGTGAACAATTTGTGTTCACAATAGATCCACTGTGGGATGAAAAGGATGAAGAGAATTTGTCTAAACCTTGCTGGCTCTTTATTGTTCAAGTTGCTCCATGGAGCAAACAAGTGTGTGAAGGATTGGAGGTGGAGGTCGAAGAGCTTCATGACCAAAGTGCATGGTCGATGGATGATGTAAATGAGTATTTCAAGCTAGAGGTTAGTGGTGAGCAAATGATTGAACCTAGAGATGAGCTCTCATATACACAAGTAGATGCAAAGAGTGATGTAGAAGTGGAGTTTGATGAAAAAGATGCAGAAGTGCAGATTGAGATAGATATCTTTGGTGCATCAGCTCTCATACAAGATGAGAGATTGACTACTAATTTTTTTAAGGAACTCTTTTGTATTGAACACTCACTTATAACGGATTTTAATTATTCTACAACATTGGATAGATATAGTGATATGTGTTGCAGCTTCGTTTTTTTTTTTTTCATTGCTTAAGTTGTTCTCTTATGAATATGTGAATTGACATATTGTATCTATGTTATCAAATAAAGCTTTGTAGCCATGGCCAATGATGAAGACCTGCCATATTCTCTTAGCTTTAGTTTTCTGTCACTCCGACCGACACGTCACCCAAGCAGATGGGTGTCTTTTTGTCATAGTTTTCACCTGAGCAGGTTGCTTACACAGAGACCCTTTGGGAAGTTGGTCCCTCTAGACCAAGTACAGTCAGGCCTACGCCTAGGACTAGTGTACCCCCTACACCAGTCGGCCTTACACCTCTATCGAGCATGCCAGTTAAACCGACGGGTCGTTCTTCTTTGAGACGAGGTAGGCATCATTCCAGAGGTACTAGTGGTTGTTGTGGTAGTGATTCTATCGATGTGTGCACACCATCAAGAGACTGTCCACCTGTCTCTTCAATAGATAGTTCACCAGCAGGCACACCACCTACACCTTGGGGATCACATGAGCATGATCCTAGCAAGGTGTACAAGACCAAGGATGGGGCTGTTGTCATGGATAGGGCCGAAAAGGCCATGCGATTGAGGATTCAACAACTCTGTACATTTCAGTTTGGCCACACTGTGATATAGTATTGGGATGCTTAGGATCATGAGAGAAAGGATTACATCATCAATGTCATTCACAAATATGGTAACTGTGATAAGTCAAAGAAACCTATACCATTTCTAATGGTTTATGCCAACATATCTTCTTTAACTCTAGTCGTTTATCTGAGACAAAAAAAGTGAAGTGGCTCATGCAAGATTTTAGTAATTTAAGCATAACTTTTACATATGACACCAAAATTCACAAAAGTTCTTCAACACAATTTTTTAAGATGCAAAGAACTTCTTGATATCATATTTTGACTAAAATAATCCAAAAAAACAAAAGTGAGCTTTCCAAAATCAGTAATTTTTTGTAAAAAATTGCATTTCTTTGCTTAATTTGGGTGACTCTCAAATGGCATCAATTTTTATTTTAAAGTTATTTCTATCTATCTTCTTTGTTGGACATTGAGTTTGGGTGGGGTTAAGATCCACTTTAAACTCTTGTGATCAATTATCAATCAAAAATTTTGACCAAGGAGATAATGTCTCCAAAGCTTAAGAGCATGCATAATTGCAAGTAATGAGTGGCATAGTTAATCTCATGTATCATTAGCTTTCGAGAAGTGTAAGCTACAAGTCATCCTTCTTTCATCATAACACCTCCTAAGAGAAGATTACTGGCATTTGTCACTACTTCAAACTCTTGAGTGAATTTTGGAAGTTTGAGAATAGGACTTGAGACTAGAGTTGCTTTTAAAACATGCTTCATGTTCATCTTGCCAATAGATTTTGGTATTTTTCTTTAGAAGATTGGTGAGCGGTGCCATTTTTGAGAGCATCGTCCTTAAGAAAAGTCATATACTACCATCATGTCATGCCTATGAATCCTCTAACTTTGCTTTGCTTTGACATTTCCACAATATCTTTGATTTTCTCAGTGTCAATTGATACCCCTTTAGGTGAAATGACAAAGCCTAAATAAGTGACTTTAGAAGTGAAAAATGTACACTTCTTTTACGAAGAGCTTGTGTTAGCATAGGATCTCTAATACTCTTCTAATACTCTTCAAACATGAGCTTCATGAACTAGTCACTTGTAGTCCATGGACTAAATATTATTGAGCATAAGAGTTGAAAAACTTAGTTGGACCCAAGGTTTCACTTTAGTTATGTGAGAATTTCAGGTGTGGGCACAAGCAAGCTAGGACATGCAAATCTATCTTTGAAAGATGTATCTAAAAAGTGTCCGTATGATGCTAACAAGAATGTTTGTGGGGATGCTTTGTAGGTTGAGAGGTTCGCAAAGGTGCCATATTAAAGGGCATGTGCCATATTGATCGTTCTCATTTTGTGAGGAATTCTTTAAACTCTTTTAAAAACTATGCACTTGGAACTGATAACTTTATAGAACGATTGTGAGAGTTGATCTTTGCTAGTGCATATTGTATGTTTGTGTTAAAGTTTTTTCTAGAAAGGGGCACAAGAGGCTGGCCTTTGAGATTCCTTGAAAAGCCAAGCATGGTGAGGTTGAAGGCCAAAATTGTGAAGAGAATAGCTCTATTTGTGAGTCTGATGAGCTGCAAGAAGATGGTGGTGGCTTGGCTCTTTGTTTTCACCATATTTTTCTCAAGGTGGCCAAATCTCTACCATCTTAGGCGATTATGTCACAACTTTCTTTCCTCTTTAGAGAAATCTTCTTTCTTAAAAATTATTTTGTTGGCCTACACAAATCCTTGGACGTTGTCACCCGTGTCACTCTCCTAGCAGCTTAGATGACAGTGATCACATCAGATCCCTCTAGATCCCTCTAGGTTGTTTTCGGCGCATGCAAAGCGAGGACCTCGCTCGGAATCAGCCACCTATGCATGCATGTGAAGGCATGTTTCCCTAGGAAAAAGGCTCCAGTACTCTTGGAAAAAGGCTAGGTTGGCATTGCATTGCCTAGTCTATAAGTGACATGGGGTTAGAGTCGGGAGATCAATGACGACCAAGTGATCGGTGGGGCGCGCACGATGTAGGTCGTCCAATCACCACCCAAAGAGCGTGAATTTTTAATACACAAGGCTTCTTTGTTGTGCAACAACATGCCTAACTCGGATCGGTTGGTGTAGGCCTGTGGAGGGGGAAGTCAGGGGTTCATGGACCATAGGGACCCTACATTTTTTTCTCGATGGAACTCAATCAATGGCAGATTAAGCATGCGGCCTTAGTTGAAAGAGTTGAACAACTTAGTTGGACCCAATGTTGCACTTTAGTTATGTGAGAATTTTAGGTGTTGGCACAAGCAAGCTAGATTTGAATCATGAAGAAAGGAGACATGCAAATCTATCTTTGAAATATCTATACTATAATAAAAGGGGAAGGATTCCGCCCCCCCACATGGCGCGACCTCCTTGATCCGACCTGTGTGCCCTGCACGCCAGCATGACAGTGGACTGAGACGCCGGCTATAGAGAGAGAGAGAGAGAGAGAGAGAGAGAGAGAGAGAGAGAGAGAGAGAGAGAGAGAGAGAGAGAGAGAGGGGCTTGTGACTAAGTAACACAGGATCTTGATGGAACCTCGAGTCATGGGATCGATAGCAGGAAAGCAAGGCACAAAAAGCGAGATGCGTGGCAGCCGTCATATTTGTCCGAGTATACTTTTTACGTCTGAGTTTACTAGCATTTTTGTTTAATTTATATATTTATGTTTTCCCATCTTGGACAAACAAATGCTCGTGTGCACATGGATAGAGCATGTGGATCTCCCCGTAGTAGCCGCCCAGGTTCAAATCCTACTTACGACCCCGCATTGACCTTTTGTCTGTCGTCCGTCGTCCTCGAGATTCCCCCCACTCAACCCCATCCGTAGATCCCACCGCTCGTGGTCATTTAAGACCCCATGTTACTTAGACATGTGGGGGGGGGGGGGGGGGGGGGGGGAGTGTGCAGACTCAGAGGTAGCTTTAAATCCACACTCACGCAATGAAAATCGTGTAGCCTTTTGGACCCACACGAGCGTGGAGTAGAAGGCCGCGATCATGAGGAAATTAATCAATTAGCCGTTATATGATTTCGTAAAAGAAGAGCACGTCAATCATGGCCAATCGATGCAGCCACAATGCGTGAGAATGTACTCTTGAGAGGAGAATGGGCATTGATGAACAATGGCGACTCTGCAGCAGAGCAGGCTACCCTGCCCACACTCATGACAGCCCTGTCGTGCGCCATCTACAAGCGAATGAATTTTTCTTTTGTGAGGTCACTTAAAGGCTACGCTAAAAAAAAGGATTTGTACCAAGGCCCTAAGGAAAGAGAATTTTTCTTTCTTTTGTGAGGTCGCTTAAAGACTCTGCTGAGAAGGATTTGTACCAAGGAAAGAGAATCAATATTTCTTTTGTGAGCTCACTAAAATACTCCATTAAGAAGAAGGATTTGTACCAAGGCACTAGGATACATGCTGATATTCGAACAAAACGCATACTTAGGCAGAACGTTACTCAGTATGTATGTCAAGCGAACTAGGCTATTTTTAATAGATGAAGAGAGAGGGCTGCATTTCTCAGAGTGAAGCGTGTCCTCGACAAGTTTCTTGTCCTCAGTGTTGTCTGATCGAGTGCATTGATTACAGGATGGGCAGTATGTATGTCAAGTGCACTTCTTAGAGGACAATATGTATGTCAGGTGTGGTGCACATCTTAGAGCACAACACACACACACACACACACACACACACACACACACACACACACACACACACACACACACACACACACACACACACAGGCTTCTTTGTCGACAGTCGTCCTCGTGTGCAACACGTGACACGGAGCTACCTTTTTTGCATTCAAAAAGAGAGTCGTAAGACCTAGAAAGGCATTGTCTTGCTTCCTTGCTTGGAGTTGTCGTGTGCACCTTGCTTGGGAGGTGAATTGCGTGCTTTTCTTGACATAGCTTGACAGTGAGTTCTCCTTCATGGTGGTAGCAAAGAGGGATCTTGAGTTTAAAATGCAGAGGAAAGGCCAAATGCGACTTTAGGATCATGTCAGATGTTGAGCTAAGCAAGGAGATAATTTAGTCTATGGCGAGAGCGGCTACGTCAATGTCCAGGCTGTTGAGGATTAGGAGCAGCTTATTTGAGGGGACTATGGAAGCTTGATGGCTATGTCAGCCAACAAGAAAAAGATTGTGCTACAGAGCAGGGAACAAGATGGTGATAATGGAATCTTGCAACAAAGGCGGGGTCACGGGGGAAAGCCTGTGGGGGGGGGGGGGGGGGGGGGAGAGAGAGAGAGAGAGAGAGAGAGAGAGAGAGAGAGCATCTCAAGACATAGCAATAGAAAGACAATGATGTTTTAGAGGTTGTTGTCTTCGCCACAAGCTTTGGGAACAGATACTTGAGGTCAGACAACACTATTTGGGAAGCTACTCATAGCTATGGGTGTAAAGAGGAAAAAGAGGGGGGGGGGTAGGTTTTCCTTGCTCTCTATTTGGTTGTGTAAGAGTGCCATATTCAACATGCAAACTCTGCCCTGTTTTAAATTGGTACATTTCTTGCATGTTCTCACGAATTAATTTTTGTAATTTAAATGACAAATATTTGGTGTAATATATAAGATGTAGTGGCCTTAAGGAACAATATTTGATTTGTACTTCAAATGCTTCCTTTTTTGCACTGTTGTGTCATCAAATTTGTAGTATCTTAATGTTTCCTCCTTCCAAAGACAAATACTCTTTTATATCCCATCTATGGCAAGAGCTCCTTCCTTCGACGAGTGCACCTTGCAGCTTTAGTGACATAGTAGGCGAGAGAGAGAGAGAGAGAGAGAGAGAGAGAGAGAGAGAGAGAGAGAGAGAGAGAGAGAGAGAGAGAGAGAGAGGTGACTCCAACATTCCACTTTTTGGCCAATTACGTGAGACAGTGAGAGTGAAGGAATTCTTGATGTGGGGAGAGAGAGAGAGAGAGAGAGAGAGAGAGAGAGAGAGAGAGAGAGAGAGAGAGAGAGAGAGAGAGAGAGAGAGAGTGATAGGGTGGACCACCACCTTCGCATAGATCTAGGACGAAGGGCAAGAAGTTGGAAGGTCTGAGCTCTCCATGCATCCTTTCTTACATTCGACACATGAGTGGCTTCTTACCTTGCTACCAACCGGCATTTTTACCTTACTTTAGGCTCCTCAATGTGCTTTGGATCCCCCCTTTGTGTAGCTCTTTAGTCGCCCGTGCCATGGCTCTATGCAATGACCAGTTGATAGTTTTGATGAAAGAGAGAGAGAGAGAGAGAGAGAGAGAGAGAGAGAGAGAGAGAGAGAGAGAGAGAGAGAGAGAGAGCATGCAATTTTTTGTAGTACGACATGAGGAAAAGTCTATAGTGGTGTAGAGAGTGTAGATGGGTATGGTGATAGAGCTGGGTTTGGACGATGGCCCATGTGCTTCTACTTTCTCTGGTTGAGGATGATCGTACACTTGGCATCTCTCTCTCATACATCTTGAATCAAGACCCCCGCATGGAATATTGTGGATGCACTGTTCCCCATCCTTAAGAATATTGTGGATGCAGTGTTCCCCATCTTTAAGAAATTTGTCAAATTCAAAGAACATGTGACATACCAAAGGGATTTGATTATATTTAAGGCTGCTTGCCATCGTGGTAAGTAAACCTCAAGTAGACCACTACCAGTATTTAGTCAACCTAAGCAAACAGTTACCAGTTTTCCAAAATGAAAGTCAATGTGGGGCTTACATGCATTGACGTTGGTAGCCAAATGATAGTAGGATGTAGCGTTACCACTACACCTGCACAAAAGCACTTGAGAAGACATACCTGCTGGTGTACATAGAGTTAAAACCCCCTAGGCCAAAAAAGTGTGTGATTGACATAGCCAATCACCTACACCTACACAAGGGGCTTAAAGATCGAAGGATGTGTTTATTCACTTAAAGATGCTTTGCAAGACCTCACAACGTGCTAGCACATTAGAAAAACTTTTGGTATTGTTGTTGATGAGTTGTTGATCATCACACAATTGCCACAAATGTTTGAGGGAAGTGAGCATGAAATCCGGTGTAACAGAACCTAGCCGAGTCGAAGTCAAGCTTCACAATGTAGACAACTTAGTAGTATGATATTTTTAGGTTTAGCAACAAATGTCTCATGTTGAAAATGTGAATAAGCTCTTTTACATCGTCTCCCTAAGTTCCATTTGAGAGAGAGAGAGAGAGAGAGAGAGAGAGAGATGTAGAGATTTTGTCTCCCTCACAAGCACTTTGCAAAGCTAAGTTGGTGCCACAAGGCACTCGCAGTCACTGACTAGCATATCTTGCAACCCAATTCCACTACCTTGTTGTCCTAAAGGATAGGTCTATCTAAGAAAAGATGGGCATGTGGGTGTAAGTTTCTTCAATTTCTAGCTACCTTGCAATGAATTCCATGATCTGGAGATCTTGGGTGTGAGTACGCGAATGCGGTGCATGTGCGGAGAGTGAGAAGGGGAGAGAGAGAGAGAGAGAGAGAGAGAGAGAGAGAGAGAGAGAGAGAGAGAGAGAGAGAGAGAGAGAGAGCACGACACAGGATGTGGGTGGAGCTCCCAAATCTCACTATATGAGTACCATGTGAGAATGTGAGTGAGAGCTCCTTATTCTTTGTATGTGTAAAGAATAAGGAGATAAATGTGGGACCGATGGACACGGGCAAAGCACGGTGAGGCACACCGTCTTTACCTAACATTCTCCCACTAAAGGGTGTGTGCTGATAAGTGGTGAGAAGACTAGCCTACAACTAGTATATACAAGAGGTGAGAGAAGACGACTCACAACCTATGCCCACTGGCTCACTCTGTAACCGCTCTAGTGTAGATACAACACGCATACCACTAGGGCTAGAGCTACAATGACACTACTGATGCAAGTATCGAGTGACAACCTGCATGGCTCCACAATGCACAATGCCAGTGTCAGCCATCGCACGACTGACAACTCCCACTGCAAATGCAACAACCGCATAAGCAAGATCAGGTCTCAAGACCAAAAGGTTAGACATGAGAGAACCAAAAGCAAACGGAACATGCACTATGTGTGCCAACCTATCCTTGTCAACAACCTCAGTGCCATATGTATCCTCATCAGGAACCACCCGACTCTGCATCACTATGTTAGCATCGTCTGGCAAAGGCATATCTGCTGAGAATGACTACAAAACCGAAAAGTCAACACCACTGCAATCACACACAACTGTGTGAAGGACACTGTCACCCTCAAACATATCAGACGCATTATAGAACAATGCATCGGTCTCTGGCTCAACTGATGTCATCTCAACGGATGACTGACCAAGGTGTACATCCCCAGAGATACCAATGTCTACGTGAACATCACCACAAGACAAATGCACAACCTGCTCTCCATGTAGCACATCCTCAAAAGAGACAGGCCTTGTCTCTGGCTCCAAACATGGCTGCAAAAAAATCGAGACTACACCGTCTCGAACCTCAGACACATGCATAGGATATACCAGGCCACTGTGGGATCCTCTAGCAATCACTAATGAACCACAATGCATCTGGAAAGACTGCTCTCTAAGCAGTACATGACAACCAAATCTCCAACCGTCTCATTGAGATCAAGCTCTGTCTCAGCTGAAGAACATAGCGCACATGACGTAGCTTGTATGATACACCACTAGGCAAAGACAAACAAACGTCTCCTGCATCCTCTATGTCAAACGCCAAACCATCGGCCAAGTGCACATAACTAAGCCTCCCAATAGGAAATGTGCTAAACCACTTGTTAAGTATGGAGCCTGATTTACCCCTTGTAATTTTTTGTGGTAAAAACGCACATTTGTAGGCCCCCATTATGAGGAGAAGCCATCGTGCGTGAAGGAAAATCACTCGCCAGAAAAATAAAATCACTCGTCGAAAACCAAAATTTTCACAGCCACAATCTCCAACAAAGGTCGAGATTGGCTTCCCCGGAATATTATGACCGGACGGCGGCCGAAAAGTGGTCGGAAAATGACTGATCGGTTGGCCGGTGGCCGGTAGTTGGAAGTCAAATACCAATGGCCAGTAGCCGAATTCAATGACTGGTGGCTGAATTCAAAAGCGGACTTGTCTTCTCAAGGGCGGCCACACATGGGTGGATTTGAGGGTCCGATTTGGACGTATCTACACAAGGGCGGCTACACATGGTTGTCTCCTGAGAGAGGGAAGCACTTTTGGCCTATAAAAGGAGGCCATTTCTACACACATTTCATAGTGTGAAGTTGATGCAACAAAGTGGGTGTGAGGTGGTGAGAGTGAAGCAAGGCGGGAGCTCTATTAAGGGTATAATCCCTTTGTAAACTACTTCTTGTTTTGAAGTACTAAAGCCATTGAGTGGCTGCTTTCTTGTGGACGTAGCCCACATTGGGTGAACCACGTATATCGTGTGTACTCTCTCTCTCTCTCTACTCTATAATCTCTTGTGTGTGAAATCTATCTCTCTCCATTAAGTAATCTACTCAAATATCTATTTAGCTACGTCATATTTCCTAACAACTGGTATCAGAGCAAGGTTTGCTCGTAGCTAAGTTATCTCAAGGAAAAGATTCCTTGAATTGAGTGGGAGTTATGGCGGAGGATGGGAAGCTCAAGATTGAGAAGTTCAACCACAAAAACTACCAACATTGGAAGATGCAGATTGAAGACTATCTCTACCAGAAGGACCTCTATTTGCCACTAGATAGTCTTGCAAAGAAGCCCACAACGATGGTAGATGAAGCATGGATCATCCTTGATCGAAAGGCACTGGGAACAATCCGGTTAAGCTTGGCGTCAACGGTGGCCTTCAACGTTTCGGAGATGAAGACCACGGAGGACTTGATGAAGTTACTTGATGACTTCTACGAGAAACCATCGGCATCCAATAAGGTATTTCTCATGAAGCGCTTGTTCAATATAAAGATGGCAGAGAATGGTTCAGTTGTAGAACACCTAAATGACTTTAATACAAACATAAGTCAACTTTGATCGATGAAAATCAATTTTGATGACGAAGTGCGAGCTCTCCTTATACTATCATCTCTACCGGATAGTTGGGACAGTCTTGTGATGGCTGTAAGCAATTCTCTCTCTGGCACAAATACTCTTAAGTTTGATGATGTTGTGGGTGTTCTCCTAAGCGAGAAAATGGGAAGGAGAAGCATGGGAGAATCATCAAGTACTACACTATCAGTGTAAACAAGAGGAAGGCCTAAGGAGAGGTTCAAAGACCAAAAGGGTCGTGATCGCTCAAGGCGGAGCAAGTCACGCACAAAGTCAGTTCTTGAATGTTGGAACTGCAGCAAGAAGGGCCACGTCAAGAAGGATTGCTGGTCCAAGAAGAAGAAGGAGACAGAGTCTCAAGACAACAAGCCAACATCGGAGGCCAATGTGGCAGGTAAAGTAGAGCAAGATGCTCTAATTCTCTCATTAGACAATGTTTCTAATTTCTGGATAGTAGATTCTGGGGCTTCATTCCATGCGACACCACACAAGAAACATTTCCAAGATTACACCAAAGGTAATTTTGGGTATGTATACTTGGGAGATGATGAAGCTTGTGAGATTGTCGGCAAAGCTATGTTTTCTGTCAAAACTGCTAACGGAAATGAATGGAAGCTTAAAGATTTTAGGCATGTTTTTTTTCTTCAGAAAAATTTGATCTCTACAGGACAATTGGATGATGAAGGTCACAACATTGCATTCGGAAACAAACAGTGGAAGATCTCAAAGGGATCTTTGGTGGTTGCCAAGGGAGAAAAGGTCGGTACACTTTACTTGTGTACTGTTAGCACACAACTTTCCACTTGTGTAGCAACTACAAAAGTTGACAGTGCGGTGTGGCACTACCGGCTTGGGCATATGAGTGCCAAAGGAATGCAAATCCTTCAAACAAAGAAGCTTCTACCAGGTTTGAAAGAAGTGGACTTAGAGTTCTGTGAAGATTGTGTTTATGGTAAACAAAAGAGGGTAAAATTTAAAAAATCAGGAAATGAAAGAAAAAATAAAAAACTTGAGTTGGTTCATTCTGATGTTTGGGGTCCTGCAAGTACACCATCACTTGGTGGCTCATTGTATTATATAACATTCATAGATGATGCGACTAGAAAAACATGGGTTTATGTCATGAAGAATAAGTCCGATGTATTTTCCATATTTCAAAGGTGGAAAGCTTTTGTGGAGAATGAAACAGGTACCAAGGTTAAATGCCTCAGATCTGACAATGAAGGCAAATATTGCAGCCAATCTTTTGAAAGCTTTTGTGCTAGAAATCGCATTCGGAGGCAAAGGACAACCCCAAGGACACCACAACAAAATGGGATTTTGGAAAGGATGAACAAGACAATCATGGAGCGAACACGAAGCATGGAGCGAGCACGAAGCATGCGGCTACATGCAAGCCTACCGCTTGAGCTTTGTGCAGAAGCTGTAAGTACATCTGTGTACTTAATCAACCGGTCACCCTCAATGATATTGGATGGGGGAGTTCCAAAAGAGGCATGGACAGGTAAACCGGTGAATTATGCATTTCTCCAAGTGTTTGGGTGTGAGGCTTTCATGCACATAGATAGAAGCCTAAGATCAAAGCTAGATGCAAAGTCCATAAAGTGTTTCTTCATTGGCTATGGAGAAGGTGACTTTGGTTATCGCCTATGGAATCTTGAAGATGGTAAAATCTTAAGGAGTAGGGATGTAATTTTTAATGAACAAAATATGTACAAAGATTGCTTGGAAAGAGAACAAACAAAAGAAATAGGTGACGAGTACATGGAGCTTGAGCACTGTGAAGACTCAAGGACTACAAACGGTGATAATGTGCAACAACATCAACCAAATGAGGAGCCTCAACCTATTCCCCAAAGATCTACAAGAGCAAGTAGACTTCCAGAAAGGTTTGTTCCTTCCTTCAACCATCTCTTGATCTTAGATTCTGGAGAGCCGGAATAATACGAAGAAGCTATGCAAAGCGAATCCAAAGAAGAATGGACGAAGAGCATGCAAGTGGAGAAGGACTCACTACATCACAACCAAACATGGGAGTTGGTTGAGTTGCCTAAAGGTAAGCGGGCACTTCAAAACAAATGGGTGTACAAGCTGAAGGAAGAAGAAGGTGGGAAGAAAAGATACAAGTCTAAGCTTGTGGTAAAAGGGTTTTCTCAAAAGAAAGGTTGAGTTGCCTAAAGGTAAGCAGGCACTTCAAAACAAATGGGTGTACAAGCTAAAGAAAGAAGAAGGTGGGAAGAAAAGGTACAAGTCTAGGCTTGTGGTAAAAGGGTTTTCTCAAAAGAAAGGTATTGAGTTCAATGAAATATTTTCTCCTGTTGTAAAAATGAACTCAATTAGGCTTGTCTTAAGCTTTGTGGCTGCTCATGATCTAAATCTTGAGCAAATGGATGTAAATATGGCACTCCCTCACAGTGACTTAGAGGAGGAAATCTACATGCTATAACCAAAGGGGTATGAAGTAAAAGGTAAGGAGAAAATGGTTTGCAGATTAAAGAAGAGCTTGTATGGTTTAAAGCAAGCATCAAGACAATGGTACTGGAAGTTTGATCGATGGATGTTGGATCATGGATTCACAAGATACAACTCGGATCACTGTGTCTACACGAAGAATTTGGGAGAT
Source organism: Adiantum capillus-veneris (assembly GCF_014529385.1). Classification (NCBI taxonomy): domain Eukaryota; kingdom Viridiplantae; phylum Streptophyta; class Polypodiopsida; order Polypodiales; family Pteridaceae; genus Adiantum; species Adiantum capillus-veneris. The sequence goes on along the minus strand of NC_140948.1, from coordinate 26,078,839 downwards.
GGAAAATTCATCATCCTAATGTTGTATGTTGATAACATGTTGATTGCAAGTGCTAACATGCAAGACATCAAAGACCTAAAAGAGGAGCTGTCTAAATCTTTTTCAATGAAAGATTTAGGTGCTGCAAAGAGGATACTTGGTATGAAAATATCGAGGGACAGGCGAAGAAGACAATGAAGCTATCTCAAGAGGGTTACATCAAGAAGGTACTAGAAAGGTTTGCAATGCAAAATGCAAAACCAGTTTTTACACTTTTGGCTGGTCACTTTAAACTAACAAAGGATATGTGTCCAAAGACCCAAGAGGAGATAGCCTATATGTCTAAAGTTCCATATGCTGCAGTGGTAGGTTCTCTAATGTATGCTATGGTCTAGACAAGGCCAGATATTGCACATGCAGTGGGAGTTGTGAGTAGGTTCATGGACAACCCACGTAAAGAACACTGGCAAGCTGTGAAGTGGATACTTAGGTATCTAAAAGGGAAAACAACAAATGCTTTGTATTTTGGAGAAACTGATATTTTTCTTCAAGGGTATGCTAATGCAGATATGGCAGGTGACAAAGATACTCGAAGGAGCACTACGGGCTATGTCTTCATGGTTGGAGGCACAACAATAAGCTGGGCGTTAAAGCTGCAGAAAGTGGTCTCACTTTCTACCACGGAAGCAAAGTATGTAGCAATGAGGAGGCAAGCAAAGAAATTATGTGGCTTCGCAGAGTCTTAGAAGAGCTTGGATTCAAACAAGACAATTGTGTCTTATATAGTGATAGCCAAAGCTCTATCCATCTTGCGAGGAACTCAGCCTTTCATTCATGAAGGACAAAGCACATTGAGGTGAGATATCACTTCATACGCACTGTTTTGGAAGAGGGACAACTAAAGCTAGGAAAGGTGCATACAAGGGAAAATCCCGCAGACATGTTTACAAAGGTGGTCAACAAGGAGAAGTTGAGCTTTTGCTTATCTTCAATCGGAATTTAAGGATAAGAAGCCAGGATGGAAAGCAGTCACAGATTTGGTTTGGAGATCAGTCTCCAAGTGGGAGATTGTTAAGTATAGAGCCTGATTTACCCCTTGTAATTTTCTGTGGTAAAAGCGCACATTTGTAAGGTCCCCATTATGAGGAGAATCCATCGTGTGTGAAGGAAAATTACTCGTCGGAAATAAAATCACGCTTCGGAAACCAAAATTTTCACAGCCAAAATATTCCTTTTCGTCGGAATATTATGGCCGGTTGGTCGGTGGTCGAGGTCAGTGGTCGAAAGTCAATGGCCGGTGGCCAGTAGCCGAATTCAATGGCCGGTGGCCGAATTCAAAAGCGGACTTGTCTTCTCAAGGGCGGCCACACATGGGCGGATTGGAGGGTCCGATTTGGACGTATCACACAAGGGGAGATACACATGGTTGCCTCTCATGAGAGAGGGCAGCCCTTTTGGCCTATAAAAGGAGGCCATTTCTACACACATTTCAGAGTGTGAAGTTGATGCAACAAGGTGGGTGTGAGGTGGTGAGAGTGAAGCAAGGTGGGAGCTCTATTAAGGGTATAATCCCTTTGTAAACTACTTCTTGTTTTGAAATACTAAAGCCATTGAGTGGCTATTTTTCCGTGGACGTAGCCCACATTGGGTGAACCACGTATATCGTGTGTACTCTCTCTCTCTCTCTACTCTATAATCTCATGTGTGAAATCTATCTCTCTCCATTAAGTAATCTACTCAAATATCTATTTAGCTACGCCATATTTCCTAACACCAATCACGACATGGAAAGAAGCATCGCTATCTAGTAACCACTGTGGAGAAAGTGTGCTAACCATAGACATATCTGCAAGACGTACACTGGAGGCAAGTATGACATCACCGTCCACTGGCATAGACTTCCACTAGGATTGACTCTCTAACCTGTGTCAAAGGCGTATCTGCATCATGCATACATCTTCGTGTTGTCTCATACATCTGAAACAACGGCGTCTAATGTGTCCTATGTGACCACAATGCCAACAACGCAAGTATTGGCAAGAACGAGACCATCCTCTCACTGTCACACATATCTGCAACCATAAGTGAATGGCTAAGAATCAAAGTATGGAAAGAACTCTGGGAAAAATCTGGCAGAATCTCCCCTGTAAACTGAGAAAAACCTCAAGTATAATCTCAACCATAAATCATGCAAAAAACTGGAAACAAAGTGGGAGATAACTAGACCACTACACAATGCTCAAAAGCATCAAAAGCATGATCAATCATATCAAAATCGATGCTCACGTATGCATAAAACAACTCCACAATCTGCAAACTCTGCATGAGCGATTGATCATGCTCAAAAGCATGATCAATCGCATCAAAATCGATGCTCACGTATGCATAAAACAACTCCACAATCTGCAAACTCTGCAAGCATAAACTGGGACAAACTGCTCAACCGAGCGTAAACCACATGACCATATACGTAAGTAGAGAGCAAACTAGCTCAAAACGCGTCCCACAAGAGAAACTGCCTACAAAAATTTGCAAAAACCTGTGACTAGCAAAGTTTGTAGCCACACAAGCATATGAAAATCCTCACTCCTGCGAGAGTCGCTACAAGAATACCAAACTATGTCCAAAATGACAAAACTTGTCAATGCGAGAGCCAAGCTCGATCACAAACTATGGAGAGTAAACTCCAGCCACTACCCCACAAAAGCATATACAAAGAAAAAGCTAAAGACACCTACTGTGTCGAAACCAGTATGCAAGCCAAAACACTGCAGAAGATGTCCTCAACTACAAATGGCAACACCTGTGGGAGTACTAGACTCAACCTGTAGTTGAGAGTCAAAACTGGAAGCTCCAAATGACCGAGCACTCACAGCTCAAGACCAAAAATATAGAGAAAAACACACTCGCAATGCACCACCCAAAAGGGAAAACACTGCACAAAAATCGTGAGTGCTACAAGCAATCGCACCAACGATGCGCATAAAACTGTTGAAAAATTTTTGCCGGAGTTTTGTCAGCAAAACGGCTACAAAATCAGTAACCAAAGTGACTGCATGCTTAAAACCATCAGCAACCAAAGCGCATCAAACCGCACTCCAAATGCATGCACCAATCTCCACACTTTGCATACATCATTTGCAAACACCTGCAAATCTAGTACACAAATATCTGCTCTACCTGTGTTTGCCTAAAAGCATCTAATATCGAGAGTGAGTGCGCAAATGTGGTGTGTGTGTGGACAGTGAGAAGGGGAGAGACGGAGAGAGAGAGAGAGAGCACGACACAGGATGTGGTTGGAGCTCTCAAATCTCACTGTATGAGTACCATGTGAGAATGTGAGTGAGAGCTCCTTATTCTTTGTATGTATAAAGAATAAGGAGATAAATGTGGACGGCCGGACACTGGCCGACGGACACGGGCAAAGCACGATGAGGCACACCGTCTTTACCTAACATTGGGCTACAACTTGCAAGCTTCGTAGCTACAAGCTATTGTTGAGCAGTGCAAACTAGCTACCCTTTCCTCCTCTTCTTTAGTGCTCTTTGAGTGGCTTCATTGCCCATGAGCAAAGCTTTATAGCTGCAAGATATTGTTGAGCAACGTAGTGTAGCTAACTTCCACCTCTTCTCTAGCACTCCGAGAGAGAGAGAGAGAGAGAGAGAGAGAGAGAGAGAGAGAGAGAGGGGGAGTACTTTTCTTGATCTTCTTTTATGAAATTTGTCAAGAGTGAGGAGCTTGAGGATAAGAGGAGCCATGCCGCCGTCGAAGGCGGTGCCATTTTACTAGTGTATCGAAAAGGTGGCTATATGATGCTAACAAGAATGTTTGTGGGGATGCTTTGTAAGCTGAGAGGTTTGCAAAGGTGCCATATTAAAGGGCATGTGCCATATTGATCGTTCTCGGTTTGTGAGAAATGCTTGAAACTCTTTTAGAAACTATGCACATGGCACTCATCAATTTATAGAACGGGTGTGAGAGTTGATCTTTGGTAGTGCATATCGTATGTTTGTGTTAAAGTTTTTCCTAAAAAGGGATGAAGAGGCTTGCCTATGAGCTTCCTTGAAAAGCCAAGGATGGTGAGGTTGAAGGCCAAAATTGTGAAGAGAAGAGATATATTTGTTAGTTTGATGAGCTGCAAGAAGGTGGTGGTGGCTTGGCTCTTTGTTTTCACCATATTTTTCTCAAGGTGGCCAAATCCCAACCATCTTAGGTAACTATGTCACAACTTTCTTTCCTCTTTGTAGTAATTTTCTTTCTTGGAAATTCTTTCATTGGCCTACTCAAATCTGCTTGGACGTTGTCACTCGTGTCACTCTCCTAGCAGCTTAGATGATAGTGATCACATCATATCCCTCTAGGTTGTTTTCGGGGCATGCAAAGTGAGGACCTGGCTCGGAATCAGTTGCATATGCCTGCATGTGAAGCCATGTTGCCCTAGGAAAAAGGCTTGAGTACACTTGGAATAAGGTCGGCTTGGCATTGCATTGCCTCGTCTATAAGTGACACCGGGTCAGAGTCGAGAGATCAATGGCAGGCAAGTGATCGATGGGGCATGCACGATCTAGGCCATCCAATTGCCACACAAAGAGCGGATAATTTTTTTATACACAAGGCTTCATTTGCTGTGCAACAACATGCACTAACTCAGATGGATTGGCATAGGCCTGCTATGGAGGGGGAAGTCGGGCGTTCAATGGATCAAATGGACCCTACATTTTTTTCTCAATGGAATTCGATCAACGGCGGATTAAACCTTTGGCCTCACTTTCGCTGTGTTACATACAATTGAGGATTGTGTAGTTTGCCTTATATCAATCAGTTCAATATGAAATTCTCTCTTGAAATAGGGTGGAGGAGCCAATTTAGAGGCGGAAAAATTGAAATGCCTCCACCTCCCACTACCCTCCACCATGGGAATCTGTAGACAGAGCACAAGAGAGAAATCTGTTTTCTCGTGTGACAAAAATGGGTTTGGGTTGGCGGGGGGGGGGGGCGACGTCAAGAGGAAAACAGCAAGGCTTGATTGAACCACACCCGCACAAATGAGGATTAGCCCCGTATGTATTTTCCTAACCACAACACCACACTGATTGTGCTTGAAATGGTGCCTCAAGATTAAAAAACAAATGGGGGGTGGCTCGTCTCGTTAAAGAGGGGACCGTCTTGTAACTGGTCCCTTTAGTCTACATGCCTTAGAGGGTATGTCCAGCTTCCAACATGGAAAAAGAATCAGCTTTAGTTTTCTTTCAACTGCAAAGCGAGGGCTTCTCTCACAATTTGATGACCTATGCTTGCATCTTGAAGGCCTCTCGCGTGGGTGAGAACATATGCACGATGAGATTATGGAAACATTTTGTATCTTCTATTAGAGTGCTTGCATTCCATTGGTGAGTACTGGTGTTGAATGTGTAGCACATGTTAGAGCCCAACAAGTTGTTGACAACCTTATTCATGTTAGTTAACATTGTGTGAAGTAATTTTGATTTTCTGCAGGACTTAAATATAATGGTTACAATGCTTGTATCACATGTGGTCCAAGGTTTGCAGCACGCTCGTTGACAACATTGAAGAAACAAAACTATGAAGGCCATCAAACACATCTTCAATGGTGGGCAAGTGATGGGCAAGATGCGCACGATCTAGGCCATCCAATCACCGCACAAGGGCATGTTTTCATACACATGGCCTCATTTACTATGTAACAACATGCGCTAGCTTGGATGGATTGGGTGCAAGTTTGCCAAGGGAAAGTCGGGGGTTCAATGGGCAACCTCGATGTATAGGGATCCTAATTTTTTTTTTCTCAATGGAACTCGATCAACGGCGGATTAAACCTCCATCGGCAATTCTTTCACTACCTTATATCAGTTCAGCATGACATTCTCTCTTGTAGAACAGCCAGTTTAGAGGCGACAAAATTCGAACGCCTCCAGCAACTCCCACTACCCTTCACCATTTTGAGCATGAATGGGCGCAAATCCAAGGTTTCCTCTTCACGTCTCTGTCGCTAAAACATGCACCCAAATGGGGATCTGTAGACAGAGCATGACAGAGAAATCTATTTTCTCGTGTAACAAAAATTGGGGGGGGGGGGGGGGGGGGGGGGGTTGCAAGATCAAATCACACAACCTATAAAGTGCATGTAACACTGCCTAGATCAACAAAATATCAATCGAGGACACAAAAGACACGATAGGTGCACGGAGTAAATCTTTATAGCTTGTCAGGCTGAGACCATCCCACACATACAACACTCTAGAAGGCCAACTAAACCACAATCAAGAATCTCTCTGATCTCAACTACACCACCCAACCCACATACGCACAAACGGAAGGAAACTCACCAAATCATACCAGAATCGTATGAAACTTAAGGAACACCATCCCTTCACTAGGATACACCTGTCCCAAAGCCTCTACACTCAAAACCCTCACTCTAGACCCATCTGCGAAAAACGCATACGAAGACAGAGCCAAATTTTAAAAGTATCCAAAATTGAAGTCTATGAGTATCTATGCGTAGCTTATGTAACCACAATTCTAATGACTACTTGCAAGCAGAAAACAGACATCCTTTGATACACTTACGGCCACAAATAGCTCGTAGATGCATTAGCGTGCTTGCTTCTTTCGACGTGGAATGCTTGGTGTTGTTGCATAGCTCTCGCCGAGCCTAGTATATAAGGTACCTAGGTCTTTTTGTAAAAAGAACTTTTATCATAATCAAGTTTTGAGCTGATGTCGACTGTGTGTGAGAGAGAAAGAGAGAGAGCATGAGCTTCATTTCTGACGCTACTTCCTGCTCACTCATTGCATTGAAATTCGACTGCACCACTGTGCTAGTGTTGAATGTGTAGCACATGTCAGAGCCCAACAAGTTGCTAACAAGCTCATATTACAATAGTACATTGCATGAGCCCCAAAAACGTTGGTGAGTATGTATGCCAAATGCAATGTTGTTGTGAGAGCACAACAATTCGTTGATGAGTGTTGCAATGAGGGCTAGGATACATGTTGGTATATTCTCATTAGTGGGTTTGCATTGTTCAATATGTATACCAGGTAGTTGTCAAAGTGCAATTACATGTTGGTATATTCTCATTAGTGGGTTTCCATTGTTCAATATGTATGCCAGGTAGTTGTCAAAGTGCAATTACAAGTTATTGAAGAGCTTTTCGCAATGCAATAGAATACATGTTGGTGTTCAATAGTGGGTTCACACTAAGTAAAACACTCTCTATTGTGTGCCTTGAGATTCTTTCGTCTTCTCCAAGTTGTGTGTGTTTTTTTGCAACTCTAATTTCGACAATGATTGGTACCATTTCCAAGGCGTGCCGAACTACAGTAGTGCAAATTTGCACCAATTGATGTAATTTGGGTAATCAATCATTTGTTTAGGCTTCAATGACTTATTGTTCATCAATACTTTTTTCTTTGGTTCAATAAGTCCGACTCGGGCTCATTTTGTATAGACAAAGCTGGAGACACTTTTCAATAAGGTGAAAATGAACTCTTATGGTTTCATGCAACAAATTAAACACACTTTTCAACAAGGTGAAAATGAACTCTTATGGTTTCACGCAATCTTATGTAGAAATAGATTATACATGTGGGTGTGCTTTGTAACAAATTAAACATCATACCTCTAACACTCACTTATCAATACATATGGTAATTGTGATAAGTCAAAGAAACCTATAGCATTTCTAATCTAATGGTTTATGCCAACATATCTTCTTCACTCTAGTCGTTCATCCCAGACAAAAAAGTGAAGTGGCTCATGCAATATTTTAGTAATTTGCACATAACTTTTACATATGACACCAAAATTCACAAAAGTTCTTCGACACAATTTTTTTAGATGCAAAGAACTTCTTGAGATCACTTTTTGATTAAATTTTTTTATTATAAAAATGAGCTTTCCAAAATTAGCAATTTTTTCTTAAAAATTATATTTCTTTGCATAATTTGGGTGACTCTCAAATGGCATCAATTTTTCTTTTAAAGTTATTTCTATCTATCTTCTTTGTCGTATATTGAGTTTGGTGGGGTGAAGATCCACTTTAAACTCTTGTGATCAATTATCAATTGAAATTTTGGACCAAGAAAATAATGTCTCCAAAGCTTGAGAGCATGCATAAGTGCAATTAATGAGTGGCATAGTTAATGGGTAAAAGCATGTGTTGGTGGTATCACTTTTTGCACCTTTTGGTGGTATCTTTAAAAAAAATGGAGATCGATAATTTTTTTTGTAAAAAAAAACTCAAAACTTGTCAGACTTTATACTTTTAGATTCTACATGAAAAAATCTATCCATTGATATAAAACATGTTAGTTTATTTTATATGTAATACATGAAGATGGGGTTTGTAAAGTGCTACCAAAGGAGTGTCCACGACACCCCTTTTTGGTACCACCAATACATGCTTTTGCCCTAATCTCATGTATCCATAGCTTTCGAGAAGTGTAAGCTACAAGTCATCCTTCTTTCATCAAAACACCTCCTAAGAGAAGATTACTTGCATCTGTCACTACTTGAAACTCTTGAGTGAATTCTGGAAGTATGAGAATAGGACTTGAGACTAGAGTTTCTTAAAACACGCTTCATGCTCATCTTGCCAATGGATTATGGTATTTTTCTTTAGAAGATTGGTCAACGGTGCCATTTTTGAGAGCATCGTCCTTAAGAAAAGTCATATACTACCATCGTGTCATGCCTATGAATCATCTGACTTTGCTTTTCTTTGAGTTCCACAATATCTTTGATTTCTCAGTGTCAATTGATACCCCTTTCGGTGAAATGACAAAGCCTAAATAAGTGACTTTAGGAGTGAAAAATGTACACTTCTTTTCACAAAGAGCTTGTGCTAGCATAGGATCTCTAATACTCTTCAAACATGAGCTTCATGGACTAGTCACTTGTAGTCCATGGACTAAATATTATTGAGCATAAAGAGTTGAACAACTTAGTTGGACCCTTGAGGTTTCACTTTAGTTATGTGAGAATTTCAGGTGTGGGCACAAGCAAGCTAGGACATGCAAACCTATCTTTGAAAGATGTATCTAAAAGGTGGCTATATGATGCTAACAAGAATGTTTGTGGGGATGCTTTGTAGGTTGAGAGGTTCGTGAAGGTGCCATATTAAAGGGCATCTGCCATATTGAGCATTCTCGGTTTGTGAGGATGCTTTAAACTCTTTCAGAAACTATGTACTTGGCACTCATAACTTTATAGAACGGGCGTGGGAGTTGATCTTTGCTACTGCATATTGTATGTTTGTGTTAAAGTTTTTCCTAAAAAGGGACAGAAGAGGATGGCCTTTGAGATTCCTTGAAAATCCAAGGATGGTGAGGTTGAAGGCCAAAATTGTGAAGAGAAGAGCTCTATGTGTTAGTCTAATGAGCTGCAAGAAGATGGTGGTGGTTTGGCTCTTTGTTTTCACCATATTTTTCTCAAGGCAGCCAAATCCCTACCATCTAAGGTGACTATGTCACAACTTTCTTTCCTCTTTGAGCAATTTTCTTTCTTGGAAATTATTTCGTTGGCCTACTCAAATCCTTGCTTGGACGTTGTCACCTGTGTCACTCTCCTAGCAGCTTAGATGACAGTGATCACATCAGATCCCTCTAGGTTGTTTTCGGGCCATGCAAAGTGAGGAGCTTGCTCAGAATCAATCACCTATGCCTGCATGTGAAGGCATGTTGCCCTAGAAAAAAGGCTTGAGTACTCTTGGGAAAAGGTCGGCTTGGCATTGCGTTGCCTCTTCTATAAGTGACACGGGGTCAGAGTCGGGAGATCAATGACGTGCAAGTGATTGGCGGGGAGCGCACGATCTAGGTCTTCCAATCGCCAAGCAAAGAGCGTACAATTGGTTATATACGAGGCTTCATTTGTTGTGCAACAACATGCGCTAACTCGGATGGATTGGCGTAGACCTGTGGACTGGGAAGTCAGGGGTTCAATGGACCATAGGGACCCTACATTTTTTTCTCAATGGAACTCGATGAACGGCAGATTAAACCTCCGGCCCCACTTTCACCGTGTTACATATAGTCGAGGATTGTGTTGTTTGCCTTATATCAATCAATTCAACATGACAGTCTCTCTTGAAATAGGGTGCAAGAGCCAGTTTAGAGGCGGCAAAATTGGAACGCCTCCAGCTCCCACTACCCTCCACCATGGGGATATGTAGACAGAGCACGACAAAGGAATTCTTTTTCTTGTGTGACAAAAATGGGTTTGGGGGCGGGGGGGATAGGGGGGAGACCATCAAGAGGCAAACAACAAGGCTTGACTCTTGAGCCACACCCACACAAATGAGGATTAGCCCCATCTGTATTTTCCTAACCACAACACCACGCTGAGTGTGCTTGAAATGGTGCCTCAAGATAAGAAAAAGAAATGGGGGTGGCTCGTAGTTAAAGAGGGACCCGTCTTGTAACTGGTCCCTCTACCATGTACTACGCGTCTTACATGGTATGTCCAACTCCCAACATGGGCAAAGAATTAGCTTTAGGTTTCTTTCAACTTCAAAGCGAGGGCCTCTCTCACAAATTGATGACCTATGCTTGCATCTTGAAGGCATGTGGCATGGGTGGTGAGAAAATATGCAGGATGAGATTATGGCAACATGTTGTATCTTGTATCACATTAATGCTTGGATTCCATTGGTGAGTACTAGTATTGAATGTGTAGCACATGTCAGAGCCCAACAAGTTGCTGGCAAGCTCATATTGCAACAGTGCATGTTACCCTATCCTCCACATACTTTGGTTAAATTTAGAATGGTTGTACAAATTAGTCCTTTGAGATTTTTACGAAAAGGCAACCTAGATATTAGTAAATTTTCCTATAATTTATCAACAACTCGTACTATGTGTTGGATGTGTTTCCTTGAAGGTGTTTTTCAATTTGGCCTTTGGATTTAACTATAGGTGATTTTCTCACAAAAGTCTCTAAAAGCCACAAATGTGACATTTTTTCTACAACACTAGTGTTAAAGGAACTTTCCCACAATCGATTTCCTCGATTGAATGATTGAACTAGTCACTTGTAGTCCATGGACTAAATATTATTGAGCATAAAGAGCCGACGACTTAGTCGGACCCAATGTTGCACTTTAGTTATGTGAAAATTTTCGGTATGGGAACAAGCAAGCTAGACTTGGATCATGAAGAAAGCATACATGCAAATCTATCTTTGATCTAAAAGGTGGCTATATGAGGCTAACAAGAATGTTTGTGGGGATGCTTTGTAGGTTGAGAGGTTCTGAATGACAGTGCCATATCAAAGGGCATGTGCCATATTGAATGTTCTCGATCTGTGAGAAATGCTCTAAATTCTTTTAGAAACTATGCACTTGCCACTCGTCGCTTTACAGTACAAGTGTGAGAGTTGCTCTTTGTTAGTGCATATTGTATGTTTGTGTTTAAGTTCTTCCTAAACATGGACAGAAGAGGTTGGCCTTTGAGATTCCTTGAAAAGCCAAGAATGGTGAGGTTGAAGGGCAAAATTGTGAAGAGAAGAGCTCTATTCGTTGATTTGAAGAGCTACAGGAAGATGGTGGTGGCTTGAATCTTTGTTTTCACTATATTTTTCTCGAGGTGGCCAAATCCCTAGCTTGCTGAAAAAGAAGACACCATCTTAGGTGACTATATCGCATCTTTCTTTCCTCTTTGTAGTAATTTTCGTTCCTTGGAAATTCCTTCATTGGCCTACTCAATTCTAGCTTGGACGTTGTCACCTATGTCGCTCTCCAAGCTTAGATGGCAGTGATCACATTAGATCCCTCTAGATTGTTTTCAGGGTATGCAAAGTGTGGACCTTGTTCAAAATGAGTTGCCTATGCTTGCATCTTGAAGGCATGTCACCCTAGGAAAGAAGTTGACAGTGGCAAACAAGGCCGTCATCAACGCGCAGACGACGGCATTGCCTGCTCTGTGTGTGTGTGTGTGGAGAGAGAGAGAGAGAGCTCTTGACTTCGCTGATCGACAAAGAAAATCACACACACACACACACACACACACACACACACACACACACACACACACACACACACAGAGAGAGAGAGAGAGAGAGAGAGAGAGAGAGAGAGAGAGAGAGAGAGAGAGAGAGAGAGAGAGAGAGAGAGAGAGAGAGAGCCAGCCTTTTTAACGCAAGCTATTCTTATTACGAAGCCTAAAAAAGGTTAAAAGAAAGCTTAAAAAATGTGTACAAGATTTGATAGGCATCGTGCCTATATCACTACCTACAAGCAGGCAGTGCCAAGAAAATATTGATGATTAGACTTGGTTCATACCTACCCGGAGGAAGAAAGGTTAGCAGCAAATCAGGTGAAGCCACGACATTTGGACGCCCTTGTGTGCGGAACATTTTCGTCGTGCTGTCTGAGCCCATCCTTAGTTAGGGACTCTTGGCGGGCTTGGCATTGCGTTGTTTGCCTTATATCAGTTCAACAGTATATTCTCTCTTGAAATAGGGCAGAGCACTCAGCAGCCAAATTTAGAGGCCTCCAGTTCCCACTACCCTCCACCATTTCGAGCACGAATGGTCTCTATCGCCAAAACCTGCATCACGAATGACGATCTGTTTTCTCGTGTAGCAAATATGGGGGGAGTGGCGAAACTGTCAAGAGGGTAATTAGGTTCGCTGCAAACAGCAAGGCTTGATTGAACATGTTGTATCTTGTATCGCATTCCCTTGGTGAGTACTAGTGGTTTTCGTTAAATATTGGCCTGCTTGTCCTCGTGGCAAAGCAAGCCTTCCCGGTTGCCGGTCGAAAGCAACGGGCTGGAAGACTTTGACCAAAAAGTCAACACACGGTCTGCACACGGTGTGGTTGAACTTGCGACGTCTGGAGCTGATGCGTTGCACGTACCACTACGCTACATGCGTGCACTTGTGGGGAAAGGTAGGCCTCCCTATGTTATGTTGAGAACAATTGGTGCCCCCCCAAAAAGCGCCGTGACCGGCTGTGGTAGTCACCTCCACCGGCACGTATACTAGCAGGCCGATATTTAACCATAGCCCTAGTGCTACTAGTGTCGAATGTGTATGCAACAGTGCATTGCTTGAGCCACAAAAACGTTGGCGAGTATGTATGCCAAATGCAATGTTGTTGTGAGAGCACAACAATTCGTTGACAAGTGTTGCAACGAGGGGCTAGGATACATGTTAGTATATTCTCATTAGTGTGTTTCTTGGTGAAGAGCAAAAGCATTGTTCAATATGTATGCCAGGTCAATATGTATGCCAGGCAGTTGTGAGAGTGCAACAAGTTATTGAAGAGCTTTTCCCAATGCAATAGAATACATGCTGATGTTCAGTGGTGGGTTGCTTGTGATCAGTATGTATGCCTAATGCGGTGCCATTGTCAAGGCACAACAAGTTGTTGACTTGCTTTGTATGAAGGCAATAGGATAGGTGTTGATATTCCAATAGTGGGTTGCTTCAGAAGAAAAGCATTGGTGAGTATGTATGCAAGTCGCTTGGAGTGCATTGTTTGCAAGAAACGCCTAACAGTCAAGAGAGCATAGGGCAGTAATATTGAGACGCTATTTTGAGTGAATGAAGATTGGAGAGAGGGTTTATCTTCAGACCCAATCAGGTACCTATGCTTGCATATGGAAGGCAACGATCGTGCCCCTAATTTACGGTGAGGGGGTGAGAGATTCGTTTCAAGAAATTCTCCAAAGTTCCTCCTCTCAAAGTTCTTTTCATTGGTAGGCTAGTGCTACTATATATCCAATAATATTGCTAATATCACAAATATATAGCGGGACTCGGCTCTTTGTGTTCATGAAAACCCACCTTGGTAGGTAGTAGTAGGGCATTGTTTAGATGTAAGGGTTCTAGTATTGTTCTTGCTCCCTACAAAAACAAGTACAGAATGAAAGATGTAAGTCGAAGCAGTTAAGACTCAGCATTGGTAGAAACTATCACAAAATCATGATACAGACGTGAAGGACAGCTTGTCTAATTAGCCTTTCTTGCAGGCATTTGGCCTTCAATACTTATGTAGACAAGTAAAGAGAAGATGTCTTTGCTACGACAGTACTCTTATCCTTAAGCTTATCCTTAAGGAAGGCTGTAAACAGGCCACTAGTGTACACAGCTCATTTCCAAAGTTGTTTACAAAATGTACAATGTGCAGATGGTGTGAGCAAGGTAGGGCATCAGAACAGAGTGCCGGCCTCCGTGGCATCTGCTGACACCACAGGCTCAGCCTGCGAAGTAGGCCACCTGCCAAGCTGGTATGCGATTCGCTGGCGGAAAAGTGTTCCATTTTCCCTCTGCTCGACGGGAGTATGCAATGTCTCTTCGATTGTTGTCTTTACATCTGCATAGTAGCCTGCAGAGTTACGGTAGAGCTCAAACACCATGCCCAACTGCATGTCATTGGAAAAACTGCCCAGAAAGGTAGCTAGCACACTAAAGGTTGCGGCCCACATGCCGAGTATGTTGGTGGGTAGCGCGGTGGTGCACATGGCGGCCGCATTGAGCAGTGCTGCTGATGCGGCGAAACAAGGGGCTGCTATGGCTAGACACTTGTTCACTTTCACCAGATTTTGGGCCCAACCAGTGTATTTGGGGATGTCAGAGCGGTGGAGCATGGCGGCTATATGCTTCATATCCTGGGTCAGCTGCCTGTCCCAGCCATTGTACTGGTCAAGGCAATCGACTACATGGGAATCCTGATAGGCACCTTGCATTGGCTTGGGTTCAATGAGCACTGGTGGCACGACTTTGGTCGGGAATTTCTCAAGGCCCCCAGGTGTGAGAGGCATGGGGAAGGCCTTATCTAATGCTTGTAGGCGCCGCTTGCAGTCCTCAACGAACAAGGAAGTGCTCTGGCGCAGATGAGGAGACACATGCAATGCATAGTGGACGTCACTAGCAAGCTTGCGGAAGAGACGAGCAGCGGTGCGTTGCTCCTCCGCCAGTTGTGAGGGCTGAAACTGGTTGATGACAGTCATCATGGCAGCAGTGCCTGCATTCAGCAATAGTGCAGGCAGGCTGAGGCCCATGCTGTGGCCAGCATGGCCGTCTAAGCCACTGAGCACGCAAGCGGTCATGCTGGCGGACGTGAGCATGCGCTGGAAGAGCTTGTTCCAGTTGTCTCGCTGTTGTGCAAGGATGGAATGCATCTCGGCTCTGTCCGAGGCAGCGTGGGCCAGAAGCTGCAGCTCTGCTGTGAGAAAGCTGGAGGTTATACTGCTGCTGGCGTCCTTCGCTTGCAGGAGGCCCTCCTTGTGGGTGTTCCAAAAGGGCGCAAGTGGGTCTGGACCCGTAGATGTGAAGGACGTGGGGCTGGAAATGGGTTTAACGCGATCAGTGCCATCGATGGCTGGAGCATGCTTGCGGTGATTTTCTTGTACAAGCTGTTGAGACTGCTGGCTAGCCGCCCGGGCTGTGCAGACAAGAGGACCGCTAATAGATCTAGGGAAATTGAGGGACAACCCAATGTGGTGGTTAGCAGCTAGCACTGCTTCGGTGGAGTAATTAGGGAGGCGGGAGGGGTTATTGAGGCGTGCTGTTGCAGGTGTGCTGCTAGTATTGGCGATGATGGAGGCAGAGCTGAGTGCCATGGACATGAACTGCTGGGCCACAATCGCGTGATCAGGAATTGAAGGGGAGGTGTGTGTAAAATGGACAAAGGAGAGGGAGCTGCTCTCTGATGCTCTCTGATTTGATTTGTGTTGAGGCTGTGGGTGTGCGACGTGCGTTGTTGTTTGGAAACGCAAGGTGGTCGTGTGGCTTATAAAGGGATGCCAAAGTTTGATTCAGTATTCTGTGACACAGGGAAGTCAAAGGCAACTTATTCAAGCGGAACGAGTCTTGTCTCTTAACGAGCAACAAAAAGTAAGGCAACTCCGCCTTTACAAATACCACGTCTCCCCTTTGTACTGAATAGCGAAGGCAAGTGTATGCTACATGCTCCCTTTGTGCCGAGGCACGTGTATGTTACATGGAACTCTACCTTTCGCGATGTAAAACTTTGTCAAGTTAACTAACACTCTGGCCTCATGCATAGACCACACAAATGGAAGGTTACATGGCCTTCTATCACGGTTTCTACACCCTATAGAGGTGTAGCCTACGAATTATGCATCTTGGTGCAACATGCCTAGGATAGGGGATGGTTGAAGTAGCCCGCAAGTCATGGTGGCACCTCTAGGAGCCAAGTCCCTCTAAGACTAAGAAAACTTTCATGATTGTGCAAGTGTCTATATATGTAGTTGAACTATTCCCAGCATGCATAGCTTGAAGTCAAATTTGTTGTGCGTTTTGGCCTTGTTGTTGTTTATGCACTCCATGCATTCAAATTTGTTACTTTTTATTTTTGTTGCAAAATGCCTATGCATAAAATTGCTCCAAATTTACAAGGGTTAATTGCATGCAATGTAGCCATTGTTGAGTCTTCTGTGAAAGGAGACTGTAATGCCGATGTTGATGCAGAATGGGCGTTTAGCGTAGAGTGCACTTACAATCCTGCTGTCCATGATGCATGCTTGTCAGTTGCTGCAAATTCACATGTGTGGTATTTCGACAGTGGTGCTACAAAGCACATTACCTCACATCATGAATTGTTTACCTCTCTCGAGTCTGTCCCTCATGGGAATTCAGTCACTTGTGCCAACAATGCCTCTTATCCAGTTTAAGGAGTTGGAAAGATTGTGCTTACTGCTGCTAATGGAAGTTCTTTCACACTTGTTGCACTTTATGTACCTGGGATCAAGAAGAACCTCTTGTCTGTATCCGCACTTGCTAGACTTGGACTTGTAGTCAAATTTGTGGATGAACAGATGTACAGTTCATGATCTCAGTTTTGGTGATGAAATTGTTGCATCTGGGCTTTTGTGCCGTGGGTTGTATAAGCTCACTTTGTATGAAAAGTGTGGACAAAATTTTGCAAATGCTGTTGCAGATTCAAGGGCTATTTCAGATGCAAAACTTTGGCATGCACGTTTTGGTCATCTGAATTTTGCCAGTTTGCTGCGTTTGCAGAAATCTGATATGGTTGCTTCTTTGCCGCCTCTTGAAGTACCTGTCAAACATGTTTGTGAAGGCTGTATTTTGGGTAAGATGCAGCGTTATAAGTTTCCCAAGGATGGTTCAGTTCGGGCCACATGCAGGTTGCAGCTTGTGCATAGAGATGTTTGTGGGCCCATGCAAACTCCGTCCTTGGGCAATTACCTTTACTTCGTGACTTTCATTGATGATTACTCCAGGCATGCATGGGTATTTCCGCTTAAAGCGAAGTCCGAAGTTTTTATGTGCTTCAAACAATTTCTGGCTATGACTGAAAATGTCTCGAAATGTACTATGGGCACCCTCCGTTCCGATCGAGGGGGGGAGTATATGTCTCATGAATTGCATTTCTGGCTAGTAGTGGGATAAAACACCAATGTACAGTGCCTTATACACCTCAGCAAAATGGTGTTTATGAGAGGAAAAACAGGTCACTGACGGAAATGGCACGATGTATGGTCAAAAGTCAAGCTTTACCGCATTCTTTTTGGCTTGAGGCCATCATGTGTGCCACTTATGTACTTAACAGGTGTCCTACGAAAGCTTTGCAGTCTATTACTCCATATGAAGCATGGCATGATAGAAAGCCTTCTATTGAGCACATGCGTGTTTTTGGCTGTTTGGCATATGCTTTGGTGCCACAAGTGCAACGCAGAAAATTGGATGATAAGGCTGTCAAATGTATTTTTGTTGGTTATAGTGCTGAAAGCAAAGGTTACAGGTTGTATCATCCGCAAACAAAACGTATTCTGGTTTCACGGGATGTAGTGTTTGTGGAAGATTCTTTTCAGCCCTTGCTGTCATGTACTAGAGACAGTAATCTAAGCTCACATGACATTTATGACACTTTGTTGCCTCTTTTCAGTGGTGGAAATACGAATGTAAGTTCCAATGAGGCAAATGTACAGCCTATGGGGGTTTCTGAAAATGTTTCAGATCAGCCTATTAGTGATGCAGATGTACATGATGTACTTGATGAGGAAAGGGCTGAAAATGAGTAGGCTAGAGGTATGCCAAAATGGCTGGTGCACACTTTGCGTGATAGTAAATTGGATACACTTTTGTCTAGTCGTACTCGTTCAGGCTCTCGCCATGCATCTTATGCATCAGATTGTTATGCTTTGGCTGTGTCTAGTTTACATGATGTTGAGGAGCCTCTGTCTTTTGATGAAGCACAGAATTCAGAAAATTGGATGGCTGCCATGCAATCACAATATGATGCACTTATAGAAAATGACACATGGACTTTATGTGATTTGCCTTCTGGTAAAAAGGCCATTGGTACGAAGTGGGTTTACAAGTTGAAACGCAAGCCGGATGGTGAGATCGATTGCCATAAGGCTCGACTTGTTGCGAAGGGTTATGCACAGCAAAAAGGCATAGATTATGAAGAGACTTTGCTCCCACTTGTCGTATGACTACTGTGCGTTTTCTATGTGCATTGGCAGCTCATTTTGGTTGGGATGTACATCAATCAGACATTGTTACTGCTTTCTTGAATGGTGACATATTTGAGGAGGTTTATGTAACGCAGCCTCGTGGTTTTGTGATAAAAGGACAAGAGGACAAAGTGTGCAAATGTAACAAGACTTTGTATGGGTTGAAGCAATCTCCTCATGCTTGGTATGAGAAAGCTGACACTCATTTGGTTAAACGAGGCTTTCGTAACAGTCCAACAGAAAGCACATTGTATGTAAAGTGTGAGGATGATGTATTTCTCATTGTGGTTCTTTATGTTGATGATTTGCTGATCACTGGACCAAATGAGAGACATATTGCTGAATTTAAGGCTGATTTGAATGCTACTTTCAAGATGAAAGATTTGGGACTGTTGCATCATTACTTGGGTATACAGTTTAAGTAGTGTGATGGTGGTATTGCCTTGTGTCAAAAAAGTTACATAGAGACATTGCTATGTAAGTTTGGACTTGAGGATCGCAAACCTATTGCCACTCCCATGGAAACATGTTTGAAGTTGAGTCTACATGATGCTGGCGATCCTGCTGATGTCACTCTTTACCAAACTGCTATTGGCTGCCTCATTTATGTATGCAACACGAGGCCGGATATTCAGTTTGCAGTCTCACAGGTCAGCAGATTTATGCATAGCCCAGGGTCTAAGCATTGGCAGGCTGTCAAGAGGATTTTCCGCTACCTTAGTGGCACTTTACATCTTGGCTTGTTTTATCCCAAGGGGGGATCATTTCCGCCAGACTTACATGCTTTTTCGGACTCAGATTGGGCTGGTTGTTTTGACACACGAGTGTCCACAAGTGGTTTTTGTTTCATGCTTGGTAGTTCATGTATATCATGGTTGAGCAAGAAGCAACCTACTGTGGCTACTTCGAGTTGTGAGGCTGAGTACCGGGTAGTCTTCACAGCTACGGTTGAGTGTGTATGGCTCAGACGCCTTATGGCTGATTTGGGTGTTGGACAGGACACTGCCAACACTATCTACACTAACAGTCAGAGTGCATTGGCAGTTGCGAGGAACCCAGTTTTTGATGCTCGCACAAAGCACATTGAGGTGCATTACCACTATGTCAGGGAGAGACTCTCAGCACGAGAGATCAACTTGGCTTATGTGCCAACACAGGACAACCTTGCAGATCTTTTCACAAAGGCATTGTCTCGTGAGAAGCTTGAAGCTTTCCACAAAGCTTTGGGCTTACTCTCCTTTGTGGACTGATCATGTCCTTAGGGCATGGCACTTCCCTTTACTAATGTGCCAGCTCTCGTTCACCGCATCACTCCAGGGGGGATTTGTTACCATATACATGTGGTAGTGATGTGTGTGAACACACTAGGACCGCCAGGGCATTTTTTCCCTCTTTAGGAGGTTTTTTCCCCTGTGCATTGTATATACGCCCATCACTCTAGGGATATCTATTTTTCCATTGCACACTAAGTAACACACTCTCTATTGTGTGCCTTGAGCTTCCTTCGTCTTCTCCAAGCTGTGTGTGTTTCTCTGCAACCCTAATTCCATCAAAGGAAACTAACAAATAACCTGATCTTGTCGTGACCTTCCGAGACAAACCTCAAATGAATCCCTCAATTTCAAATCAATTATCTCTTGGCCACAAACCGATTAATCACAAAAAAAAACCATTAAAGAAAGGGCATCCGTGCTTCAAAAACTTATGTACGACAAACGTGCACATGATGAAACCTTGCCAACAAAAACCATTGAACAGTTGGTTCAATACCCTCGTCTTGCACAGCACTGTGCTACCCAATGCATCTCTTCTCTAAGCATAATAGGGCCACCTTACACGGCCGTGCATAGACATTTTGTTTTCACCCATGCACATAACACAACCTTCATCTAAAGCAACTCAAAATGGGAAGGGGAGAGTAACGAATTGCAAGATAATATGTTGCAAGATGTTGAGAGATTATGTGTACAGTGTATAAAGTGTGTTGATGCTTTTTTTTGACAACTTTTAGCAAATCTTTACTCTTATCTGGCAAAGTATTGAGCCATAGCAACAGATTTCCACGAGCTAGAACCTAGAATGGGATTATGTACATACGAGTGTGAGGAATAATTTTGGCCAAATAATAATATTTTAATACTTTTCTTGTCTTTTTAACCTAATAATGATATTAAAAAATTGTAAGAAAAACCAAGAAATTTAAAATCAAGTTTTGAAAGCACACATCGAACCTACAAAGCAAGAGCTTTGAGCGTGTCAAATATGAAGTGATTTGACACAAAGCAAATTTTGGGCTACCTTTAAACGGATCAGAATTGCAAAATCAGGAGCAAATGATGACTAGAAGTCCAAATAGCAAACCGTTTGACCCGCAAAAGGTATGACATGAAAAGTTTGGCCAACTATGCATACTACATTCGGGGTAGGCTGGGCACATATAGTCTGAATGGGCAAAAGACATCTCATTTGCATTCAATCAGTTTAGAGAGAGAGAGCTACCAAGCTTGTTTCTTACGTAGAGCATATCGCCATAGTTCTGCCTACTACAGATACACCGGACACCACACTTCACCAGATTGGTTAGGTATGATCCTCTTCAGCTCTACAACATGTGTGAATCGCCAAAAACACCCAACATATGCACAAGAAGTTGATTCAATCAAATCAACATAAGGATTTGGGTAAATTGACAAAGAGCTTTTGGAAGGGCAGACCAAGTTCAAATTCCATGATAAGTACATGGGAATGCTCCTCTCACCTGGGAGAACCTAACCATCTAATCACAATCCATAGAAGGGGTGGAACATGGATCGCGATCCACGACCCCCCACCTCAATTTGCAAGAAGAAGTAGTGCCAAGCAATGCTTATGAAAGAGCCTTTTCATTGATGTAGTCACAATTGGAAAATGTTGCAAAGCATGGATCGCGATCCATGTCCTCGAAGATAGCCTAACAAGGAAAAATCAGTACTTCCTTGGGGAATGTTCCCTAAAAATTTGACAGAGAATGGACATTAAAGTCATAAAAAATCAATGGAAATTGGGCTTTCAATCTCCAAATGGTCATTTTCACCCATGGTTGGAAAAATTTGACCCAAATTCAATAAAAAGTGGACCAATAGCTTAGGGAAGATTCTTGGAAGATACCCTATAAGTCTTGTGCAACATAGTGTCAGAACATGGATCGCAATCCATGACCCTTTGAAGCAGACTGATCAAGAAATGAGTGTAGAATGTTTGTAGTGAACTTAAGTTGGGAAATTTTCTCATCTCGAGAGCTTCAAATGGTAAGATGAGAAAATCAAAGTGTTAATCACAGAATTGGTGATCTTGAGCAAGTAGTGACACCAAAGAAGCTTGGAAACTTGTTGTGATCCAAGTAATCCTCGGGCTTGAGAATTTGACTCGAACTTGCCAGAGGGCCTAGAGTGTAAAAACAGACTCCAAATGGTATAGAACTCAACACACAACTGATATTGGGGTTCTTCTTCAACTCGAAATCATCAACAAAGCCAAATGCCAACCAGATTGACCACAATTAAAGATCTAAAGTGCCACCTAAAACCACATATGGCAAAGTCAGACCAAATCAGACCATAATTTGGGAAACTGGGAAAACCTAGACAAACTTGTCCAAATTTGAAAATAACTTCACCAGTGTGTTAGGATAGACTATAAGAACAAGCTCGCAAGGTTTAGCCCAAAAGGCTACCCAACATGGATCGCGATCCATGACCCCCTATGAGCTCTCAAAGTAAAAACTATATCACTTGGTCCCAAATATCAAGGACAACATAACCCTAAAGTTTCAAGTCATTTGGATTGCAAAATCTTTACCAAAATGCAAAAAATCTTTAAGTTGGAGAAAATTTTCAAAATTTGGCATGAAATCCTAACGAGTGATCCAAATTCAAAAAGAAGTGAACCATAACATCCCCAACTCTTTCTTAATCAAATGGTAAAGTTCAAAGTGTTGTCCAACATGGATCGCGATCCATGACCCCCTTTGAGCTAGAAATGACCTGCAGCCTTCTAATCTAGTGCCTATAGCTACTCTAGATGCACTAGTGAAGTTTGGACAAATTTGGACTTGTTTTGATAAAGTTATACTCATTTTTCATTTTATGGTCAAAGTTTGCGTTTTTTCATTTTTCTCAACAACTTGTTGGCCAATTTTTGGATCTAATTTTGGGAATTCTAGAGGTCATTTGGAGGGCTTCTAAGAAAATACAAAATTTTGCCTTCTCTCTCTAGAAAATTGGTGTGGTAAAAGAAAAGGTGTCCTCATCAACCGTTCAAAAAGTGTACTTCAAAGTAAATTCTTTGACAGAGTCATAACGGCCGTAATGATTGATGGAATGTCCCTTTTCAGTTATATTGAATGCACCTTGTCATATAGGAGGGAATTTCTTTTCCATATGTATGTAGTAGGGAGTCTAGGGTGTAATGGCGCTATACTCTTTTGTTTCTTGAGGTTCTTGATTGTGTATTCATGGCTTCTTCATCAACCCTCTCAAACCTTCTCACTAAACGTCATAAATATCATCTACACATTGATTTGAATCTTGAATATGAGCCGCTATGCAAGGAGAAAGCACGACTCAGAGTAGAAGGAGCAAAACACATAGATTTATGGGCAAATGGATCACTCTATCCTTTGATTCCTATGACTAATGCCTCCCTTGCATTTGCAAATCCCACTACTTTATTGACCTTTGCAGGTGACAGACATAATGGTTTAATTGGCTACTACAAAGTTCTAGCTGGGAATCAAAAATTCATAAAAGCATGGTTCACCCATCAAGCAAATGAAATTATACAACTTTCTACTTTGCATTGTGCGGACCAAAAAACCCTTGTGCATTGCACACAGGAAATACAGGTATTGCAAGAAAAAGTGTGGAACTTACAAAGGAAAGATACAAGCTTAGGTGCTCGTGTGCACAAGAAGAGACTACAGAATCTTGAAACCTTCAAGGTTGGCTCTTGAGGTCTCGAGAAAAGAATCCAAGCATTGAGATCAAGATTCTGAACCTTTTAGTTTATTTCAACTATACATTGTTTTTTATTATGTTTGTTATATTTTCTATGTATATATGCTATATATCCAGACAAAGAAAACATAGATCCAAAGGCCAATGTAGGAAAACAATTGAAGCCTTTGATAACAAGTGGTCTTGCAAAGGATATAATACGGAAGTGCATGTATAATTGTGGAATGGGTGCTATGGTAAAGGCTCCATGCTTGTATTGCATGGATCCTACAAAGACAATGGACCCAAAATGGTGAAGAAAGGCACCTACTTGCCACAATGAGGATCCGTATTTCCACCCACTTTTGGATATTCCGCTTGTCAATGTCCACATTTGTACAATGCATGCTCTTTGTAGGTTTGCGGAGAAGTTGGTGTGTGTGTACATTGGGTTTGCTTGAAAAATCAAGAACTCAAAAGAACAAAAGGTTGCGATAGTGGCACTTGAACTGGTTTTGTCAGAGATGGGTCTCCATGGGGGCAATGTGAAAATCTAGCGGGACGAGAAAAGGTCAACCAATGATAAAGATATACCTTGCAACCATCTATTGGTGGGGGTCAAGGCATGTCATTTTTTATCAAAACCAGCAGTTGTCAAAGATAAGAAGCTAACCGAGTGTGGAAGGATATATCAGTCCACTTATGTCAGCAAAATTGAGTTTCAATAATGGAAAAATCTCCATATGGCAGTGAGGGACCAGGAACCCACAAATCACAATGCCAAGGGTGAAGTGTGGCGTTACATCAATGTTCTATTTCAGATGTGTGACAAAGATTAGTGGACACAAGATGATCTAAACAAGTTTAAGGAGAACCTTCAGCTACTAAAGAAATCATTTAGGACAGGATGGAATGAAACTCAGATTACTCATTACATGGTACTGTTAACCCACCCTTTTAAATAACAAGGGCTAAAAGGTTGTTTCAAATTCCTAACAACTTGTTTTATTTGTAACACATCATTTTCAATCACTTACCATACTTCATTCAAAAGTATGGAAACCCAGGCATACACCCAAGGCTTGGAAAAGTCTCGTTACATGGGAAGGAATGTATATTTCACACCACACAACATGGTGGCTCTTGAGATAAAGAAAACAATTTGAAAGAGTTTCTTCAATGGTTTTATTGCAAAATTCTGCAAAATCATGTTTTGGACTGCTCGGCAACATCATAGACAATTAGACATTTTCAACAAAGGAAACGGAAACGAGTAGAGGCATTCAACAACTCCAGTGCTCGTGAAAGCCAAAGAAAGACAATGCAATATGTTAACCATAGGTGGATCAAGAGGTTTTGACTTTAGGTTGAAACATGTACAAGAAATGCCTAATGATATACTAGATACAGTACAAGTCACAAGTCTCTTAACTTGATGACAGATAGTGGATATCTTTTGGCACATTACCCTTGTATCAGATCATCAAATGTTAGCAATAATCTAATAGTTCATTTGGGTTTTGTTTCCCCAAAGTGAGTGCCATTGTTGTGTATATGTAAGAATAAGCTGCACGACCACTAGTGTACCCTGTACAATATCCAAAACCTTATGTAGCAAAAATTTTGTCACGAGGATGACTTTGTCTGTATTTTGTGGTATCATTGGTCCACATAGGAAGCGTGAGAGATTCTTGAGTGCGAATGTTGTAGTACTTCCCTCTTGGGACATTCCATTGTGAAAGACTAGTATGGGTGCCTCACATAGTCTGGCAAGGTATTTTCCTAGTGCTGCATCCCTTCCACGATACTCTCTTGCCCGACGGTGAAGGAAGTCATCCTTTTCAGCAATCCATGACTTTACACAAAAGGACGAGTTAGAGAAAGACAATGACAACTTTTTTTTAAAATTTGTTTTTTTGGGGGGGGATGGGCGGGGCTTACCATGTAGCTCTCATCTTGCATATATAAGTCATCCTTCCATAGGTCCACTGACCTCGTGGACCCTTGTGCGGAACGCATAAACCAATCCACTACTTCTTGAGTACTGGTTGATGGCCCGAGGTTGTTTCTGATAGCTTGGAAGGTGGCGTCATCTGGAAGTGTCTCTCTATACTTTTTTGCCTTGTCAAAGCAGAGTTTGAGGCACTCCATTGGGTTACTAGAGGTTTCCATCTCCTTGTCGTCACTGCTGTCATCAGATACAAATCTACTCCTCCCCTCTTGAAATTTGGAGAGTGTGGCAAGTGCAAAGTCCTCCCTTAAAGAAAATATACTTTGAATGTCATGGAGGAAAATGTATGATCTCTCACCAAATTTGAAATCTGGGAGTCCAGGAAGCATAAATGTGGCTTTCCTCTCATTAAAGCCAGAGACATCTAAAGGTAGTTTGATGTCAGATGTATTAATTGTAAGTATTTTTCTTTTTTGCACCTCTTTAGCCTCTGCATCAAGATTAATATCCTCCTCAATCTGAGGAACCTCATTGGACTCCATGTCCCTCAAGCTCAAACTTATCTCTTTCAGACTTGAGGAAATTGTTGTGATGAGTTATAAGGTCATCCAGAATGAATGGGGCATTGAAGATAGAAGAGACCTTGTCGAACATTTCAGTAGCTCCCGTAGATACTGCAAAATCAAACAATCTTTCATCCACACATGCTGGATTTTCAACCCCATCCACCTCTTCCTTACATTTTGTAGCTGGCTCACTGGTAGAAGAAAGATCAATGTTTCTCTTTTTGGTGCTAGTCACTTGAAGCTTTTGGCTTACAGAAACTTCCTCCTTTTCTGAAGCTTCTGAGTCATTGGGGGGTTCCTCTGTCCCCACAACATCATCTCCAAGAAATGTATCTTTGGCCTAAGCAAAGTTCACATCTCTCTTTAAAGAGCCTCTCAGCAACTTAGGTGGTCTCTCTTCTGCTTCTTCTTCACCTAAGACAATTTCTAGATCGACCCTGTGCCTCTTCATTCTATGGGATCTTACTCCTAAGAAAAACATAATACAGGCAAAAATAGCTAAGTATTGGGACACAACAACATTTAACTTTTTTATCAAATAAAATAACACATTTCTCTTAAATTGCAAGCTGTTGGTCTCTCTCTCTCTCTCTCTCTCTCTCTCTCTCTCTCTCTCTCTCTCTCTCTCTCTCTCTCTCTCTCTCTCCCCCAAAATGAACATTAAATCGTGCCTACAAAAAATGAACAAGAGTAGGGGTTACCTTTTCTTGGGCTTGGCATGGCAACCTTCAAGAGATGCTATTTCGGCGGACCTCTCTCTCTCTCTCTCTCTCTCTCTCATAATCTAATCGTTCATAGTACCATTGCCGGCATGCATGCAAAATAGCTACATTCTTTACATGTGTCAAACAGTTAAAATTAACTAGTGGGCATTTATTGCACCGTATAATTTTGATTGAGAGGTCACTTTCACACTTAATGGGTTGTACAATATTATTTTGCATGCTTATTATAGCACCTTAGAGAGAGAGAGAGAGAGAGAGAGAGAGAGAGAGAGAGAGAGAGAGAGAGAGAGAGAGAGAGAGAGAGAGAGAGAGAGAGAGAGAGAGAGAGAGAGAGAGAGCATCGCACGAGGTGACAATGCAGAGGGTCTTGCTCTCCATCTGCGAAACCCAAATTCTACATATACCTACATGTATGAGAGAGACATAGAGAGGGAAGTAGATTAAGAGCAGGGAAAGGGGGAGATAGAGAGTAGTGTTGTGTGTGTGAATGCTAAACTACAAATGGTATGTTATTGGGACTGCTACACAAGCCAAAATGACAACCGCCCATAAATTTGACGAGTTTCCACAATGGCGCGTCGAGAAGATTCTATGTTCAGCTAAACATCATACGCCCGTCATAATGACACTTTGTCACCAATAGAGAGTCAGATATGGGAATGAAACCACGGAGGAGAAGTATAGCCAGGGTACAGAGAGGAAGAGAGAGATATAGAGAGAGTGGGTGTGTGTGTGTTTGTTCGTATGTGTGATAGAAAAGAATTTTAATGTTGTGGTAGCGTAACTTGGAAACTTGTGTGCACAATGGCGCACGGATATCATTCTATCAGTCGCTAAATCGCCCTCGCGCACCATAATGCCACTCAGAGAGAGAGAGAGAGAGAGAGAGAGAGAGAGAGAGAGAGAGAGAGAGAGAGAGAGAGAGAGAGAGAGAGAGAGAGAGAGAGAGAGAGAGAGAGAGAGAGAGAGAGAGAGAGAGAGAGAGAGAGAGAAAGATTGGATTACAGATAAATGGCAAGAACAAAGGGGACTACGAGATAGGCAAGCAAAGGACGAGGTTTGGTTGCTAAAGCAGGAGGAAGATCTGCTAGTAAAAAGAAGAGACCAGGAAAGCCCATGAAAATCTTGAAAGTTCTAAGCATGAATAGGCTACAAAGACACATCAGGGTGTTCAAGGAAATCAGGAAGGCTCAAAAATGTATCAAGCGTCTAGTACCAAAGCTTCCATTCCAAAGACTAGTCATGTCAATATGTGAGGGAGCATGTTTTCGGACCATGAGGTGGAAACCTATTACTGTTGGCACTACAAGAGGCAGCAAAAGATCTGTTGTTGGAATATTTCAATGACATAAAAATTGTTAT
The DNA here is from genome assembly GCF_014529385.1 of Adiantum capillus-veneris. Taxonomy (NCBI): domain Eukaryota; kingdom Viridiplantae; phylum Streptophyta; class Polypodiopsida; order Polypodiales; family Pteridaceae; genus Adiantum; species Adiantum capillus-veneris. Next base: position 26,050,809 of record NC_140948.1, on the reverse strand, counting down.
AGCACATGCACATAGGGTAACAATTGGACAAGGACAGTGAAACTCAGAAAAGATTAAGTGGAGATATGATAAGCTGCTCCAGCTCAATGTTGAAGGAAATTTTTCATATTCCTCCATTAAAGCCAGAGGCACTGAAGATTGTAGAAGTCACCCACGATGTAAATACCAGGGCCAGGGTTGAGTAGGAAAATCGGTGTGCAGAGCATCTGAATAAACTGAAAGAGAAGGAAAAGGTAGCAAATGCTATAGAAGAAGATATTAACAGCTACCACATTGTTACACACGAAATCGATGTCAGCAACAACAAAATTTTGTCATCTATGGAGGAAGGATTAATAGTAGATATTCAGCTAGAAATTGGTATAAGAAGACTTGCATTAGATTCTACAGATATCAATATATTGTGGGATCTAGATGCTCAAATCACAGATTCAATTGTATATATCTTCCTGAAGTAAGATGCTTTCACCAACTCTAGCATATTTTTATTCAGCCTTGAGGCTAGAGACTAACAACTAGTAACTGTCTTGTATTTTGATAAAGAGCTAGCTACCTCCACAAATTGTCCAATGCTGCAAGTAACAACCATAATTTTTCCATATGAGAGAAACCACCACTAGAGCCTCGTTTGCATTGAACTTGACAAGCCAGCTGTCTGGACACTAAACTCAATTTCAGGAACCCATCTGGAATTTTGACTATGAGTATTGAGAATTATAAATTTGTTTTATTTCTGACAACATTGGAGACAGTTATTGTGTTGGGTTCATACCAACTCCTCCTGCTTCCAGATGCATAAGAATATTGTTGCACGTATATGGAAGGCTATGTGGAAATCTAGAGTTGTATAGGTCAAAAATAAAGGAAGTCATGGTGCCTTTACAGACGGATGACAAATCGTGTATATGGAGATGCCTCCTCCATGTTGAGTATATACTGCAGAGCCTTTTTGCATTAAAGCCATTCATGTCAAAGGTATGCATTTTGCACAGCATTACTATAACATTGTGACAGTTTGGACAATGTGTCTCAGTTCCTTTTTGTTTTCATTTTGTCTTTTGCAAAGTGCCATTAGAGTATTTGCACCGATACTGTGCCACCCTAATCCAACATCTGCTTGCTATTTGACATCCCGTGAGCATGGAAGCAAAACAAACCCTATTGGATGATCACGTTGTAGAGTTAATGGTGATTGTTGATGGATTGCAGCAAACAAATTCCATAAGGGCAGCTGAGAAAGGGCAGGAGCAAGAGGAGGGAGGGACTTCTGAGAAGAAAAATGTTGCAGAGGGAGAGTTTGACAAGGAGAAAATTCCAAATGAGGGGAAGCCCACACAGGAGCAAGATCAAACAGATCGAGGGGTTGATGAAAAAAAATATGTTGAAACTCCCTTCGCGCTTGGAGGGTTTTAGAAGGATAAAATTTATGCAGAGGGAGGGGCTGAGAAAGAACACTCTACCCCTCAAGCAGAGCATACCTCTGTCACACCTCCACCTGTTATACTTGAAATTCAAGAGTCATTTATGCCTGACACACAAACAGATCATAGAACACTAGAAGCAAATTCACGTGCAATGGAGCCCTCAACACTAGAGACACAAGAGTCTCAAACAACAAAAGAACAAGAGAAGAAGCTCGAGGATGTCAACACTGGACAAGACAACCTCGATGGCAGGCAAGTATGGACCTTTGCTAGACATCCTATGATTGTTCCGGTAATAACCTATGTTAAAGAATATGAAATTCAACCTATTGTCTAACTACTTATTTGTTTTACAAAATGTTTGCAGAGATTGATTATTTTGAACATCAATGGATTGTTGTTGTTTTGGGAACCGTATGATCCCCACACAAAAGTTGTCAACCTGCACATCTTCAGAATATGCAATTGCATAGCCATTATGCGTCCAAGAACCAAGGAATTTATACAGCTTCTACTTCCAAGGTTCCGGGTTGTGATATGGTCCTGTTTGCTGCAAAGAAACCTCAATCTCCTTGTAAATATGGTTTGCACCGTAGCGGGAATTGTACATTCACAATTTGATTTTTTGTATTCATAAAAGGAGTGTGTATACATTGAAGGCCACTACCACCCTACCAAACCAAATGTATTGCTATTCTATAAATCCTTTTTTCAAATCCATGTTTCATATGATGATATCAACACTTTATTGATAGATGAAACACCCCATAAGGGCTTGCTAAATCCACCGGGCACCACTCTCTCCCCACCCTCATTGACGGTCATGAGCATGACTTTTATCTAAAGGACATTTTGATCCCTTATCTCCAGAATCTGTATTTCAGCTCATTGACTGCTTCAGAGTTCGTACTTACAAATACTCTCCGAAATGCTAGCTTATTAGATTAATATGATTCTTTGTACTTCTCAATGTGGTGCCATGGAAATTTGTGTGTGTGTGTGTGTGTGTGAGAGAGAGAGAGAGAGAGAGAGAGAGAGAGAGAGAGAGAGAGAGAGAGAAAGAGAGAGAGAGAAAGAGAGAGAGAGAGAGAGAGAGAGAGAGAGAGAGAGAGAGAGAGAGAGAGAAATTATACATCAAACTCTACATATGTTGTTCAAAATATACAGTAATCACACTACCAGCTAACAAAGGGACAGAGGTAGTGAGAAAGACCTCATCTTACAATTGAAATAAAGATTCATTTAAGGTACATTGTCACTATTTGGACTTCACCATTTAGTTCTCTACAGACGATCTCGTTTTCCCTTTGTTGCATTACTTTGCATCCATCAATTAAGAAATAGAAGAGTGAGGGCCCATTCTCCGTGGTCTCGTCCACAATGTCGTGCCAAAGTTGCAGAAGGTTGCATTTCTCTCTGATTGTGACCACTGTCACAAGGTTGAGCTCTTTGTTGAATACCTCCACATCTATGACACCATTGTTCTCCTGGCCCGCTGACTCTTGATCAATAGGAATAATCTTAGAGTAGCCTATAACAGTTTGATTGGAAAGCTCACTTTTGTTTTTTTGGATTATTTTAATCAAAATGTGATCTCAAGAAGTTCTTTGCATCTTAAAAATTTGTGTTGAAGAACTTTTTGTGAATTTGGTGTCATATGTAAAAGTTATGCTTAAATTACTAAAATCTTGCATGAGCCACCACTTTTTTTTGTCTTAGATAAACGAGTAGAGTTAAAGAACATATGTTGGCATAAACCATTAGAAATGCTATAGGTTTCTTTTATCACAATTACCATATTTGTGAATGACATTGAGGATGTAACTCTTTCTCTCTTGATCTTGATCATCCCAATGCTATATCACAATATGGCCAGACTGAAATGTACAGAGTTGTTGAATCCTCAATCGCATGGCCTTTTCGGCCCTATCCATGACAACATCCCCATCCTTGGTCTTGTACACCTTGCTAGGATCATGCTCATGTGATCCCCAAGGTGTAGATGGTGTGCCTACTGGTGAACTATCTATTGAAGAGACAAGTGGACACTCTCTGGATAGTGTGCACCCATCGATAGAATCACTACCACAACAACCATTGCCTCTAGAATGATGCCTACCTTGTCTCAAAGAAGAATGAACCGTCGATGTTACTGGCATGCTAAAAAGAGGTGGTGTAGGGCCGGACGGTGTAGGGGGTACACTCGTCCTAGGTGTAGGCTTGCCTGTACTCGGTCTAGAGAGACCGACTCCCCAAAGCATCTGTGTGTAAGCAACCTGCTCAGGTGCAAATGATGACAAAAAAGCACCCCATCTGCTTGGGTGACGTGCCGGACGGAGTGACTAGAAAATTAAAGCTAGGAGAATATGGCAGGTTTTCATCATTGGCCATGGCTACAAAACTTTATTTGATAACATAGATACAATATGTCAATTCACATATCCATAAAAGAACAGCTTAAGCAATGCAAGTAACAAAAAAACGAAGCTGCAACACATACCACTATATCTATCCAATGTTGTAGAATAATTAAAAATTGTTATAGATAAGTGTTCAATACAAAAGAGTTCCTAACAAAAATTAGTAGTCAATCTCTCATCTTCTATGAGAGCTGATGCACCAAAGGTATCTATCTCAATCTGCACTTCTACATCTTTGTCATCAAACTCCACTTCTACATCACTCTTTGCATCTACTTGTGTATATGAGAGCTCATCTCTAGGTTCAATCATCTGCTCACCACTAACCTCTAGCTTGAAATCCTCTTTTACATCATCCATATCGGCCATGCAGCTTGGTCATGAAGCTCTTCGACCTCAACCTCCAATCCTTCACACACTTGTTTGCTCCGTGAAGCAACTTGAACAACAAAGAGCCAGTACAGTTTAGAAAAATCCTCTTCATCCTTTTCATACCATAGTGGATCTATTGTGAACACAACTTGTTCACAATGCTGCGGAAGTACAAATGTATCTCAACCATTTGTCCACACCCGCCTAGACTTTACTTGAATTCGTAATTAGGGAGTTTGGGAGGTCGTTTAGAGGGCCTTATTGAGGAGAGAGAAAAGGAGGCACATCCAATGAACAGCAAGCCAACGTAACATAGAAATAGGAAGAAATGAATTAAAAATTACAAAAGAAAGAGAAGAACATGAGGTAAAACCTCGTTTTTACGACGTTTAAGGTATCTATATGTGAGCCCAGGGTCTCAATGTAGTTATGGTACTGAAAGACAACTACTAAAATGTATCATTCCCCTGCCACCAAAAGCTCTTGCTCCATTAACCAGTTTCTCAAAACTAAATTTCCCTCCATTAGAAGCAAGTTCATGCTTTCTTCTACCACTCAAAAAGAGCCATGGTTTCTTCTTCTTCTTCTTCCCGTCCTAATGGCTCTAGGGGTTGTTGTGCTCTCTCCCCAGAGAGCCTCACCATTAGTCTCCCAAGGAGGCCAGGTAGCACCATAAGCTCTATCACTATCTCAAACTCCATCAATATAGATAGTCAATGGCAACAACATGCAATATACAAAGGTTCTTGGGTTCTTACACAACTAAGAAGGAGGAAAAGATCCTCAACAAAAAATCTATTTTGTTCAGCATGGAAAGCACGTGTGCTAGATTCAAAGTGGAGGTGGGCAAGAAAACTATTAAGGAGGTTTTGGTACAGCATGTCTATAGTCACTCGGATGTGATTTCTAATGGCAAAGATGTCTCATTGGCTTATCATTCGTGATGCAACTGTAAGTGTGTTCATAACCTTCCATCTCTATTCTTTCTTTTAGACCTTGCTATTCTATTGATTTCTTTTTTCTTTTTGAAGAGGTAGAACAATATTAACAGAGGTAGATCAAGTTCTCATAAGTTCTTCATCCGTTTTAGTAGTTAGTTCTGCATTTTTTTGTTGCAATTGCAGATGTCTATCCTTCATCATATGAGGAATGGGAGCCAGTGGAGTGTATTATAGGTCTCATCTCTGTAATCCACGTTGACATTGGTGTTTTACAGTATGATGGAAGAACTAGCAAGAGTCTTGCGGATGCGGGGATTTTCTTCTACGAGCATTTCTACCAGGTCAACCAAAAAAATCAAAAAATTACTCTGGTTAAACTCCATCTCCCTACCAATTGGAGCTATATTGTTGGCTAGTCCCGGACACCACATTGTGTGAAGCTCTCAGAAACAAGTTGTTTAGGGATGTGTAGAGGTCCCTATGAAATTTAGTGCCCACTAACTTGGTAAAGATTGCTAATTTTTGTCCTAATAAGTTTAATTGTGAAACTATGTCACACCTACCACATACATGTTGCAAAGACAATGATGGTATGTAAATCTCTAGATGCTTGCTTCTGTGACAAGATGCTTGATAGAGGGTGGTATGTTAAAGAGGTGGATGGCATACATTGCGAGGTTGCACTGGACACTTTGGTGGCCAAGTACATGATCGGCACACATTCCCTTCTCATCTCCTTCTGGTACCATACTTTTATTTTAAAGTTTTTTCTATCTATCTTCTTTGTCACATATTGAGTTTAGGTGGGGTGAAGATCCACTTTAAACTCTTGTGATCAATTATCAATTGAAATTTTTGACCAAGGAGATAATGTCTCCAAAGCTTGAGAGCATGCATAATTGCAAGTAATGAGTGGCATAGTTAATCTAATGTATCATTAGCTTTCGAGAAGTGTAAGCTACAAGTCATCCTTCTTTCATCATAACACCTCCTAAGAGAAGATTAATGGCATCTGTCACTACTTCAAAGTCTTGGGTGAATTTTCAAAGTTTGATAGGACTTGAGACTAGAGTTGCTTAAAACACGCTTCATGTTCATCTTGCTAATGGATTTTGGTACTTTTCTTTAGAAGATTTCTTAGCGGTGCCATTTTCGAGAGCGTAGTCCTTAAGAAAAGTCATATACTACCATCGTGTGATGCCTATGAATCCCCTAACTTTGCTCTACTTTGACATTTCCACATTATCTTTAATTTTCTTAGTGTCAATTGATACCCCTTTAGGTGAAATGACAAAGCCTAAATAAGTGACTTTAGGAGTGAAAAATGTACACTTCTTTTCGGGAAGAGCTTGTGCTAGCATAGGATCTCTAATACTCTTCAAACATGAGCTTCATGAACTAGTCACTTGTAGTCCATGGACTAAATATTATTGAGCATAAGAGTTGAACAACTTAGTTGGACCCAAGGTTTCACTATAGTTATGCGAGAATTTCAGGTGTGGGCACAAGCAAGCTAGGACATGCAAATCTATCTTTGAAAGTGCACTTCTTAGGGGGCAATATGTATGTCAGGTGTGGTGCACATCTTAGAGCGCCACACACACACACACACACACACACACACACACACACACACACACACACACACACACACACACACACACACACACACACACACACACACACACACACACACACACACACACACACACACACACACACACACACACACACACAGGCTTCTTTATCGACGATTTTCCCCGTTTGCAACACCTGACATGGAGCTATCTTTCTTGCATTCAAAAAGAGAGTAAGACCTGGAAAGGCATTGTCTTGATTCCTTGCTTGAAGTTGTCATGTGCGCTGCTTGGGAGGTGAATTGTGTTCTTTTCTTGACATAGCTTGACAGTCAGTTCTCTTTCATGTTGGTAGCAAAGAGGTACCTTGAGTTTAAAATGCAGAGGAAAGGCCAAATGCGCCTTTAGGATCATTTCAAATGTTGGGTTAAGCAAGGAGATAATTTTCTATGGCGAGAGCGGCTACTTCAATGTCCAGGCTTTTGAGGATTAGGAGCAGCTTATTTGAGGGGACTATGGAAGCTTGATGGCTATGTCAGCCAACACTGAGAACATAGGAAAAGAAAAAGATTGTGCTACATAGCAGGGACCAAGATGGTGATAATGGAATCTTGCAACAAAGGCGGGGTCACGGGGGAAAGCTTTGGAGAGAGAGAGAGAGAGAGAGAGAGAGAGAGAGAGAGAGAGAGAGAGAGAGAGAGAGAGAGAGAGAGAGAGAGAGAGAGAGAGAGAGAGATAGATTTTATTATCGTCCTCGGAGGTCAAATATGACCTATGGGACCAAAGTTACATGTGATGTAGTATGTGTATGGCTGATGAGTGACTCTCGATGCTCCAAAATTGTAGTGATGAGAGTTGCATTGGAGAGCCCACACTTTGGCTGGGAGAGGAAAGTGTGTAGGTCTAAGTTATGGCTGAAAATGTGAGAGAAGCAAGTTTGGATGTGATCAAAAGCTGAGCACTCTAGTAGTGTGTGGTACTCAAACTCTCAAACTTGCAGTGAGCATAATGTGCACAATCGATTTGACTCTTCTCCATTGCCCTAACGCCCTATCTCGCATCGAAGGAAATGGGAGCTAAGACGAATTGCTGCGATAGTGCGTATCGCGGACAAGGGAATAGGCTCAAGCATGTAAGTGTGAGTATGGTTTCCTCTCTCAGCGAAGAACATGGTTTTGTAGTTGGGGGCAATATAGGTGGTGTAATGTATGAAGCGTGACCGACCGGATTTCTCCCAAGCCGTAATACATTGGCTTTGTAGAAAAGCTTCATTCACTTGAGAGTCAATTGAAGCATCATGTAGCAAGTGTAATGCATCCCATCTCCCAAACCACTTCTTTATGTCTTGCATCCATCCCGTGCTCAAGATCTTGCTTTTATGCGTCTTTTGAACTTTTTTGCTTGCTTCCCATGCAATTGTAGGAAGTCGATGTGAGGGGTTTTGACGCATCTTTATCATGTACTCCACAACCCTTTCCATGCCCATAACCTCAATTGGAAGAGATCCCGACTCAAGAAGTAGGAGCATGTATGGTGTTTGTGTCTTAACTTGGAGAAAGTTTGTAAGAAAACGCTTTTGGACATTCTCAAACTCTTTCCAAGTAGACTTTGAGATGCTCCCGCCCCACACTTCAACTCCATAAAGAAGAACCGGTGTCACCAATGCATCAAAAAGATACTTCTTGAGAACCCAACACTTGATGTTTCCCGCATTACACATGTTCTCAAATGCATAATATGCTCTCTTTCCCGCGTCCAAACGACGCATAGCACATTCATGCCACTTGTGATTGGATGGAACCTCAAGGCCAAGGTACTTAAAGCTCTCAACAACTTCAAGTGTCTCGTTGTTGTACACAATGCATGGCTTCTCCTTATGGTTGGTTTTCACAAGCATAACCTTTGTTTTGGATTCATTTACAATCAACCCACTATGCAAGCAAAAGTTCTCAAGGACAACCATAAGCTTTTGTGCATCTTCTAAAGTGTGTGCTAGAAGCACTACATCATCCGCATACAACAAAAGCATGATTACCGCATTGCAAATAGTGACCTCTTCAATGCCTTCTTCTTGCATAAAGTCAAGTACCATTTGTTCCAATTGATCGATGCATAGACCAAAGAGAGTTGGTGACAATGGACATCCTTGTTTAACCCCAATAGTGCTTACAAAAATTTCTGAAATTTCTCTTCCCATGCGCAATTGACAAATCACCTTCTCATAGATTCGAGAAACCGCAAGCATAAACTCACTTGGCACTTGGAGTTCTTCCATCCTTCTCCACAAATTGTTACGTGGAATCATATCAAAGGATTTCTTAAAGTCCACAAAACAACAATACAATCGCTTGCCTTTCAACCGACTTTCCTCCATGAGAACACGAAGAGTGACAAGATGATCAATGGTGCTATGGCATCGACGAAAACCCGCTTGTCCCTTTGCACGCTTGTCATTCTCTTTAGCCCAATCACTCAATTTCATCTCCATTATGCACCCAAACAACTTTTCCATAAGAGACCCAATCATTATAGTCCGGTAGTTGCTTACATTCTTTACATCCCCTCCTTTATGCAAATGCTTAACCCAATTAGTACTCCAATCATAAGGCATACCATGTTGAAGTGCAAGGTTGAACATATCACACATCCACTCATGGGTAAAATCTCCCGTCCATTTGATCATCTCCGGCTTGATACCTTGAAGATCTCCCGCTTTGTGAGTGGCCAACTTTTCAAGCCCACCGCATACATCCTCAATAGTAAAAAAAGACGGTATACATGGGAGTGAACCATAAAATGGCATTTTTTCAATATTTGCTTGCTCATATAATTGCCTACAATGTGTGTACATATCCACTAGACTCAAGTTACCAAAATTCTCAACCCGCTTGCCTCTCAAGTTTCTCCAAAATCTTCCACATGCATGTGCCTTTTCTTGGACTTGAAATTCTTGTTGCTTTACTTCCCATCTTCTTCTCTTCTTTTGAATCAATGCCTTGTATGCATGCAAATGACTTTGATAGTTGTCTTTGTCCATAGTTGCATCAAGCTTTATCAAGGACTTTCGAGCATCTTGACATTCTTTATCAAACCACCTTTTGCATGATCTATCTTTGTTGATACCATGGAGATGCTTTATGGCAAAGCATTCTTCCGTACAAGAACAAATAGCTTTCTTGAAAGCTTCCCATTTAGTTTCCAATGGTGCATCACATTGAAGCTTTGTCATCCATAATTTTTTCTCAACCATTTCAATGTACATTGGTGCCCGTTTGAAATCCATACATAGTGATAACTTCTCTTTCCTTTGGCTGAGATTATCATGCTTAGTTGCTTCTCCACATGAAAGGTCAATACATAAGGTGCGATGGTCGGATTCCGGGGTCCATTGACCAAACATAAAACTCTTTATGCGATACATAATGGATTCAGAGAGTAGCATATAGTCAATCACACTATCCCCATTATGTCTCCTACATGTAAATCCATTGGTTCCACTCCACAAAGATACACCATTGGCAATGAGCATACCCGTGCTATTACACATGTGTAAAAGTAACTTTCCATAGTGATCCGGCTCTTTCTCATCCATTGAAGTATGATCATACAAGTGAACTTCCTCCAACTCCCTTGAAATGTATGGCATATCAAATTGTTGAGTATCATGTTGCAATGTTTTGTGCGAGCATTCATATCCCCAAATACAATAACATCACCTTCACCTTTGAAATAAGCAATGTCCTCTTCCAAATCAGAAAATGGTTGATCTCTATCCATGCAAGCATAAAAGGGAGAATCATGATGAGGAATGTAGCAACCGGCTACAAAAATGGGTGCTCTTTTTGGTGTCAGAGAGAGAGAGAGAGAGAGAGAGAGAGAGAGAGAGAGAGAGAGAGAGAGAGAGAGAGAGAGAGAGAGAGAGAGAGAGCGAGCTAGTGCAGCTCAAGACATAGCAATAGAAAGAAAATGATGTTTAAGAGGTTGTTGTCTTCACCACAAGCTTTGGGAACACATACTTGAGGCCAAACAACACTATTTGGGAAGCTACTCAGAGCTATGGGTGTAAAGAGGAAAAGGGGGGGGGGGGGGGGGGGGCTAGGTTTTCCTTGCTCTCTACTTGGTTGTGTAAGAGTGCGATATTCAACATGCAAACTCTACAATATTTTAAATTGGTACACTTCCTGGTAGGTTCTAACAAATTAATTTTTGTAATTTAAATGACAAATATTTGGTGTAATATATAAGATGTAGTGTCCTTAAGGAACAATATTTGATTTCTACTTCAAACACTTCCTTTTTTGCACTATTGTGTCATCAAATTTGTAGTATCTTAATGTATCCTCCTTCCAAAGACAAATACTATATTGGGGGAGAGCTCCTTCCTTCGACGAGTGCACCTTGCAGCTTTGGTGACATAGTAGGCGACTCCGCGAGACAGAGAGAGAGTGAGGTGACTCCAACAAATCCACTTTTTGGCCAATTACGTGAGACAGTGAGAGTGAAGGAATTACGTGAGGTGGAGAGAGAGAGAGAGAGAGAGAGAGAGAGAGAGAGAGAGAGAGAGAGAGAGAGAGAGAGAGAGAGAGAGAGATTATGATCGGGTCGACCACCACCTTCTCATAGATCTAGACCGAAGGGCAAGAAGTTGGAAGGTCCAAGCTCTCCATGCACCCTTTCTTACATTCCACGCACGAGGAGCTTCTTACCTTGCTACCTACCAACCAACATTTTTACCTTACTTTAGGCTCCTCAATGTGCTTTGGAACCCCCCTTTGTGTAGCTCCTTTAGTTGCCCGTGCCATAGCGCTTGTGCTATTGCCGAATAGTCCAAAACATGTTTTTGCTGCAGAGCCGATGAAGGATTCTGCAATAAAACAATTGAAACAACTCTTTCAAATTGTTTGCCTTATCTCGAGAGCCACCATGTTGTGCGGTATGAAATATGCATTCCTGGCCATGTAATGAGACTTTTCCAAGCCTTGGGTGCTCCATATGCCTGGCTTTCCATACTTTTGAATGAAGTATGGTAAGTGATTGAAAATAATGAGCTGCAAATAAAGCAAGTTGTTAGGAATTTTAAATAATCTTTTAGCCCTTATCAGCTAAAAGGGTGCGTTAACAATACCATGTAATGAGTAATCTAAGTTTCACTCCATGCTATCCTAAATGCTTTCTTTACTAGCCAAAGGTTCTCCTCATACTTGCTTAAATCATCTTGCATTAGGAAAAATATGAACCCTCTAGGGGCCTTTGGGATTAGGTTATTTAAAGGCCAACCAATGAGAAGAGGGTAGTGGACACACTCTATGCCTTAAAAAATGTAAGGGGACAAAGTAGTCTTACACTTCTTAATGGCCTCTTATCTAGTGACAAGGTGGGGTTGGGAGGGGGGGGGGGGGGGGGGGGGGGGGGGGGTGGGCCATATGGAACTTCCAACTTCCCTCCTTTTTTATCCAGTTATGAAAAAATCCCAAAATTTTGCAATTTTTAAAAATTTTCAAAACTCAAATTTTATCTTTTTAAAATCCCCCTAAACCTATTTTATGGTTTAAAAAAGCATTTTTTGACATCAAAAGTCAAAATGTGCACCCAAAAACCCAAAAAATCTTTTTTGAAAAAACTTTTGAAACATCTTTTTTTACTATCCAGAGCTTCCCCAAAAGTAGTCCTTAGGCAAAAAGTGATTTTCTCTCTCTAGAACCCCTTTTTCAACCCCTCCTTGGTTGCAACCATCACACTCACCGTCTACTCCAACACTCTCTCTCTACACCACCTCCATTGCTGCAGCAAGGAAGCTCCTCTCTCCTCCCCTACCACCTTCCATTGCCACACCAAGCAAGGGTTATCCACCTTCTCCTCCCATTGCCACACCAAGTAAGGGTTAAACACCTTCTCCTATCACTTTATCCCACCTACATTGTAGCAACAAGCAAGGTCCTGCTCCTTCTCCTAATCTTCTTTGTTCAACCATGGCTAGCTCTACTTCGCAAAGGCGGCCAAAGAATGAGGTCACAGCACTTGCATGCCACAACACAAGAGGTATAGATGATGAGTGGGTGCCACAAGAGTTCATCAAAGGTGCTTTGGTATACATACAACCATCTGCTATTGGCCCTCATTGTGTGCGAAATTGTGCAAAATTGGATTATCATTGGAAAGGAAAGCTCCTTGGCTTCAAGAACCGCAAAGACAAGGGAACCGTAGCCATTGTGCACCATGTTTTCTCAATGTCAAGCATGCAATTGCAACAAAACCTCGATTTCCAACACATTGTAAGTACATATTTTGAGAATACAAAGCTAAGTGTGAAATCACAGTGTAATGTTATAATGGATTCATACTTAAGATTTGCCATGCATTTATAGTCATATATTCATCCACATTAGTAGAGGAGGAGCCACTACATAGTCTCTCCGGAACATTCAATGCTATACATGCGGATATTGGAGCAACAATGTTCGCACATCTTTGCCCAACCAAACTGGTTCAAAGAAGGATTTTCTTATATTCTCACTCCTATATTGTGCCTACTTCTACACAAGAGTTTGGAATGCTTGAACCCATCAAAGTAACTTCCTTATTAAGTATGGAGTGGCCACAACCAGATTTGTGGCGGGTAGCATCTTTCAAGCAAAAGATGATAATAGATGCCCAAAACTATTTGAAATACTCTAAAGCTTCTAGGTCAGTGGGCTTGAGTTGGTGTTTACCTATTTCATTGTTTTGTGCACATTTTTAAAGAGTTTTGAGTTATGGAGATTACCACAATGCTTGTATGTAAACATGTGCATTATGAGGAATTAGGAAGGATTTTAGAAGAGGACTGGGGTTTTGTGGAGGGCATGCACAATGGGAATCGGTACTGTTGTAAGGTTGGAGCTTCAGGTATTGTGATGCGCTATTTAAAATCCCACACCTCCTTGTACATACAGTTTCACTATGATCATTGGATGTGCAAGCTTGAAGTGTGGACTCCCTTACAGAGTGTAGATGGCGCTATTGCAAGATTTGAGATTGCAGTGACGATGCCCAACGATGCTTTGGAGGCAGTCCAAGTGAACAAGCATTGGGCTCTCAGTAATTTGCGAGAACATTTGGTTATTATGGGTTTTGAGACCCTTCAAAAAGCGCAATTTTATTTACAAGGGCACAAGGTGAGAATCCTTATACCACATTTTCAATACATCATAGTTTGTCGATCATTGGATGCTTATTGTAATGAATGTCCGTAGATTGGGAAGAGAATGGAAGACAATTTGAAGGTCGAGGAGGACTTGGGCATTGATGGAACTATGCTATCGCTCTTATAGCTTTGTAACTCTTGCAATTTTGAAAACAATCCCCGATGTAATCAACATGATTTGCTTCAGCAAATCATGTCTTTGAATATAAATTTTCACATTGAGATGAGAGATCATTTTTTGATGAAAGTGCCTTTTTTTTGGGGGAAAAGTGTCTTTAAAAAAGGGACCAATATAAAAGGGGGCGGCATAACTCATTAACACTTTTCACTTTCACAACACTTGACCTCCTCCACTCTCTATATGCACCCCAAGCTAGACATGGACGCCTCCGCAACCTCTGCATCTGTACCCACATCCACCCCTTTGTCACGCTTCATCCTCTTCCTCAAGGACACCAAATACAAAGGGAAGTTGGACCTCCATACCTTCTTTACTCGTCTCCCTGACCTTGACGCCATAATTTCCCTTCACATGGATGCATTTGTCGATATTTCTGTGTTCATGGAGGAGCACATCATAAAATATTCCGTATCTATCTCCCCACATGCAGGGATCTGGGTGCCTTGCAATCTTTTGTGCTACATACACAAAGGTGATTTCCCATTCTCCAAGAGGTTGCGACAGTTCCAAGAAATGGCCTCCGATGTAGGCCATTTCTTGGACGAGTAAGCCCCAGGGTGTCAGCGCTCAAGAAGCGCAAGTTGGGGGTGGAGTACCTTTCTTGGCTGGCAACATTCATCTTCTTGGTGAGTGAGGAACCTGATTTGGAGGAGCTCCACCTACCACACCTTTAGGTTGGGTCCTTCATCAAGGACACCAAGGAGCAGGTGGTTGACCCCATGAACCTTGCAACAGAAGGACAGACACTTCAGCTTGAGTACCCCAAGAGGCTCGAAGAGGTGGTAGAGAAATCCATCGTTGTGGCTGGCCCTAGTGACACTATAGTTCCACTACCATCGATGGATGAGGCTATCTCAGAGGTGGAAATAAGCCACTTCTCCTCAGTGATAGTGGATGGGGAGGAGTATGTGTTTGTGCATGATTTGGAGAAAGCATTTGGCATATGCATGGATGAATGCTTGAGCATGCTATGCAACAACACCAAATTTCCCTTAGACAATACGCCAGATGCCCTTGAAAGCAAGCTCTTGCCACTTGGAGACTTTGTTGCTGATACTATTGCAGTTGTGTGTGCGGAGGTCTTGACAGCAGAGCAGTTGCACGTGGTTGAGGAAGAATTCCAAGCCACACAAGCCAAGGTTAAGGCCGCTAGGATGCGTATGCCACTACGCAACCCCCCATCTAATGATCCAAAGCTCGTAGGTGCAATGCAAGGGAGCATTGAATTGGATGGAAAGGGCAACAAGGAGGAGGACAAGGAGCAGTAGGTAAACTCTATCCTAATTTTCATGTTATTTTTGTTATCCTTCATTGTATTTTTTCTCAACCTTGATTGGTTTATGACACGACGTCATGGAGGTTGATGATTTTTCAACAAGGACGGGTGGTAGGTGGATGGGCTTTGGACCTCAGTCTTCCCTTGCGCATTACCTAGGACAACTCCACCCTGGCGATGTTGCCATTGTCCGATAATGAATTTACTCCCCAAGGTCATTTTATGACGTTGTCGTTGAAAGCTTTGAGCAAGGTTTTGTGTTTGTGCACCATTGCTCAAATTGCACATCTTATGTTCCTAGTGCATAAAGTGCTTGGCGCAATCCCTCTTGACTAGGGAGTTGCCTTACACGCAAGAGAGGCGCCAGGAAATGGTCAAGAAAATTATGAACTCCTCAGATGTATGATGTAAAATCAACTTCTTGGAAGTAATAAGAATATTTTGAATTGTCTCTCTATCTTGTACATTCTTCTAGATGTGATCTGTCAATCTTGAAAATTGTTGTAATTGATGATATGTTTCAATAAGCTGTGTCTTTTTTGCTTGACAGCGGAAGTTGGATGCATATGCTTACTCCTTTCAACTTACCTTAATTCTGGGGACAATATAAAACACACCTAAGTGAAAAGAAGTGGTATCTTTACAATAATGCTGTAAAAACAATTGCTTTCGCTTAGTATATATTTTTAAAGTATCTTGGGGGGCCGACAAGCCTACAAAGTGCAAAAAAAATGGTGACCACAAGGGTGCGCAAATGGCCCATCCATCAATTTTGGATGGCTGTCCTGTGCGCTCTTGTGGCCACCCTTTTTTTGCACGTGGAACCTATGTTTGCACTCAAGGACACTAGAAAAGGTGAGATCAACCCAGAATTTAAGTTTTCAAGCACACTATCACATCCTTCAGCTCTACCTAATAGTTCCCTACACCAAAAGGCCCAATTACATTGGACAGTTCAAAAATCTAGTTTAATGTTGCATAAACATCTGGTTTCACTCTATGTTAACTTTTTTGGTATCCTTTGGGGTAAACAAAGATAAAAAATACAAAAAAAATGGTGTCCACAAGGGCCCGTAGGTCAGCCATCCAAAACTGATGGATGGCCAGTTGCGCGCCCTTGTGGCCACCATTTTTTTTGCACTTTCTAGGTTTGTCTGCCCAATAGGATACCAAAAAAGTTAATAATTGATTGATAATTAACTCTTCATGTTCAAAAGCAATAAACTCAAAACACATGGATAATAGACATAGTAGATACATTTGTTAATCATTTTGTCATTGCAAAATCATCTAACTTACAAAGATAAGGGTGTGCATTTCAAAAAAAGGGGTAACTTCGGCTAATGCTCAAAGCCCGTCGCAATCGATGTGCAAGATGCATATCTTTTGGTTGTATTGTCACTCTCTTTGCATGTATGGAGCATAGCTTGGTATCTTCCAACACCAAAATGATGTGGGCCTCTCAGCTTCTTAAATAGCCTCTAGCGCTATTGCTTGCATTCTATACTGATTTCCATAGCTTTGAAGCACCTCCTTCATTGTGCAAGCAAAGGGGGCGCGTTGAATTAAAAGCTCTATAGTCTTTTGGTAGTGTCGGATTTATGCACATGCCCTTGCTATTTTTCGATGCCACTGAGGTTGTCTTGGGGGCACTTGCACATTTGCTGGCTGGTGGTGTTTAGGCTTCTTGAAAAACTTTGACTTGCAGATGTTTACATGCTTAGGGGCTGGATCTGCAGCCTCTTCTGATTCATCCTCTTCCCTTGGCTCCCAATCTTGTGTTGTGAAGAGAGCTCCCTGGCCTCGAGGCAGTGTCTTTCCCCCAACGGGTACCCAATGTGTACGCGGTATATCAGCTCGCTGCCATGGTGGCTCTGTCTCTGATTTAGTGTCTATATAGACC
The DNA here is from genome assembly GCF_014529385.1 of Adiantum capillus-veneris. NCBI lineage: Eukaryota > Viridiplantae > Streptophyta > Polypodiopsida > Polypodiales > Pteridaceae > Adiantum > Adiantum capillus-veneris. Next base: position 26,033,532 of record NC_140948.1, on the reverse strand, counting down.
ACCTGAGTTCTGGATGGTCTTGCTTATGATTTGTGGCACGGCGGCTCATCCTTATCGGACTCTGCTGTTTGTTGGGCTTCTTCATCTCTCCAGCATTGGTCATGTTGCTTCATTCTTTGTTTAGGTGTTTGTTCTTGTGGACATGAATATTCTTCAGCACTTGATGACTCTTGGGCCCGACTACCATGCCCATTGCTAGAAGAGTGCCTAGAACGGCCAACTGTTCGTGGTTGTTTTCTTGTGCCTTTAAGCCATGCCGGCTTCTCACATCCTTGGAGGGTGTTTTTGTTGGCAAACGGATACTCTTTTGCGGTTTGTTTGGTGCGCGCCATTTGGTATGGTAAGAGCTCACCCGTGCTTAAGAAATAAGTGGTTTATGAGAATGGGAATATTTATAAGGGCCCATTTTAAAAGGGACCTGTTCACACTAATTTTGGAAAAAAACTATTATTTTTTAAAGAATGTGTTGTTAAGAGTTGGACCCTGCATTCACGTGTAGCCACTCACGCAAAATCCACTTTGACCCTTGGCGCACTCTGCATTGGCACCATGCAGCATGCGCTTGGCGGGGCCTTGTGACATTTGCCACTTGTCGCTATGCTCTTGAAAACTCCATTTCCACACTTCAATAGCAATCTTGGATTGTCACGCACACTCTATTGTGAGCTTACGAGCAAATGTTGTGCGAAAAAACCAGTTGAACATCTCCTCCAAATAATTGGATTCCACCATTCCACCACCATGTCGAGTATTTTTGAAGTACACCCCCGTTGCTCGATAATGGGACTTCTCCATGCCTTGAGTGCTAAAAATTTCAAGCAAACCATATTTTTGCACAAAAAATGCACCATGCACAAACAAGATATGTTGTTCACATGAGAAAACAATCCACATTATTTAATGAAAACAATCCTTTGTAAAATAACGTAACATGTCTTACCATGTAATGTGTGATGTTATTTTGACCCCAAGAAAGAGTAAAGACCTTGGTGAAGTCCGTCAAGGCTTCTTGAAATGATTGTCATTGTTCTTCTATTGTGCTTGTAAGGCCCATAAGCTGGACCATTTTATCAAAATGTGCCCAAACTTGCTTGCTCTTGTTTGCAAGCTTGCCATTTGAATCATTGTCAGTAGTAGCTTTGCATAACTCCTTCCAAAGTTCCCAAAGGTTACCTGCCTATTAGTTGGAGCTGTTTTGAGCATCATATCAACCTGGCTTTCCTTGGGAAACTTTCTTCAAAAAGTGTTTGGCTTTTTGTCCACTCATTGACACTTGTTGAACAATTTCATGGGCCTCCCCTGTGTTCTTTGCAACAACAATAGACACATTTTCACCGTGACAGCCAATGGAATTCAAGAGTGCCTCCACTCTTTTGATGGCTTCATGGGACTTTTCCAATGGTTTCATTGTGAAAGCATAGTCAATGTGGAGCTTCAATAGCCTATCAAAAATGCACATGAATGTGTGTAAGGTACAAAAATGTACATTTGATAGAGGAATTGGAAAGATTGGATTGCAAGTGTGGTCCTTTTGTGCACGGGCATTGAGCATGGGACATCTCAAAATAGAATTTTCCCATTCTCTATCTTCATCTCCGACATCACGACAATCCAACCCTTGTTCTCCATGCCCTTGCCATGGAAGCATTGAACCGACCTTTGCAGTGCTCTTGTGTGATTTTTGTCCGTTAGGTTTGTACCCTCAAGTCCAAAATGGACAAGGCATGAGAGAAGAAGCCCCTTGTTTGCAGCCAAGCAAACACTTTATGGTCTTCAAGTCCCCACCTAAGTGCCCGTCCACATCATAGCTACCAAAACCCTCAACCTCCAAGTTCTCACCTGCAATTCGGGAGTGTATTAATTCTGTGATCCATGGAGTTCTCTCAAAAATCCATGAAAGTGTTAAGTATGGAGCCTGATTTACCCCTTGTAAATTTTTGTAGTAAAAGCACACATTTGTAAGGCCCCCATTATGAGGAGAAGCCATCGTGCGTGAAGGAAAAACAGTCGCCGGAAATAAAAATTTTCACGGCAAAAAAATTAGGGGCAACTTTAGGGGCCTGGGCGGCGGAAGCCCCCGAGACTTTTCTTTTTTCTCGCCGGAATATTATGGCCGGACGGCGGCCGAAAAGTGGTCGGAAAACAACTGGTCGGTTGGCCAGTGGCCGGTAGTCAATGGTCGGTGGCCGGAAGTCAATGGCCGGTGGGCCGAATTCAAAAGCGGATTTGCCTACACAAGGGCGGCCACACATGGGCAGATTGGAGGGTCCGATTTGGACTTATTCACACAAGGGCGGCTACACATGGGTGCCTCTCATAAGAGAGGGCAACCCTTTTGGCCTATAAAAGGAGGCCACTTTGTTAGAAGCTGGACACACCCCACGGCATCTAACTACTCGGAGGACTATTATTTTTGTAATTATTCATTCATTAAGGAAAACCCGATTTTTCACCTTGTAATTATTGGGACTTACAGAAGTTTCCAGATTGTATCCCAGTTTTGATAGTTAGATTGAGTAGATGGTTGATTTTGGAACTTTAGGGTTTGAGACATTGTAAGGTATATATACCACTTTTTGACCTTAATGAAGGACCTTTTGTCATTTTAAAACAGGTTTGAAGTCTGTGAGTGAGCGTACTGTGTACGAGAGAGAGAGAGTGTGAGCTTCATCTTGACGCTACGTGTGCTCCGGTGGTCGGAATCGAGTGCGGAGAAATGCAGCGTGTTGCCCCCGACTAGAGCTACGCGTCGATACCAACATTGCGCGCGTACGGTCCGGCTTTATGAGCTCCTTCTACGAGCTTCATCAGTTGTTTGGGTGAGCATACGTTGTCCGATTTTGCATTGCAGCATATCCACGCGTTCACATTGAGTAGAACTACACATTAGGCACTTTAGATTTCGGAAAGGAAGACCTACAGATTTCGGCCAGACATCCTACGTGTTTCTGCACCGGGTGTTTTGGGTCGGGATTTTGGTTCATAGACCTTAGGGAGAGTGACCTATTGGTATTATTAGGGTCTCCTTCAAGTTCTATGGTATTTCGAGATTGTTTGATTGGTGTTCAGCTCTAGAAAGCGTTGTAGGAAGTTTCCTCTCTTGCACTCTTGAAGACTGTGACTTAGACAATTGGTAGAGACCTCCGTAGGAATTGGTTAGGAGTCGGTCGAGTGTAGGTTGACACCTTATGCTTGCTTCCACGTGCCTGCGGGTCGAGCTTCTTCCTTAGCTGACATTACATGTTAGGTGAGTTCTCGTTGTGATGACGTCCGTCGCGGCGTATCCGTCCAACATTGGCGTCGCTGTCGGGGACGAAAACCTTAGGTAGGTGACCGAGACTAATCCTTGAGGATTGGGATTTTTTGCTTGCCAAGAGTCTCGCTTTACATTTAGATAGGATCAGAGGGTGGAGGACTCTCTAGGTCTTAGAGGGAGTTTAGGAAGCGTGTGTCTGGCCTAGATCCTTCGACTTAGGTAGACGAGGTTGACTTAAGTAGTTTTAGGTAGTAGTCAATTCCTAGAGTAGGAGTTGGAGTGGTAGAAGCGGTGAGAGGAGAGCTTGAGAGTCCGGAGAGGCCAAAAAGCAACCAAAAACACCATTTCACACGATAGGTAGGAGTAGAGTAAGTAGGACATCATGATTCAGGATCTAGAGCATTTCATGCATGTACACTTGCTTGGTAGAATCATTACAAGTTTGTAAAAGACGCAGAAAGACGCAAAAGTGTGTTTGAAAGCCTAATTGAAGTCTAAATGTTACTGTGAGTGTTTCTGATAGATCTACAGAGCATTAGGAGCATTCCTGTCAGAAAAAACTTTAATTTTAAGCCATGAGACATCCTACGCGTAGGATGTCTACAGGCCAATCTAGGAGGAATTTGGGGATTTTGAATTGACCAGTGTGTTCAGGAGGTAGGGTTTACCCTAATTTCAACTGGAAAGTGGAAATTTGGCCATATCTTGACAGGATAAGGCCAGATAGAATGAAATTTCTAGACATCCTACCCAAATAGTGCCAAAACATTATTTTGAGACCAAAACCATAAGATGGCTGCATGAGCATGTCTTGCATGATATATTGAGTGACTGAAAGGGGTTTCACCTCATTTGGGTAAGAAAATTGGATTCAAAGCGGACTCTAGCACTTTTGACTGAAAAAGAAAAAACGACTGAAATTTGGGACTTTTTGACATCCAAACCAAAATCTAAGCATACGGGGAAGCTGTGGGACAAATCTGGGGTCAAACAGGCCAAAAAGACATCCTACGCGTAGGATGTCTTCTGAGTGATTTGGGACTCCAAACTGAATTCTGAGTATACCAAAGTGATCAGCAACTCATGGGGAGCCTGGGCTTTGAGTTTTAAGCCATTATGATGAAAAAGACATCCTACGCATAGGATGTCTAATACAAGAAAATGAAGCCAGACTTTGACTTTGAGCATAGTAAGGTGTTATATAGCCTAAGGCAAGCCTCCTAGTCAATTTTGGTCCAATTTGGAGTTGATTAAACTGATCAATACCATCAACAGGCCGTCGAAACAGATTTCTGACTCATTGACCAGCTAATAGGTGTCCAAATCAAAAGGTAAAAGCAGCTGTAAGCTCAACACAACAAGAGGGAACAACAGTGCAAAAATCTAGGAAAAACACAGCAGGAGATATCCTACGTGTAGGATGTCTATTGGGGCATACTGCAAAGAAAATTTGACCTGGCATAGACGTGAGGTCCCATTTGGCTTAAGGGTTCCAGAACTTCTTTTAGAAGTGAATTTGGACCTTGTTTTCCCATTTGACGAAGCAAAAGACTGAATTCAGACTTGTTCACATAAATTGACCAACAACTGAGGGTAGTACAGTTTTAGATTAGCAAACCTAATCCAGAACATCAGCATTGTATAAAATACAGTAGTGGTTGAGATGAACTCTCCAGTTATACCAATCATTACTAAGATAACCTCTAGCAGATAAATGGTTTGATTCGATTGCCAAAATTAAAACGCTTGTGTACAGGTATATTCAGCAACAGAGCAAGAAGTTGTGTAGAAATTGACCCATTGCCAGGTGAGTGGTTAAATTTGTGATAAATTGCATTGATAAGTTTGATGAATTTAAGATCAGGAAGATACATTGTTAGAGACCAGAAAGTGGCAGGTGACCAAGGTAGCTTAGTCTCCACAGAAGAGAGTGTAACTCAGGCAAGGTTAGATCCGCTAGCACCGATTATTGAGGAAGGTAGTGATACTGACACTTCGTCAGACAAATCTTTCTTCATGATGGGTAGTCAACAGCTAGGAGGTTTCACCTATGATGGACCTATGCGAGGAGGAAGCACCTCCAAAAATCCTTTGAATGATTCCAGGCTCACGATGATCTTCTTGGAGGGAAAAAACTCGAGAGGAGCCCTAGTCTATTCAGATTATCGAGGCCGCAAGTGCATTTGTATCGAAGAGAGGCCAGCTCAAAGATTGGAGATAATCCGAGTGTATGATGATGGAGATAGATTCCGAGACCAAAAGGGGAACCACTATTTAATAGTTAGTAACCCTGAAGATTACAACAGATATGGAGATAATGTGGCTAAATGGAAAATGGTTTCAGAAACTCAAGAACCACCACCAAACATTGATCGGCCTGGAGCTATTTCTATGTATGATAAGAAAATAATCAGGGTTCCAACTTATAACGAGAATGTGGGAATCTACAAACATGAGAGCGAGGGTATAGTCTCTTACTTTCGCAGCAAAGAACCATACGTAAACGAATTAAGCAAAGACAAGGTTCTTTACTTATTCTCTTATGAAACTACTATGGGGAAGGGCATAGTTTTTGTTGATAGATACGGGCGAGAATACCAACGTATTCTCCCAAAGGAAGTAGAAAGAGCAACAGGTCCAGGAGCATCAACATATGCCCCTGAGGAAGTGCCAAGAGCCGCCCATACCCCAAGCAAGTCAACGAATCCTTTTTCAGATGAGTATGACACTACCTCACATTCCACCTGACCGTAAGCATTCAACAACCAAGACCAACCAGCAAACCAATCATCATTGCAGGCATGGCTTCGACAAAGTGCAACAAGGGAACCAGACCGAAACCGAGATGGTTATCAAGCCGCATGAGGGCTCAGGGATCTGCAAGAACCACCACTCTATTCAAGGTATCAGGCAGAGAGTAAGCCAAAGACTCAAGGATCAATAGAGCCTGGAGGACCACCCATAGAATGAGTTTGAAGAGAAGCACCACCTCCAGCGAGAACCGTTAGAAATTATGGCTTAGGAGCACCATTGGGGGAGGAACCAGCCTATTACAGAAGGCCTGAGGAGGTGTATCGACTTGGACGGGGCGATCCACTTGGTTTGACTCTGTAGAGCGTAGAGCTTTTGAGTCGATGGAGGAAGTGTTTGACGAGTTTATCGAGGAATTCTCTCAAAGAGGAATAGCTCATAATACCGTCTCACAGATCCATAAATTCAAACAGAAAGATGGAGAATCTGTATGAAAGGCAGCCCTAAGACTAAAAAGATATGTTAAGTTCTGTCCTGTTGAAGAACTGCCAACTCAGTCCAGACTTATGCTGATATTCATCCAAGGAAGAAGGAATGCAGATCTCCAGAAAGACTTACATATGAAGAGGAGCACGACGTTGAATGAGTTGACCAAGGAGGCTCTGTACCTTGTGGACAATTGTGCGGTCTACAAAGAAGGGGAGTTCAAGGACCTTGATGACGATTCTCCTTCACAGCAAAGTGGAAGCAGGTCTTCTAAGACAACACCAAAAGGAGAAGTAGCGGTAAACCAGGAGCAGCTCGTAGATGAAGTGCTAAAAAAGATCAACTTGTACACCAAACCCTAGGCTAAACAGCCCAAGTGGTGTGCTATTGAACAAAAATGGACAAACCATGGGACCGAGGAATGTTATTATAACAAGGGATATGTGAGAGAGAGACCTTACGCTCCCCAAGCTCCAGTAGCTTCCCCTCAAGTTCCACCGATGCCTAGATATCAAGCAGGCAACTTACCAGGACATGTAGGTGTAGACAGACCACAACCGGTGTTGGGACAACAACCACCCCTACCAGGATTACGACCAGTTGGTATAAGATACACACCAACATTAATTGAATCATAAGAGAAGGCTTTGGTGCCTATGCATGCATAATTGAAGATCCCAATGGATATGCGGCAAACCCTGTCTATTATCCACCAGAAGAACCCTTGACACCAGAACCATGGAGCATGATAGGGAATCAAGGACCACCAACTACTGCACAGGCTACGGGAGAAGGAAGATATAGCCTAAATGAACGAACACTGATGTTCATAGCCAATGGAGGCATGGGCGGACAGAGACATGCTTACCAACAAAGAGGAGCTCAAGGAGCACCTCAACAACCCAAGGGACCCTGCTACAAATGTGGAGGAGACCATTGGTTGAGAGACTGTCCTCATGATGAAATCATTAGAGTCAATGCGTATTGCCTAGAATGCGGAATTACTCATTTGATTCTCGATTGCCCTAAAAACCCGAGCAAAGGAGAAAAAACCACCTTGAACATGTTAGAAATAGTACCTTCTAGTGGAGGATCGGAAAATGAAACAATCATACCTATTCAGGTGGTAACATGGGCCCAAGCCCAAAGAAGGACGAATGAACCCATAGTTGAAGAACCAAAAACCGATGCCCAAAGTTCAGAAACGAAAAATCAGAGAAGCACTTGGAAAGCTAGAAAGGCGCATAGGAAAGCCAGGAAAGAACGAGAGCAAACAGCCCTATCCGAGGAGTTGAAACATACCAAGGACAGATTGGAGCGGTTAGAGGATTTAGCTAGCTTAAGCTCACACACCACAGCAACCATAGCACCCAAGGAAATAGTAGAGCCCAAAAGTGCAGGATCAGGAGGATCTGTACTGGCAGACAAGGTAAACGAGCAATTGGATGCGCTTCTAAAAGCTTATGAAGCTCGACTTAAAAAGAACCAAACCCAGGAGCAAAGGTGGATGACTTATCCATATGCAGAAATAGAAAAATAGAGGTTGGATATGTGTAGAAAGATGATCGAGACGGCTCAATCATTGATGGAAGACCCGCTGGGTAAATCGATAAATTGTCATGAAGCACCAGCTCCAACCCCTATCCAACCAACATTAGAGAAACATGAGGAAACAAAGGAAAGACTCACTAATGACTATGAGTCTAGAGGAGAGCCTATCATAGTGCCAAATACCACCGATGGGGCAAGTGACGGGTTCCAGCCTAAAATATTGGCAGAAATGGGTAAGGACTGTAATGATCTAGATGAATTGTGGAATCTACCTGGGAGAGTACGAAGCTAAGTCGAAGTGAGACAAATCCCATCTCAAAGACTTTCTTCTAACAAGGTGATGGATTCGCAAGAATTGATTGAGTTTGTTATCCACTCCGGCATGCCCAATCACGTTAGCAGAACTCCTAAGTTAAGGCCAAACATGTGGACCACAATAGGAAAATGCATAGAAAAATTGGAGTGAAAGACCCCACCTTGAAGCTACAAGAAGGGATCAGAGAGTTGGACAGGCCTCAACTAAACACTAGGCCAGTACCATTGAATAAGGTGGAGAATATTGCAAGGAGAAGACAAACACCACGCTACTGGTAGAATCCAAGGAGTAGTTTCCCAAGGCTATTCTTGACATGGAGCGGGGTTGCAATCGCCACCAGGAAATCTGGAAAAAATGGGGAAAACCAGCTTTGAGAGCTACCAGAATGAAACTGCAATTGGCAGATGGGTTCATGGAGAAGCCTTTAGACTCTTAGAAAAAGTGATTGTCACTTCTTGCGGAATCGAGTATGAGCATACATTTGCAATAGTCGATTTCGACAAAAAGAACAATATGAGATCATCTTGGGATGACCATTCATGCAACAACTAAAGATGGTCCAAGATTGGGTTATGACCACATATACCTCAGACATGGCGAAACGACAGCTAAAAATACACCTGAAAGACCATAGTTACAAAGATGTCAACCAAACACCTGGGAAGAGTTTGATTCAGCTACAGTAGCAGATCAGAACTACCACATGGTTAGGGCAACCAAAAGAGCTATGATGTGCGGAGCTACACATTGTGGAAGCTTAAGAGAGAGGAATGCATCTTAAAAGAGCAATTGAGAACAAGGAGTATATTCCAGAACCTTTCCCTAAAGATTCCTTGGAACCTCTAGAATGGGAACACATACTGGCAACATTGGATGTCTGTGCCATTACTGACAGTCCAACAACAAAATTTTGCGATAAGGATGGCTATGATGTGTTACCCTATTACATGGTAAGCGTTGTACCAGAAAAGGAGACGGTAGAACCACCGGAACAAGAAGAGTTTTGCAACTCCTCTGAACAATTGGAAGTAAATGATGACGCAGATAAATGAGTTTCAGACACCTCAAGTGAGCGTGGAAAAAAGCCGAGAATATCAAATTTTATGATTTTTCTAATCAACACCCTAGACGCCAAGAACGCTATAGGAGGAAACGAGCAGGAAACAAAGCGAGAGAGAACTGATGCACACGATAAAAGTAAAACTCACTATTTGATGCTTTAAAAGCAGAGGATTTGTAAAGATCAAATATCAAAAATTCTCAAAAAATCGAATAGAACGAACGCGAGAGGAAATAAAACAGTTACGAAAAGCTAAAACCGAACAAAATAACAAAAAAAAAAAAAAAAAATCAAAAAAAGAAATAACAAAGGACAAAAGTGGACCAAACTGGAGCGTAAATAGAAATACCAAGAACTGAAACGGTCTTTGAGAGAGATATGGACTACGGAAAAGATAGTGATGGTAAAGGGGAGTCAGAAAAGGGGAACATGAATGTACCATCACACTATCGAAATTTACTAACCAGTACAGAAAAATCATCATGACACCACCAGTCAGGGAAATAACCAACCAAGAATCTTACGATGGCCTGAAATGCAAAAAAATAGACCTCGCGGAACCAGGTGAAAAGCCTCAGCCGTCAATATAGCTAACGATTTAGAGCTGAGGAGGAAGCAGAGCTAACAAAACTTCTCAAGAAGGTATAAAGATGTGTTCGCTTGTCCTATAAAGACCTCAAAGGAGTTGATCCATTGATATGCCAACTTACATTCCTTTGAATTGGATGCAAAACCTAGCAAACAACGTCCTTATACATATAATACACATTTGCTAAACGAATCAAAGAAAGATTGATAAATTGATGGAAGCTGAATTCATCTATGAGATCGAACATACAAATTGGGTGTCACCAATTGTGGTAGTTCCCAAAAAGAATGGAAAATTTTGCGTGTGTGTAAACCTCAAGAAGGTGAATGCAGCAATCATAAGGATAATTATCCCTTGCCAATTATAGAACATGTACTTGACAGTGGCCGGGAAACGGGCTTATTCCTTTCTGGATGGGTTTTCAGGATACAACCAACTGGCAATAGCAAGGGAGGATCAACACAAAACCAGCGTTTGCCACAGAATGGGGATTTATGCGTATCGTTATGCCATTTGGATTAACCAATGCACCCCACTTTCCAAAGGTTAATGACTCACGCATTCAACGAATACCAAGAATATTCTTAGAATTTACATGGATGACCTGTGTGTACACTCTCTTCTACAGAGGAACATATGGACCTTTGCAAAGGTCTTTGAGGATACAACCAACTGGCAATAGCAAGG